>NC_139040.1:24996938-25596938 GCF_964662115.1 Mustela nivalis | reverse complement strand
CATGAGGATCACTACTTTCTTATTAATAACTTTATTAGACAGTAAAAAAATTCGTAAGATTTCGAAGAGTTAATTCAGTAAGATTAATAGGACTGGATTTCATTTCACACAAAAAAACACTTAATCGCAATGCGCTCAATGCTACAGTTTAAATGAATTGGAAGTGAATGAGAACTGGGATGACCATCAAACAACATCATCGAAAAGAAACCTCCTGATGATCACTAACTGAATATCCTACCAATGAGACTATGATATGTTCTCGAACAAATAAGGAAACCAACTGTTTAGTATGTCTGTATTTCAGCAATGCATTATAGGGTATATCACTCAAAAATATGTCCAATTATTAGCTTGGAAATACCAGATTTGCTATTAACATCTATTTTCACAGGTAGATCTCCATCTTTTTTATATCAATATAGCGGTATAGTTAACAATTACCTTCAAAATGACATGTTATTACCAGGCTCCTGGCAATTTAAAAACTAAAGATGGCTATTCTAAACCATTCTTCTAAGCCTGCAATTCTAAAACTCCCCTTTTCTATTAGAAAGCCCAGCACTCCATCAAAGAAGAAGAATGATTAAAGGAAATAAAACATAAGGCAATGTACTTTCTGATTACATCTCAACAATTGATGTCTTGCTTTCATGCAAGGTACTAAAGTGCCCGTGTACTGAAATTACCATTCCTGTTTAAAGCTGAAGCAATCAAAACAAAAATGGGCAAACCCCTTTTGTATTGCCCTGGAAAAATAGATCATTCTGAAGGGTGTTTTTGTTGTTTCAAGAATCTGTTTAACCTTCCATTACATAGAACCGGGGCATACCATCTAGCAACAATGATTTAACACCAATTCTTCTGCAAAAGGTGGCTTTGAAAATATTTTGTTTATGTTCCTGGAAATCTTGATCAATTACGGCTGCCTCCTTTCCAGTTTATTCTGCCACACATGCTCATTTTGAAAACAGAATCAAATGACCCTAGGACAACGCACATTTTTATATGAAGGCCAACTTCCTGCTAAGGGTTGGGTGTCTTGTTGGCAGTCAACAAAGAAACCCCACTGAATGGGGCCTACTGCACATTTTCTCCCCTAAGTTTTCCTTCTCTCTGCCAAAAAGCCAGGTCTGCTGTATAATAAGTTAAGCATACTTTTAAACGCACCACTCACACCCTCCTGCTACCTTGCTCAGAACTTCTTTTGAAGCTTATAAATAAGTTTGAAATAAAAATTCCCCTCGGAAGCCAGTGGGTGGTGCTTTATGCTGATTTCAAAGAAGAAACCATTTTTCAGACTTATGAACAACCAGGGACACAATACATATTTCTCTTAGGACTTGACTGAGAGGATATAAACACAAGCTGGGAGATATGCCAGTGTGATCAATGGAAATTTACTTCCCCTCCCAGTAAAACCATTTGTCGACAAACTATTGGCCTGTTTTGGAGACTAAGTTAAAAGAAATTCTTTATCCATTTCAGACAGATGACGATATCCAATTAGTGCCCTGGCTTGTTTTCTTTAATAATTTTTTAACACTCAACTGGGAGATATGTTTGATACAAAGATAGACTAAAACAAATAGCTTACCTCAGTAATAGATGATTCATGTACACATTTTATTCCTCATAATTTTAAAAAACTGATTTATCTTAAAAGGTAAGGATATATACTTTCTGTAATCACTAAGAAGATGTATTTTGAAGGAATAATATTGCAAATTACAAGTTACTGTTTTTTTTTTTTTCATCTCAGAAAGTAGAAACCATCTACATATATCAGGCACAATATTTGGAAACAATTCTCTGCAACCAATGGTTAATTGTCAGGTAAATATAATTGCTGCAACTAAAATGACAAATGGTCTGAAAACACTGCCTTCTAGAAGCTACCCACTGCATAATGATTTTGCAACTAAAGAAAAACTGAAGAAGTGAATGGCAGCAGACATCCAATCTAATTACAGGTGTCTTTTTAACCAGTGAGAGGAAATTGGGGGAAGATAGATTCTTGTTTCTAATCTGCCATCTGTCTCAGATCAAAAAAGCAGGGTGCCTAAAGAGTTAGGCTTTTTCCAGAAAGAAGTGGAGTGGGGGAATTTGGAAAGACGGTTGCTCTTGCCTTAATCAGTCAGAAAAGACTGTCTGACCTGAGGGGGAAAGAGCATTGCTTTCTAAATTGGTCTTTTCAAAGCTGCTCCTTCACACTTATCATTCCTGCTTCTAAAACTGCCTTTGTGGGTGGGATTTAGACTTTGAAAACATCCCAAGAGAGGTGTTCATGTCCAAGGTCAGGCTGAAAGGCAGTGGCAGAGCTGGCTTCAGATCTGTTTCCTGGCAAGTGTGACAAGTTCTTGGTTAGAAATACAATGTGCCTACAAATGAGATGATCCAATGAAAAAATGTTCCTTTAAAAAAAAACTATCTAAAATAAGGTTTCTTTCTCAGAATAAAATTCTCAGAAAGAGACAGAGAGCAGATTCAGTGGAGCTGGGGTGAGCACAAGGCATCTTTTTGGGGAGACAACAATATCCTGAAACGGTTGTGGTGCTGGGTGCACAACTCCACAACTGATTAAAATCACTGACGTGTACATTTAAAGTGGCTGAGTTGCATGGTGTATAAATTATACTTCAAAAAAGGTGTTAAAAAGGTTCTCAGAAAGAATTCAGTACCTCTTGCCTAAAAACTGATGACTGGCAAAGTAGGGGTGGAGAGAACACATCTGTGGAAATAAGGGGGATCCCAAAGCCAACTTTCTCAATGGCCCCCCTCTGCTCTGAATTTCTAAGCCTGTGTGAAGAAAATAGTAAGAGGACACAGGGCTGGGAACACACAGCTGGGGGCTGGTTCAATTGAGGTCATTTCCCACTTTGTGCTTAATGTCAATGACAGGCATTTGAAAGAGACAATCCATACAAGCCAATAAAAGTGTGTGGAAAAGAACCGGCTGCTTAAAATGTCAAACTCTTTCAAATCAAAACAAAAAACCTCATAATTTAATAAATGGCATCTGCCCTTTCGTTTTTGTACTTTTAAAACTGTGATTCTCCTTTTGACAACAGAAAAGAGTTGACATTTTATATCTGTGCCCGAATCTTTGCTCTCAAATAAAACAAACAATTTGAAATGGAATTTAGAATGTTCCTTGAAAGAGTGGAAGGAGGGATAATGAAGGGGTCCCATCCTGGGACTATGGTGGGTGGTGTCACATCTTGGTTGAAGCAAACCTGGTTCGTTTAGCCAATCAAAATTTTTCAGCCCATGTGGCTGGCTGACTCAGCTGACTCAATGATGGTGCAAACAAAATAAGATCATAGGTGTGATTATAACATGGATCTCTTAGCCTTGGTCAGTTCATGGCCCTATGAGATAAGCTGAACTTCACCAGTTGTTTCCTAAAGGTCAGATGCAGACAAGGATGGCTGGATGGAAGAGTGTAACTGTCTCAAGACATTTGCATCCCAAGTCCTGGAGAAATAACCCAAAGTCCATGTTCTACTAATGGTTGCTGAGAATCTGTGTCTTTGGATGAAAAGGAATGAGATTTTGAAATGAAAAGTTCCCAATAGATGTTCATATGAAAACTGGACAGGAACACCAATAACCAACTCCCCAGAAAGATGAAAAACAAGGTGGAGGAACTTGGGTGAAGCGTTTATAACCAGGGTAGTGAAATCAGTTTGTCTGAGAGGCTATGGGCTCAAGGGCCACCTGGGTTCCCTCTCCTGATTCAGTTAACATGTAAATTGCAAACTAGGAGAAAGGGACAACAGCAAGGATGTTTCGAAGAAGGCAAAGATGGAAGATGACAGTGTCCTAGCTCTCTGCCTTTTCCTCTTGTCCTAAGTCCAGGACTTGGAATACTTGAAACTAAGTGAAGTCCAGGACTGCCCTCTTCCCTAGATTCCTTCACCACTTCTCCTGTCTTCCTCCTGCCTTTTCTTTTTTTAACCATTACTGTTCCTTGATTCAGTTCCTAGCTTCTCACTGGATCTACTGACATTTATGTGGACAAACAACTATGGTAGAGAGAAAGAGCACAGGGCTCTAGTCACTTATGAACATTGGGGGAAGTCACATGACTGTAAGCCTCTGATTCTTGATTTTTAAAATGGGATTAATGCCACACTGCAGGGTTGTTGTATTTAAAAGGGGATGGAGGGCACCAAAGCCTTTTGAAAAGTGTTATCACATGGATGATTCCTCAATCCTAAGGTGCACATTTTGCTCCACATTTTTAACATCTCTGAAATAAGTCTGTATCTTGCAATCAGTGTATGTCATAGTTTAATTGGCAGCATTTCCCGTAAAATACTGGCATGATTGATGGAGTGTTAGATTATATAAAACACAATATACTTTTAAAAAAGTTGGTTAGTGGGGCGCCTGTGTGGCTCAGTGGGTTAAAGCCTCTGACTTCGGCTCAGGTCATGATCTCTGGGTCCTGGGATCGAGTCCTGTATCGGGCTCTCTGCTCGCTAGGGAGCCTGCTTCCTCCTCTCTCTCTGCCTGCCTGTCTGCCTCCTTGTGATCTCTGTCTGTCAAATAAATAAATAAAATCTTTTTTTAAAAAAAGTTGGTTAGCATCAGATACACTGGTTAATTACTTGGGATAGAGCAATGATGATAGATGATTCTTAAAACCCAGATTTATAGAACTTCATGATGAAGAGGTCTCAGTATACTAGCACTAATTTGAAATCAGATTGCTGTATTTGAAGATATATGTATTAATTTGGCTATCTCTAGGTGCTGGACTTCCAGGTAACTTTTTCCTTGTACTTTCCCAAGTTTTTCGCATCAAATATGTGTTGTGCATGTGTAATACATATATATAGCACTATGTATGTGTGTATATATATATTGCATTAAGAAAACAGTAATAATAAATATTTTAAAAGCTTCTTAAGTGCAAAGAAATGGGCACTCTTGACCATGAAATGGACTATTATTCTTGAGGGAAACGTGGCAGTATGTCTGAGAAGTTTTAGAAACATGTACTTCTTTCCCTTTATGTGAGATACCTAAGTTAGGTAAATACGTAGAGACAGAAAGTAGCATAGGAGCTGGGGGAGGAGAAATGGGGAGTTACTATTTAATGGGTACAGATTTCCATCATTGGGATGATGGAAACATTCTGGAAATGGACAATGGTGATGGTTGCACAACACTGTGAATATACTTAATGCCATTGAATTGTACGTAGAAATGGTCAAAGTGGTAAACTTTGTTATACATCTTTTATCACAATTTAAAAAAATTCCACTGGGGGTGCCTGGGTGGCTTAGTCGACTAAGCATCCGACTCTGGATTTCCACCCAGGTCATGATCTTAGTGTCATGAAATCGAGCCCTGGGGCAGGCTCCGTGCTGATGGAGCCTGCATAAAATCCTCCATCCTTCTGCTCCTCCCACCCCCACTAAAATAAATAAACAATAATCTTTAACCCACTGAGCCACCCAGGTGCCCCAACAAAAACCTTTAAAACAATAAAAATTAAAATTGTACATCCTTTGAAAATAAAATAAAATAAAATAAAATAAAATAAAATAAAATAAAAAAGCTGCTTACCACTTTGAGGATTCAGAATATGATGCTTATTCAATGACCAGCCTCCTAGGTTAGAAGCATCCATCTCAAAGCCTTGTAAGATGACTGTCCTTTTCTCCCAGAGGATAAAGTCAGGGCATGTTTCATATTCATATCCCACAGATACTGCAAACAAAGAGTTAATAACACATGAACACATTTCAAAGTATTTCCTTCATTTTTACAATGGTTGATAATTCTTTGGGTATTACATTTGCTATTGAATTCTGATGCGGGTTGAAATTCGATTGCAAGTGCCTTCTCCTCACACAGCACGGCAGAGCGCCAGCATCCAAAAGTGATCACCAGTCAGCACGTACCGGGTACATACTCGGATGAGTGAGCGCGTGCTCTCTGTCATTAGGTACATACCGTATGTTTACTGACATCAAGCTTTGGGCTTTGGGGTTGGAGGCTGTGTTGTAAAACTGAAGAAACACGCTCTCTGAAGGCTTAAGCTATGCTGATACAATTTTTTTCTTTACTCTTTTAGAAGAGGTGCAAGGAGGGCTGGTTTCTTCTCTCTCTAGGGTGCAAAACGCACTTAGGAAGCTGGTTTTGGTGTGCTGGGTCACTTATACAACAACTGACTACACATGAGACTAATACAAATCGATTTGTCCAATTTATATTTTCTCTTGTGCTAACTGGCCTTTAGTTTGCCAAGAAGTCTGAGTTTGCTTTGAGCGTGGCAAGTGTAAATTCCACCTTGTGCACATTATATTTTGGTTTCTGCATAGAGCTAACCAATGGGATATCACCCAACATTTGGCCTCAACTCTTATGAAGCACAGATGTTGAGCATTAAACTTGGAACCCTGGAATGCCACTGAAATGGGAAGTGGGAAATGAGGTAGCAAGGGTTCCTCTGAAATATGTCGAGCTCAAGTACACCAAATCCCATGCATTTTCTCAGTTGGTAAACCTGCTTACCTGCTGGAACCCCAGATTTCTGAGTCTTGAATTTAAAATGCTTTCTGTCCTCATAATGTCCTAAGCCTGAGAGTATTGGCTCATTAAACTGCATACCCCGAAGCTGCTTTCCCCCTTTCTGGAAGCTTCAAATATCCCTAGCTAGTAGTTGGCCATTGCTTTTCCAGTTTCTGTCTCTACCTGACTCTTAAGATGCCTCTGGAGAACTCATCCCACCTTTTGTCATTTGGTTATGAAAACTGGTAATGAAAATATGTGCTTAAACAATGCCAGAAAAATAGGACCTAAGATGAAAAATTAAAGCAAACTAGTTTCGGGTTTTGGCATTGGGTGAAGGGAAAAGATGGTAATTTTAGTCAAACTGATTTATATGTGCATGTGTGTGTATGAGCATATGTACATATAAGCCAAAAAGTCCTTATGATTATGAATATATAACTCTCTAGCATTGTGGATCATCTAGGTCAATTTTAAATCATATGTTGGCTTCTTTTTGTCCCTTGCTCTACCAAAGCTTTAATAGGGATCTTATAGGGCCATCGTCCTGGGATGTGTGACCTGTGCAGTCGCACAGGGGCCCATGTTTTGAAGGGTCCCACATTTTATTTAATGCTCTGCTGCCACTGCCTTGAAATCCTTAATAATTTTTTAACACAAGGTTCTGTATTTTCACTTAACACTGGGCCCTGCAAATTATGTAGCCGGTCCTGATGGGGATGCCCTTCTACCCTGCCATCAGCTGGTGAAGACTCAGGGAAAGCAAACTCATTTTATTATTAGCCTTAACCAAGCATTATTAGCAAGGGAGATCAATGGGGAGTGGGAAAGATTAATCATAAAATGGAAATAATTTCTAATTGGAAATTAGTTTGGGATCATTCTGTGTCAATGCTGTTCTCTATTAAGGTGGATGGAAACAGAATTTCAGTGATGGAAAAGCATCTCAAAGGTAGTCTACTTTGGGTTATAGATATGACACAAATCATTGCTGTCAAACAACCTCTTAGATATCATGACCCACAATGCTTGTTAAACAACTCTGGTAGAGTGGAAAGAGTTGGTTTTAGAGCTAGAGTCAAAAAAGGTTTCAACTTTTGGGTCTGCCATTAACTAGCTATTTGGTGTCAGGTGAATTATTCTGCATCTCTGAGAATCATGGTCTTCTCTGGTAAGAAAGTCAGGACAGTGGAAGATGGACTAGAATTGCTAATTTTTAGACCCTTTTGGGTCAGGTAAACTTTTATTATGAATTTGATAGAAGTTAAGAATCTTCTTAGATTTCTTCCTAGAAAGATGCAGATGAGGGGCGCTGGGGTGGCTCAGGTCATGGTCACGGGGTCAGGATTCCCTGCTCAGCAGGGAGTATGCTTCTCCAGCTCCATCTTCGTCTGTCCCTCCTCTGCTCATGCATTCTCTCTCCCTCTCTCTCAAATAAGTAGATAAAGATCTTAAAAAAAAAAGAAAAATGAAGATGTACACATAATTTTGTATATAATTCTAGAGCTTCAGTGACCTCCCGAAATCCAGATAGAGATCTCAGACCAAAGACATTTTTTGCACTAGATAATTCGTACAGTGCCCCTTTGAGCACTAACACTCTGTGATTCCAAAGTGCATTCTCTCAACATCGTGTTTGATCGATTCTGGTTGGGGATTAAACCCAAAAGTCGAAGAGAGCATCGCATCTCATGTTGGCAAAATCAGGTGGCGAGAAAGCATACGTGGGGGCATGTTGGTGTGTTGAATAACACGGTTTCTGCTTCTCTTGCCAACATTTAAAAGTCCTGATGAATAAATAATCACAGCGACAATTACAGGTTCCCTGAAAGCCATCATCTCCTTCCCTACCATTGTCAGGATCTGCTTTTTGTACATTGTAAGCCTGGTGAGCTCCCTTAGAATCCTTTGTCCGGAAGGTGATTATGCAGTTTTGCAAATAAGTAGTGTGCCCTGGTGACCTCCGGTGGTGGTTTGGAGCCGGATTTTTCCCTCTCAGTAACAGTTAAAGATCCCCCTAACTCTGTGGCAGGAAATGCTTATATAAAGTATCAATTAAAGAGTTCTCAATGCAATGGTAATGAGATATACTCTTCACCTCATTCTGCTTTTGGAATTGCTCTCTCGTCCACAGCAAAAAAGTGCATTGGCTGCAAACCCCACAATGATATTACTTTTTTCCCCTAGTCATGGCAAATAGCAACAAGGCAGCCACTTAATAAGTTCCCTCTAATTTTTATTAGGTTTACGTTCTTGGGAGAAAGCTCTATGAGCTAATAAAGTTATAATTTATACTTAAGACTTACCCAAAATCTCAACTAACTTTAATGAGAATGGCTGTATGTTGGGGTATTTTTGCATGTGGCTTCTTGCTCAGAGTAATAAGGCGAGGTTTCTTTCCGACAGCAGCCCATTTTAACATAATCCTAGAATTTGCAGTCAGTTTAGGAGAAGGCAGACATTTCACCCTACAGAGCTGAGCTACTCTCCAAATGCACTGGGAACTGGCAAATACAGAAGCAACCAATCCTAGACTTCTCTCGTGGAGGCAGACTGTAGCACACTAAATGCCTGCTCTTTTTCATATAAATAAAAATTGGGGGGAGAGGGGCTCTTCGGGGCTGGCAACGAAAATGCTGAGGCCCGACATTACACTCTGCCTGGTACTGTGGCAGCTGAGTAACGTGATAGGAAGAAACAATAATCATTTGTAAATATTTCAGAGGAGCTGCAGAAGACACACTGGTCTGGCAGTGGGCCGACATAGGTGGTGGTGGGGGGGTGGTCCCTGGACTGTATATATTGGGAAGGTAGGGGAGAAAAGAGCCATTAGTATAGCAGAAGGCGTTTTCTGAACGATGTGACTGCCTGCCTTGAGACACCCTTAATTCTGTCTGGATTTCTGTTTTCCTGTGTTCTCTCCCTTACCTCCACACAGAGATATTAATGGGATGTTTCTTCACCAAGAGTCATTGCTGGTCAAGATAGCACTGTTACATTTGCAGAAGGTTCTGTCCTCTGATCACAGGATCACACCTTTGACTTGACTGTTAGTCATCTTGCAAATATTAACACTGGCTTATGAAGAAGAATTTATTATACCTGTTTATAAAGAAAGATTGTAGCTTGCTCCCCCAAAGTCACTGGACATGGGGCAAAGAACTGAATGCTCATTCTACTTCTCCAAGCAGCAGGTTTTGTATAATGTGGGGATTGCAAGAAGGCTGAGGGCCATGGTGCCCCTGACATCCAATTCAGTGACTGTGACATTCATCTATAAGGGCTGGGATAAGAGACTGACAATAAACAACCAAGGTAAAGATGTTATGCAAGGAAGCTAATGTGCAAAATATGACGAGATTAGGCAGACGATTTTCAGCAGCTTCAGGATAAGGCTTCAGACATCATAATCATTGCATTTATGAAAGTAATACATAATTAAAAGTAGTTTGATAGTGTGAGAAACTGACACGTTACCTCATGAACTCAAGGAATATCTAAAAATAATTTCATGACATTAAAACAACAAAATAAAAGCTTTTTTATCCAAAAGGAATCATTAAATAGAATAAACATTTCCCATTCTTTTCAAATAGATTAATGCAAAACAACAACAAACAAGAACGACCAAAGACAAGAGACCTAAAGAACCAAATGAAGGCCTTGGCAACAGTAGACTAAGACTAGACTATATAGATATAGTGCTGTCTACTGAGAACAGGTATGCTCTCTTAGAACTTCTACCTTTTCCTATTCTCTGTTGATTTATCATAGGATAGGATGACCCCAGAGACTCCTCAGTTTGACACATTGCTCAGTGGCCTGAAATGCTTTGTTGATTTATCTATTATTCCTGGCTCACCAGGAGTGTCAGAATTAGGTGATGAATTTTTATCAAGTGCCTTTTCAGCACTTATGGAAATATTCCCATAGTTTTCTTTTTTAACCTATTAAGCTGGTGAATTATAGCAATAGGCTTCCTAATGTTGAACCATCTTTGTGGTCCTAAAATAAACTCTATTCAGGGCACCTGGGTGGTTCAGTCAGTTAAGTGTCTGACTCTCGACTTTGGCTCAGGTCATAATCTCAGGGTCCTCAGTGGGGACTCTGAGATTCTCTCCCTCTCCCTCTGCTGTACATCGACCCCCACCCCCATCAAATAAACAAACAAACAAACAAACAAATAAATCTTTAAAAAAAATTCTTTGGTTATCATGTATTTTTTTTTAAATGAATCACTGGATTTGTTTTGGTAATTCTTGGGATTGATACCCTAGCAGTATACAAAAATAAGGTTTAGACATGCCAGTGCTAAAAGTGAGGTAGCAGGATGAAGAAAAGTGAGGTAGCAGTAGGAAAAGAAAAAAGCATCCAGCAGTGAAGTAACCACACAAGAGGTCCTGTACAGTGAAATCTAATACAATGAGATTTTTTCCCCCTAGCTGCTCTGTTTGAGCCTCACTGTGTAGTAGTGAACCCAGAACATGGATGACCTAGAGGCCACCAAGGCAGGATGATGTTCTGGCTCACACTCACATTTGTGATGGCCTCTGTGTACCTGGGCACAGCTCTCCTCTCCCTTGGGGGCATGTCATTCCATTTCATAGGCAAGGCTAAGGGGTCTGCTTTAGCCTCCAGCTTTGTTCATTTATTTGTTCAGTCATTCAACCAATGTGCAATATTTAATGGGGATCTCTTATTAGGAACTGGAACTATGAGGATGAAGAACACAGAACAAGACAAGACTTCCTCCTGTCAATGCCTCTCCCCCCGGCCACATGGAGCTCACATTCTAGTGGGAGGACGAAATATAAAAACCACACACACACACACACACACACACACACACACACACACACACAGAGTGATAAATGTTATGACGGGAAAATGAAGTGTATTAGTAATGAGTATAACAAGAGAATTTAAGGTGGATTGGTGAAACAAGGAAAAGCCTCTTTATGCAGAAGGGGGTTTATCTTACGAAGTATAGGGAAGAACATTCTAGAGAGAGCAGCATGTGTGCAAGGCCTTGAGGCTTGGTATCTCTGGGAGATTTAAAAAAGGTCAGGGTGCCTAGAGGGTGGGTTTCTCTCGAGTGTATCAAAAACCAATGAAGAACAAACCCTTCCTCTTCCCAGTGTGAAATAAAACAAAACATTACTATCTTCTTGCAGTACTTAGGCATTTTTCTTGGGAGAGGTTTTAGGAAATAGAGTCACCTTGAAAATAGACTGGTTATCTTTTAAAACAATGTGATTGATTAAAAGGGATACAATGTTATAATAGAAAGAAGGGGGCTGTTATTTAATAACTCAGCAAACCTTCACTGAGCTGCTCTATGTGCCATGCAGGTGATGGGCTGAGCACTGCAGATACAGTGGATATTACCCAGGGTAGGATAATTTGTCATTTGAGAGAGGCCAGACCCTGAAGGGTTACCTATCTTTTGGAACTTTCATCCACAACCCCTTTAATAACTATCACAAAAATAATATCACCTTACATTTATATAACGCTCAATAGTTAAATACATTTTTGTGTATATTACCTAAATGGAAGACTCACAAAAACCTATGAAGAAGATACATTTACTCCCATTTGATAGATGTGATGAGAATCAGAGAGTTAGTGTGACTAGTTCAAGATCATCTGGCTAGTAAATGGCAGTGACTCATCAGCAAGTGCTTCTTTCCGCTATGCTAGATCACAGTTATAAAGGGTAAGACCCATGGTTCAGAAGTGCTAAATAAATAATTTTTTAATTTACTCTGAGTTAAAGAGATAAGGATTGGAAGGAGGCCGGGCCTAGCCTTGAAGGAAAAGTACCCTGTGTTCTGGTTGGCCCAAAGTAGCATCCAGTTATGTTGTTGTCTTGATGTAATTATGAACAGCATCCCAAGCATCAAAAGTACCTGGTTTGAATAATAAATTATATGGTCACCCAATCTTGGAGAGATATCTCCATCCTGCTCTGGTATGGGTTGGTAGAGGAGACTAGAAGGCAAGAACAATTATAAATGCTACCTTGGAAAATAGGACCTATGGTTTGGAAAATCATCCAAAGATTCTGTCTCTTGACTATGTCATCTTACCAATGGCTTTCAAATTCTTATGCCTGAAAGTTATTTGTGACCCAGCATATACATGGGGAGACACACACACACACACACACACACACACACACACACACACACGCGCGCGTATAATCGAAGCCAAGTTTTCTAGAACAACGTTCTCCTAATAGCTTTACATTCTGGTATTTTCTATTCTATTCACTTTTGTTCTATGCCATTCCATTCTGTTCCATTTTGTTCCATGAAAAAAATACTGGTCAGAGCAGTGGCACAGTGGGTGGCTCAGTGGATTAAGCCTCTGCCTTTGGCTCAGGTCATGAACTCTGGGTCCTGGGATTGAGCCTCGCATCGAGTTCTCTGCTTATCAGGGAGCCTGCTTCCCCATCTCTCTGGCTGCCTGTCTCTCTGTCTACTTGTGATCTCTCTCTCTGTCAAATAAATAAATAAAATCCTAAAAAAAAAATTACTGGTCAACTCACCAGAGAGATTTCATAATCTACTAATGGGCGTGCCTAGCAGTTTGAAATGGGCATGGACCATTGCTTACCAGGATATCAGCGTCATTTAAAAATCCTGGTAGGCTCCAGGCATGCTTACTTCTGGAGGTCCTATCTCACATCTTGTCAAATGTATTAAAATGGATACAACCCACAACACATACCCTGCATTAAACATATTTCATATGCAAGTGTGAAAATTGAGAAGCAATTGACAAGCTGACATAATGCTTCATTTTGTAGACATGTATTTAAACATTTATTAATGTTGATTTTCTGGTTTTCTTTTCATATTTTGGTGCCAATGTACTTATTTTTCAGGTTGCAAACATTTTCACCGGTCCTTGAAAAACTCATATCCTTGGTGCTCTGCCTATAAAGCTGAATGGATAAAACAGCCCTGCTCTCAGTTAACGATTATGAATTCATGAGTGGAGCGAAATGATGAAAGATTATTATCTCTGCTAGCTTCTTTGACAGAAAGCCACTGGGGCGTTGAATTGGGTGCTCGGTAAGGTGGGTTGGTCAATTTAGTGAAGGGAGGCCTCAGGGAGACGCGTGCAGAACTCAGGACTGGGAGATCTGAGTTTGAATCCCTGCTCTGGAGAGGACTTTAGGCAAGTCACTTGCTCTTTCTGAACCTCAGTTTCCCCCTCTGCAAAACGAGGATCATATTCACTGCCCTATGCCTACAAGGCAGGAATGTTATAAGGATTAAAATGAGATCATGTACGTGAGAGTACTTCGCAAATTGTAAAGCACTACCTATTTATTATTAAAATATTCAGTGGCTGAGATTTTTGTGGCTGCCCAGCCTGCGTAGGTTTTACTGAAGGGAAATTTATGAACACTAAAGCATCGTTCTCGGCGATGTTTTGTGTGCACAAAGCAACCGTAGCTTAGTACCTATTACTATTAATGTTCCCTTGTTTCTCTCTAACACAATTTAGACAGACTCCTATGCACCGTGAACCTTTAGGAAGTCTAGTTCTCTCTGAAACACCACTCTTTCTTGCCAAACTACTGTATTAAATAATTATGCAATTGTTGTTGCCAATAACCTTGAAAAAAATAGAATTCTTTATTGCAGTGCTACTAAAGGCTATGGCTGATTTCCTGAACTTCCAGGACTTCAAACCGCTGCGATTTAATTTAATTAAAATGAAGACCGGGCAGAATGCATTATTACATATTGATAATGTATGCGGACCCAGGCAGACATAGGGAATTATTTTGACAAAATTCATATAATGGATGCAGATCAGAGCCCCCGAACAAGCCAGTTTGTCAAATTAAATAAGCCATCTCTAGAATTTTAACAGCTCTGTGAACTTAACAATAATGATTTTTTTACACTGTTTTGCAAGAGGCAGAGTTGGGAAAGAAACTAAATAATATACAATGATTTCCAGACATCATACCTTATTTAGAACTAGAGAATCAAGTACTAGGGCCAAATTATTTCAAATGCACAGATGGAGTTTTTTAGCAGTGGAGTCTTATCTGTGTATCAGACAACAAAATCTTTAAGCCGGATGAACTAGAGATTCTGGTATTTGTACTGCAACCCTGGGGGTGATTTTACTCTTCTTCTACTTGATCAATATTGTACTTGGATTAATCAATCTTATCAGTTGTCATTGATACTTTCCCAAGGAAGTAGTTCACACAATCTCTGTTGGTAATTTACTTACTCTGGTATTGTCCCTCTACTTGCGAAAGCTGTTGCATTGCAAACAAAACAACCCCAAACCAAAATCAAAACCCAAACCAAACAAAACAAAAACCGGTGGGATACTGTAGGATCTCAGGCACTCCTTTCTCCCTGTGGCTGTCCCTCAACCTTCTATTCTTCCTCTGAGACACCCTATCCTTTCAGAATGCCACCAATACCCCTAGCTGAGCTACGTGAGAAACAAGAGTCCTACATTCCAAACTAAGTGGGCCTTTCAGTTTAGATATTCACCATCACTTCAAATTCAGCTTGTTTAAAGCTGATCTCCTCTTTCTCCATCGCCCAGAAATAGGTGGGACAGAGGTTCATATTTAACGGGCTTGAAAAGGAAAGAAGAGTGGGAGAACTTTCCAGCCATAGTTTTAACCCAAATCCTTGCTATAACTGGGACTGTATAGGTCAAGGTTTGCCTCCTATTACTGCTGTAACAGATTACCACAAACATAGAGGCTTCAAATGAGACAGATTTATTATCTTACAGTTAAGGAGGTAAGAAGTCTGAAATGGGTCTCACTGTGCTAAAATCAAGGTGTCAGCAGGCTGATTCCTCCCAGAGGCTCTAAAGAAGAATCCATTTCCTTGCCTTCTGTAACTTCTAGAGGTCACCAGCATCCTTGTTGCTTGGCTCACTTCTCCCATCTTTAAGACCAGCAATATCTGACCCTGCTGTGCCTTTCTTCTATGGTTATACCTTCCTATAACTCTGACCTCCCTTTCTGACTCCATCTTCCACTTTTAAGGCCCACCTGGATAATCCAGGATAATCATCCCATCTCAAGGTCAGCTGATCATCCTTAATTCCTTTTGCAACCTTAATTCTCTTTTGCCATGTAGCATAATACATTCACAGATATCAGGGATGAACATCTTTGGGGGCGGTGGTTGTTATTCTGCATGCCAAAAGACTATACTAGGACTTCTGAATCTGAAGCAAACCTGAGAAATGACGTATATATAGCAACATTGTTAATATCTGGTGCAAAATGTAGTCTGTTTCTTCTCACATTAGTTAAGCGATTATAAAATATGGGCAGGAGTACAGCTAAATATTTTCTTCATGTTTCAGATTTAGTCATGTCCATTAAGGTACAAGCTCAGCAGCCACATACTTGATCCCTTTGTCTTCATTCATTTATGACCTGAACATTTATAGTCTGTTGTGTTCTTCAGGTGCTCACAATCCATCGGCAGAGAATTAGATTCTCCCACTTCATTCTACCACCTGCTCTAAAATTTTACCATTGTCAAATTCTCTTAGTCTTCATGGATATGGATATGGAGACTAGGAAGTAAGTAAAGATCCCTTTAACCATGATTATCAGGGACATTTCCTACAAGGTAAATATTCCATGACCCATTTTAGGCACATGCTTGAGATTATTTTGACTATTTGTTGGAGATCTTTGCCAGTGTTCTTTCTCTACCCTAAAAAATTATGTCCTTTACGTGCACATAAAATATTATGAGTAACACTTTTTTTTTTCCTCTCTGGATATTTCTGAGTACATCAATTTTCTTTTGCTTTTGTTACCGTTATTAGCCTTAAAAGTGAACCAACAACATATACTTTAGCATTTTAATTAAGGCGAATTTATAGTTAGAATGCTTCAGGAAGGTTTTTTTTTTTTTAAGATTATTTATTTATTTATTTGACAGAGAGATCACAAGTAGGCAGAGAGGCAGAGAGGAGGAAGCAGGCTCCCCGCTGAGCAGAGAGCCCAACGAGGGGCTTGATCCCAGGATCCTGGGATCATGGCCTGAGCCAAAGGCAGAGGCTTTAACCCACTGAGCCACCGAGGCGCCCCATTCTTCAGGAAGTTTTAACCAGGAATATCACTGTAGAAATAGAAAGTAAACCAATACCCATCGGCAAACAGTAGGAACAGAGGCTTCATCACTCGTGCGTATACTAGAAAGTCTTTGCTTTTCTTAGTGTTTTAGCTATTTATTCAATAATCCATGGGTATCTTAGAGGCTAAGTCATGAAGAGTGCTTAACTACAACAAGGAAGAAAATTTTAGAATCTTTAGCACTGGAGGTATTTAAAAGAAAGAGAAGGAACACATTTTATGCATAAAGTAAGGTTGATAAAATGATGCAGACACCATGGAAAACAGTTTGGTGGTTTCTCAACAAGTCAAACAGAATTACCATATGATCTAACAGATCTATTCCTAGGTATATTTCCCCAAGAAGTGAAAAGAGATATTCAAAGAAATACTTGCATATGAATGTTCATAGCAGCACCACTCATGATATCTAAGAGGTGTAAAGCAGCCCAAATGTCCATCAGTTGATGAATGAACAAACAAAATGTGGTATCCATGCAACAGAATATTCTTAAGTCACAGAAAGGAATGAAGCACTGATACATGCTTTGACATGGATGAACTTTGGAAACACTATGCCAAGAGATAGAAGCCAAATATGAAAGATGATATATTGTATGATTCTATTTGTTTGAAATATTCAAAAGAGGTAGATGCATAAAGACAAAAGGAGGCTGACGGTTGTCAGGGCCTGGAGAAGAGGGAGGAGTGAACAGTGACTGTTAGTGTGCGTGGGGTGCCACTTTGTGGGGTAATGCTGAGAATGTTCTGGAATTAGATATTGATGATAGTTGTATGACACTGTGAAAACACTAAAAATCACTTATTTGTATACTTTAAACAGGTGAACTTTGTGGTATGTGAATTATATCTCAATAAAACCATTATTTTAAAAAGTAAGGTTGAGGGGTGCCTGAGTGGCTCAGTGGGTTAAGCCGCTGCCTTCGGCTCAGGTCATGATCTCAGGGTCCTGGGATCGAGTCCTGCATCAGGCTCTCTGCTCAGCATGGAGCCTGCTTCCTCCTTTCTCTCTCTCTCTGCCTGCCTCTCTGCCTACTTGTGATCTCTCTCTGTCAAATAAATAAATAAAATCCTAAAAAAAAAAAAAAGTAAGGCTGAGATGCATTTATGGGAACCCTGGCAAAAAATAGCTTCTAGACATTGTCTTGGTCAGCTCTTCATGAGAGTACTGGGTAAACTGCTACGTGTCACAACTGAAGAAAAAACTAAAATCAAACAAACAAACAAAACTCAGTGAACCAGTAGGGGTTCTGTGGAGGGTAAATAAGAAAGTAGAAAACAAAGCCCTATGGAGAAAAGTTAGTGGAATTTTGGGTTATCCTAGGGAAGCAAAATCCTTAGGATAGTATCCCAGAGAGAACATGAGGTTTGAGTGTGCAACAGTCCAGGTCCCTGCAGGAATCACACATCATATTCAAGTGTTCATGCAGAGAGTCAGATGAAGGGGCTCTTTACAGCAACATGAGCAGGGTGAAGGGAATCGACAAGGGCTGGTGACCCACTCAGGGACTGGCAACACTGAGAAGCTTCCCAGGTTTGCAGGGGCAAAGGGAGGGAATGATGATACAGAAGACCAGCGAGCCTGGGGATGTGGAGGAGGGGCTACCAGGCAGGAGCCGCCATCTTCTAATGTAGTTGTTGCCAGAACTGCAATGAGGCAGGGCAAGGGGGAAGTACCCTGACCTCCTTCTCCTTCCACCCTGCAGTCTCCAGATGGTGCCACCTCTTGACCACTTCAAATGGGAAGCCAGAGAGTGAATGAGTCCAGGCATTGGGTTCCCTAGAAGCCAGCCTCTCATAGCCCAGAGAAGGGTAGAGAAGAGATTGTGTGTGTGTGTGTGTGTGTGTGTGTGTGTGTGTGTGTGTGTGGCGCAAGAAGGGAAAATGGAGAATAACTGAGTGCTGAGTGCTTGCCTGCTATACCCAGTTCCCTACTTAAAGAAGCTGAGACAAGAAATACCTACCTGGGTTCCAAGCTTTATACCTTGTGATCTCAATACTCCAGCCACCAACAGAACAGCAAAAACACTACCAGTGCTGAACATCTATTGAGTGCTTACTGTGAATGCAGCACTTTACATTATTAACCTCATTTAATCCTCCTATTATAATAACTTATGAGCAGCATTCTCTTTATGATACCCATTTTATAGATGGAGAAACTGTGGCACCTGGGGACTAACTCATGGATCCAGTGTTTCATAGCTACTAAGTAGACAAGTGATGATTTGAACCCACAGAGGGAGTCTCGCACCAGAGTTGTGCTCTTAACCACTACAGTCATGGAAATAGGGATTGAGCAGAAGCCTGTATGGGAGAAGTGATGAGTTCAGGCATCAGTGTAGCTGAGTCACCATGGAGGGTGGCAGCGGACCCTGGTTGCAGAGGGGACAACTGGAGATGTTGTTAAGTTGACAGAGCAGATGCTGGCTTCCTAGAATTACAATGTATCTTCAGCAAGGCTGCAGTTTGCTGATACCTTTTCTTGTTCTTTCTTACTTTCCCATGTCTTTACAATAACTCCTCATTAACTGAGGAAATCTGAACCACTCTATGCTTCTTGCACTCTAATAAAGTCCAACTAAGATGAGTTAATTTTTTAAATATATGAGGATCTCTTGGGTAAAGAAGAGTCACTAGTCTTTGTTTCCCCCTCTATTTGTTTTTCTCTGGAAAGACAGGGGGGAAATTGACACACCACAGTCTAAAAGATAAATGTCAGTTATATGGGAGTTATTCCATGATAGACACTTCCAAGGGAGGATATGAAAACATCTCCTCTGGAGACCTTTAAAAATAGTCTTCTCATCTGTCCAAGGGTGGTTTCCATGAAATACTGCCTGAAGGCACAAAAGTCAATGGCTCCCAACTGTGACTCCACGTGTCAGGTCCCTTAGACAGTTTTCACTGTCTTCTATAGGGTGAGAGGGCAAAAAAGACATTGCTGTCTGTCTCTCTCTGAGCATCAGTATTAGATTGCTTACTGTCATTTTTTTAGGACAGAGTATTCTCTTTTCTGATGTTAAGATATCCCTCTCCTTGATGAAATTATGGTAGTGGTAGGCGAGTAGTAGATTATAGTAGGGTTTTTTTTTTCCCTTTCTTTTTAAGGTATTCTTGCTTGGCAAAATAAAAAGTTGGCAAATCTGTTTCAGTTAATTTTTTTAAATGTCATTTATCTGACAGAAATAAATATCTGAGAACCATCGGCCCAAAGGACCTCTAAAGGTTCCTACTATCTCTAAGATCTAGGTTTTAAAGTCTTGAAATAACAGCAAATCAAAAGGACTAAGAAGGTGAGATGATTTTTTTTTGCATTTAGCCTATTGAAGTAACAAGTTAATGGAGTTTAACTATCTTAGACAGAAGAGATAATAAGTGGAGATGCCTATAAGTTAAAATTTTGTAGTTTCTAAGTGGAAATGACAGTCTAAATGTCAAACCCCAAAACATGGCCTAAAGAATGCCACACCAAAGGTCACAGTTAGAAGGCAATATTCAGCTCTGGAGACAGTTACAAGTCAGATAGTGTGTGACGCTTCTGGTACACAGCCATCCTGAGAGGAGAACTAAACTAGTTTTGAAGCAAAAATCTGTCAAAAGGGAACACTAAATAGGTTCAAAGAAAGTGGTCTGGATGAAAAAAATGCCTTAGATCCTTTAAATAAAAGAAAACCATAATGTTCTGGTACATAATTATTCCACATACAAATTAATATGCAACTAGTATTTTCTGTTTGGTGAACATAATGCTGTTATTTACAAAGAATTAGTTCAACATACCCAAAGCCTCTGCCAGGCCCCAAACCTTCTGTCCATAGATGTCGGTCTTATTCCAAGCAAATGTGTAGATGAGATTAATTGCAGCAGGAAACCACTTCTGTGTGAGCCGTCCTTCCACAGCCACCGTGAGGTGTACTTTTATCATTCCCACTGGAATGGTTGAATGCGTCAGAAGGATCCGGAGCAGGGTTTTATACCCAGGGGTGCGGCTGCTCAGGTAACTCAGCCTCACAAAGCTGGAAGGAATGGGAATCTCCTCCTGTACAACCTGAAAGACAAAAAGCCAGATGAGCTCTATCAGTGGTCATGGGTAGAGGACACTGCGTGCTTTCTAGTCTTAGAGACACACCAAAGGAGAGAGGCTAAAGGGATCCTGAGGTTGCCAAGGCAAGAATCTTGGGGAGGCTGTGTGGCCATAGGTTTTGAATTTTCCACTCAATCCACATGGGGCAAGACATGCAAGCAACCCTGAGGACTGTGCTCCTTTTTTCCCTGCCAGGAAAGACTGTGAAAAGAACAGTTTTAGTTTGTCAACAGTGTTCCAAAAATTCCTTAGTAGGAGTTGGAGAAGATCACACTGCTGAATGTCAAGCATTTCAGTGCTCTGTGCTGCACTGAGGGGTCTTTTTCTTATATATACATACAGAAAATCTTGTTTGGTGTATTAAGTCATATATCACAAAACCACTGCTATAATCCTGATTCAGGCCAGGCTCTCTAGGAGGAAGAACTCCAGAAACAGGCTCAGCAAAGTGATATTTTATGACAGAGATTATGGTTTCCCTAGAATTAATCTTTACTGAAGCCATCAAACCTGTCTTCTTTGGACCTTTGGAATGACCCTAAGGGTCAATTTTTTAATCAAATTTTGCTTACATATTTCTCTGTGCTTCGACCTACCAGTAGCTGGGAATAAGTTTTTCCAAGTTGGCACTTGTGACTGAGAAGCAAATAACTCCTATTAACTCTTATGCACATTTTACACTAAATGCTGGTCCCAGAATGAAACTACCACTTGGCTTCTTTAATTAATTGCTATTGCTTAGTTGTTTATTCGCACAGATGGAGTTAAACAACCAAAAGTGGTCACTAAAACTGAATCCTGTGTTCCATGACTTTGAATTTTCAGAACTCAGCCGAAGAAAGAGCCTATCCAATACTTTTAAGGTGACATGAATAGTGTGGATACTTTGTGTCCTCACTCATTTTTAGCTCAGAACCTTGTTCCTTTTCCAAACGAGTGCACATAGTAGGACAGGTTGTTAGACACATGGTATCTCATATTGTCCAGGATTTCTGGTCATTCTTTTTCTGGGGACATAAACTGCTTTTGTCCATTCTTTGCCTGATTTTCTGTCCTTTACATTAGCTCGTTGATACCCGAGCTGTCCAATGGCTTTGTCTTCTTAGATGGCAGCAGAAGTACAACAGTGAAGGGCAGTGGGACACTTACCACCTTAGTACATCATTTCCCTATGGAAACATGCAATCCTAGAGGAGTCTGAAAACTTCTGTGCAGAAAGAGACCTGTACTTCCTAATGACAAATATACAGAGACTGGAGTGCATTCAATGCACTCATAAAGTATGGTCTTGGTTTTTTCTTCCTTTCTAAGGAAAACCAGTGGAAAAGACAGGAGGGGAAACTCATTGGACTCCTTTTCCTGCACAGCACTATTTTTTGGGGGAGTCTTTCACAGGTGGTATCCTTTGGGCATTGCTAACAGCTGCTGGGAATGCTGTGATGGAAGAAAAAAAATTCAATCTCAAAATGTCCATTGACTTCCTCTTGATTATACCTCTTGAATTCTGGACCTGTGTGACTTGGGTCCATTTTGGTGGCTTCTGAATTTAACTATCATTAAATGTTTCTACAACATGATGAGGAAATTATACTATAGATGTTTGAATGGCTTAATATTGAAATGAAAATATTGAAGGCGCAATGAAGAAACATTCTCAGGAACTATAAAATACCAAGGTTCAAAAATACATCTTCCTCTAACCATAATGCTTGAATACCCAAAAGCAAAGCTTTAAACAAAACCCATACGACTGAAAACCACCTTTACCAAACACAGCTAACCAACAGGCATCATCATGACTTTTGAGAACAATGACAATGGATACAAACTAGACAATGGAAGAAAACTACATTTCTTAAGGAGCTTTAATTTCAGGACCAAAAACTTGTCCCACCTCATTGATTATACTGTTATCACTATTGAGCTAGCTAGCTAGCTTTGTTCTTAGAGCACAGTGTTCATTAGGTCAAGGTTTGGGGTTTAATTCTCAAGACAGCTAGTTCATCTTGCTTTGTTCTATGGCCATAGATAGCACCCTATAGCCCTGGCCAATCACTTTGCAAATGTGTGCCAGAGAGATTATATTTGAAGGCCTCTCTTGATAAATGAAGGGCAGCCTATTACAGGGCTGGCAGAAGTACCAGGAAAAGTAATCCAGCCATTTTACGCCATGAACCACTCCTTAATACTATGATTTCATGCATCTAAAGGCCAATGTACCCACCTGCAGCTCAGGAACAATAGTTCCCCTCTCTGGGCAGGACCCTCCAAATGATGTGAGTGGTGAAGGAAGCACAATAGGGTTTGGGCTGATAAAGTTGGAGATGTCACAGGATGGTGGATCTGATACAACCCTCTGCATGGTTACTTTCTCTACCACAATGAACTGATTCCAAGGCAACCAGAGTGTCCTCTTCTCAGACAGGAAAGGTGATCGATCAAAGATTAAGATGACAGAAATACCACCAATGGCTACAAGGTCAAAGCTGAGAAGGAAAAACAGAAGACAGTTTCAACCAAATGAACAACCAAAATAAAGTTCAAGTTAAAAAATACGTAATTTGTTATGCTCCACAAATAAGTGAAACCATATGATAATTGACTCTCTCTGCTTGACTTATTTCACTCAGCATAATCTCTTCCAGTCCAGAAGGACATGGGGAGTTAGACAGGAGAAGGGAGTTGAGGGAAATTGGAAGGGGAGGTGAACCATGAGAGACTATGGACTCTGAAAAACAATCTGAGGGTTTTGAAGGGGTGGGGGGTGGGAGGTCGGGGTACCAGGTGGTGGGTATTATAGAGGGCATGGATTGCATGGAGCACTGGGTGTGGTGCAAAAATAATGAATACTTTTATGCTGAAAATAAAAAATAAATTAAAAAAATAATTAAAAAAATACGTAATTTTAGTGCACTTTCTTTCCTTTGGGGCTCAACTCCACCCATTCATATTTCTGTTTTTATAAATTCCTTCTAGCTAAATATATGGATGACTTCTTTTCACTATCCAGTAGACTTTTGAGGAAAAAGTCCGTATCACCAGTTGATGTTCACCCTGAATTTGTAAATCAATTTTAATACTATCTTAAACAAAATCACTGCATGTATTTCTGCAAAGCTGTAACTTACCACTTAACATTCAGCAGCATCTTTAATATAATACATTATTCATCCTCAAAAAAATTACTATAATATAACTCAAGAAAAGTAAAGAGCCAAAAGGTTAACTATCTTGTTCAGAATCACAAACATAGTGTCAAAATCTGGCGGTGTCTTTGAGACGGGATTCGGAGAAAGATAGCAGCAGAGGAAACTTTTCAGTGAAATTTGCTTGAACAATACCATGCCTGAACCCTCCACATCTGCCGGCCCACTTCGCCTCCTGATTCTACTTGAAGTCTACATTTAGGATTTCTGGGTCTGTCTAGAATGCCCCTTGGTTTCCTTTTGTAAGACAGCCTGTAATGGACCCTATCCATCTCCGCTGACAACAGCTTCCCTATCTCTGACAAAGCAAGACTACCTCTCCTGTAAGCCAATTCTGTCCATCACTTGATGTGGTACTTGACATTACTCTTGCGTTGGAGCATAACAGACTTAGATTTCAGTTCATTCTGCACTAGATGATTCTACCTTACTTCTCTTGTCAGCATAATGATGTTTTGGAGATAATGTATTTGAAAGCATTCAAAAAGCCTAAGATCCTATGTAAAAGTAAGATAATGATAAATTATTACCATTATATCATAAAAATGGATAAAGGGCAATGTGATGCTCCTTAATATTCAAAGCAACTTAAATCCACAGGAGAGAGATGTAAGCAATTCCCTGCATTAAAAGAGATCTTTCTGTAAAACACTTTTTCAATGATAGAATGCCCTAATAGGGAATCAGACTTAATTATGGATAGCTCACCATTCCCTTCATATGACATTTATTATATTTATTATAGGATTGCCAATCATGTCTTGTTGCAGATATCTTCCAGATAAAGATAAATGGGCAGTAACAAAGGATGGCTAACACTGTATTTTTTATTGCTATTTTTTTTAGTCAAGTGGTTGTAGTAATAAAGCAGTTTTCAAAAAGAGGGTCTGAAGGACTACAATAGCTATAGAAAATAATCTAGGTTTGAACTAAAAAAAGAAAACCCAAATGGCTTATGATTTAAGGCAGAGAGGCTGAATTCATGATAATACAGAAGCAGTTTAAGGCATGTATGGTGGGGGAAATCCTACACTACTTGTCAAGAGACCTTTCCTCTAATTAACATGTTATGTTGATTTACTTCCATGTCCATGGGCAAGTTTGCTTTGCCCAAACCTTGGCTCTTGCCTCTTTAAAACTGAAGTGCTTATTTATTTGAAAACAAAAACAAATGTGTGTGTGTGCGCGCACACACACACACACTCACACACACACACACACACACACACACTATCCAAAGAAAAACGTATGTACCTGGGGATTATTCTCTATGTCTAGAAAGATTAAGCAGACAGGACAGGCATCTTGTTTTATAGAAAGAATGGGTTTTGGTTTCATACACCCCTGGGTTCGAATCCCAGCTCTGCCGTTTTAACTTTGTGTCTTTGGGCTAGTTATTTAACTTGCATGAATTTCTGTTTCCTGATTAGTAAAATGGGGCTAAAATAATCTATCACTCAGCTGTTACTGCTAATGAGTAAATAAGAGAAAGGCTTAAGGGTCAAGGACTCAACAAATGTTAACTTTCTTCCCAAAACGGATCCTTGGCCTTATTACATTTATAGATGTATCCTCATGTAGACCAAATGAACTGTAGGCCAGCTTCTGATTATCTATAGAAGAAGGTACCGATTTTTAAATTCTTCTGGGAACTTCCCCTAGGTTTCCTGTGATGGTTTACTTTTATCTGTCAATGTGGCAGGGCTATAGTACCCAGTTATTCAGACACTAATCTAGGTGTTGCTGTGGAGGCATTCTGTAGATGTAGTTAATATCTACACTTAGTTGATCTTAAGTAAAGGAGATTACCCTTAATAATATGGGAGTGCCTCATACATTTAGTTGCAAGACCTTAAGAGCAAAACTGAAGTTTCTCTGAGGAAGAAGGAATTGTTTCAAAACTGCTGAGGTAGTAGTATCAACTCCTTCCCAAGAGATTGCAGTTTACCAGTCTCTACAGGTTTGAGCTTGCCAACCTCACAATCACACAAGCCAATTTCTTGAAAGCTCTTTTTCTCTCTCTTATGTATACATTTGTATGTATGTATGTACACACATATACACACACAGGTTCTGCTTTTCTGAAGAAACCTGACTGATTTTTTTCCTCTTCCAGCCTACGTGGTATATACAGTAGACATGGTCAGACTGACTCAATCAATTGCCGCAGAGGTGGATGTGGCTCTGGGGCCAAAATTCCATTTAATCATTCCAATGCCAAATTGCATGTTCCCAGGATCATTAATTCTTTGGGATTTCCCCCACCACAAATGATCTCCATTGGCATGGGTCATTAAGAACAAGTTATGAAGTCATATGATAGTGAGTACAAAAGACCCAAGGGAGAGAGGACCTATTTATTTGGACACTTGTTGATCCATAGTAACTCAGACCAGTCCTAAGGTAGATGGAAGACTATTGAGGCCAAAGCAAAATGCTTATTTCTGCCTTACAGTATCCATAAATCCATAACTCTTGACTTAAGGGGAATCAGAGGGAACTCCCCATTTTATTTTCCAAAGTCTTCCAAAGTTCCGGAGACCTTTTAGTGCTTCTCAAGAAACTTCTAAGAAGGTCAGCCTTTCACCTATTGTGCTTCTCACTAGCTGAACTATAATATAAAAAAGTTCTCTTTCAAAACTTTCCTGAGCACCTGTTACATAATCTGAGTTGAAGGTGGCTAATCATAGAAGGTAAGAGCCAGGTTACTTGGGTTCAAATTCTGGGCTTGACCCTTATTAGCTGTGTTAGTTTGGATATGTTTTCTCATCTTCCAAATGGGGAAGATGATAATAATGTTTCCTATCCCATAAGCTGTTGGGATGATGACACAGATCAACACTTATGAAAGTGCCTGGCATACAGTAGACACTCATACATATTCATTTTTCCTTTAGAATTGCCTTTTTCTTCTATTCTGCTACTTTGGCCTCTCCCAATCTGCATGTCTTAATGCCTTTTTCCTTTTAGAGGGCTCCTTCTTCCACTGACAACCTTCCTTCTGCTTTTTATACATCACTTTGGTCCCATGACCTAGACTTTTCTTGCTTCTCTAGGGAAAGTTGTCAATTAACTTGAGCAAATGGATGATAATGGGGGTAATTAGTTCTACATCCCACACAACATATTTGCATTTAACTGGGACTTTTAGAGTCAACAGCTTAACCTAAAGCAGTGATACCACTGGTGGGAACTACAGGCAAGGGGGCAGATAGGTTGGACTGAGATTTGGAGACAGAGGGCTTCTTACAGCATTTTACCTATCACTCTCTGTCTACTGGGTATTTAAATGCTAATCTCAGCCTTTCTAGAATCCTTTTGCTCTCGGGTATAGTTTCTTTACTATACTCTGCTTTTGAAATGTACGTACTTGGTCTGAGAGAGCAAAAAGCAGAGATATATAAATGGAAACTCCCATCACCCTGTCACTTTATGTCCAGGAGATGACAGTGGGACAGTCTGCTTGGCATTTGGGGCACAGATTTTGAATGCTTACACCCTTTGTGGAGCCTGAGGGGAGAGTTATTGCCAGAGGGGACTCTGGCTGTATCTGTCATCTACATAAACCTAGTTCCACAGAGAACTCAGCAGACGAGGGTCTTGGCATTTTACTTTAAACAAAAAACACAAAAATGACGACAAAAATTGTTCCTTTTTAATGTTGTCAGTAAACTGGAAACAGAAATTTTTAGATTTTTTAGATCTTGTTTCTTTTAAGCTCTTTTGTAAATATCAAATAATTCACTGAAACCTTTCTACACATACTAAAAAAAAACCAACCCTAAAGGCCCGTGAGTTCTCCAAGAGAGGTCAAATGTCTCTGAGGGCATATTCTAGTTAAAGAAATAGTCCATTTTAAAATTTCTGGTACATGGTTGAACATGCTGGCAAGGCAGAGGCCACTTCTCTGTGTACCAGTCACTGGTGAGGGAACTACCAAAATTTTATCATTCAATCTAATTGGGAGAAAGGTCCCTTTGAATTAGTAGAGAGTTCCAATTATGGACTATTTGAAAGGAAATGTACTTTTTATTGCATATATACATATATATGCAATGGATATGTGTGTGTGTGTGTGTGTGTATTCAGACTATCTGTACCCAGAGTAATTTTGCTGAGTTTATTCTAATATATAGATGGCTAGTTAATAATTAGCAATATAATTTACATACAGATCATTCATATGATTTACTGAAGTCTTAGAAACAGTTTTTCTTAAGTATGTTAAACTTTTCCTTATTAGGTTCTTTAATTAATTTTTATAATCCTTTTCTTGACAGGCAGTTGAAAAAAATAAATTCAGCATAGCCTAGGTTGAACAATTAACAATTCTGAAGTGGTTAGGATTGATAAGGTTTGGTTGTAGGTTCTTGAAATAAGACGGTCTTTCACACTGTGATAAACTTCCAAGCCAACATCTCTTTATGTGATTCCTATAGCAGCTTGTCATGAGTAGTTCATTTTTAAGAGTAGCCATCTGGAGACTGGGGCACCCCAAGGCCATCATTACAATGTTCCTGAGAGTCATAAAGAGGTACCTTTAAGCTGGACACGTGAGCCTATTGACTCAAATATTCTGAACAAATGTCTACCTAAATAGACAAACTGTCAACCTAAATGATAAACAGAAATGTTTTTGTGAGCAAATCCTTCACTGGGATGAAAAGGTTTTACTTAGTGGTCTTACTTCCCAGGTTTCAGAGAACCTGAGAACCCCTTAGAGAGTAGCCTGGTTTTTGGTGTTGAGGTTAAATCACTACAGTTATACAGACACCAAAGAGAATTGGTTAGGCTGACTGTGCTTGTCAATCAGTTGCAGCCACTAGTTAAAATAGGCCATCTAGGAAGGACACATTAAATATCCTAATGAGGCTGAATTCTGTATTTCTGGAAGAAACCTTTTGGATGTCTTCATTTCTAAAATATTTTGAGGCTGCCGTTGAAGGATGGCCCAAGTGCTCCATGGCTCCCTCTTTCTGACCTGCATCATCACACTGATTTTTTTTTTTAATTTTTAATTTTTTTTTAATTTTTTATTTTTTATAAACATATATTTTTATCCCCAGGGGTACAGGTCTGTGAATCACCAGGTTTACACACTTCACAGCACTCACCAAAGCACATACCCTCCCCAATGTCCATAATCACTGAATTTTGAAGTCAGATTGATATATGGAATTGGATGAAGTCTAGGAAACTTTCCAAATGGCTAGGGTTTCAAGAAGACTTGGGTAATAGTGTACAGTTATAATAGAAGAAAAATTTGGTTTGATTTAGTTGGGAAATAGAGAAAATAAATATGACCAGTGACTTTCTGAAATACAGGTAGAAGGAAGATGGGCTTACAAACACTGTATCATCTAAGCCATTTGACTTATAGCTAGAAGTCAGTATTTGGCCCCCACAATGATTAGAAGCAATACTGACGTACCTTCCATCTTGCCGGCTGATGGTAAACCCATAATCACTGTGGTGCAAGAAACTAACATTCACACCTACTAGAGGGGTTCCATCTATGGCCACCACTTGGCCTCGAATCACACAAGCACGCCTGCAACACAAGATCAAAGGCAAATATAAAGGCATGTTGAAACTAGATTCCCGAAGCCAAGATGGAGACACTTTGGAAAACATAGTCAAGTATAACAGAGAAAACAATAATTTCACCAATCCAGTAGTAACTACTAATAACATTTTGAGGATGACATATATATCTTTTTTATTCATCAAAATTGGGATTATACTCAGTATAGATCTGCATCCTGATATTTTAAAAAGTATATAATTAACATTGTCCAATGTAATCAGAAATTCCATATCATTTTGTGATTATACAATATAGCCTTAAAACAATATTCCTTAACTTTAATCCATTCCTTATTTTAGAACATTTCATAGTTTCTTAACTTTTCCAGCACTAAATATCTTATTATTCCTTGGGAGATAGTCCTAGTTGTGGAAGAATATTTTTCTTTTATTAAAATTATAACTCATTACATTAGTTAATACATAAGTATATAGCATATGTGACTAAAGTCTCTGATCACCACCTCCCTCTCCCAGTTGTTGGGTCTTCTCCTCTGAGGTAATCAGCAACATCATTTTGTTGTGTGCATTTTCCATGCATTTACATACACAGGTGTGAACATTTTTAAGGCTCTTGATACATATTGCCAAATTGCCTTTTTGGAAAAACAATTTTTTTTTAAATAAGCAGACTTATTTGGATAAATTTTAAGATTAGTCTGCAAAAGAGACATGGTCCTTGGCTATAGTATTCTGTTTCTTCTGCCTAATTGAAATAAAATATCAGGCAATTTTCCCTTTAAACAAAGAAATTTCAACCTTGCCAAAAAATGGGATTCTATTAAACTAGTCCCTAAACTGGGCTGTCTCCCAGACTTAGCCCACTAAAATGTGTATACTTCCAACTCTTCTAAAATGTGTATACTTTCAACTCTAGTCTGACCAAGTTTTAACAAATTTCAGGAGCTTGGCAGTTAAGAAGAGGGCCCAGGAACAAATTCCAACCAAAGATTTTTTTACTGTTCTGCAATTACAAGGGGTAGCAGTGGTTTGGGGGTAGTTTTTTCACCACTCGTGGATGGGGGAGTCCAATCCTAGTGTTGGCAGTCGTGAGCTCGAGAATGTGCATTTTATACCTGGAGCTGGTAGTGTTTAGGAAGGTTGAGCAAGGTTAGTGATTTTTTTTCCTAGGGAGTTAGTGTCATTTTTTTACCAAGTGGGATTCAGTAGATCCAGGGAATCTTAATCTTGGATTAAAGATGGCCATGTTATTTGGGCAAACATGACTTTTCAAACTAACCATAATAATTCCACCCTGGCAAGATACCTTCTTCAAACAGAATTAGCAAGTTGAGGTAACATTATCTAAAGGCTCATGGCCACATAGCTCATTTGAGAGAGAGGAAAGTAATCTCTGAAAAATAGAAAGACAGTTGCCAGCCAAAGTTTGTTTTGTATGTTATAGCCATTAAACTCCACACTAAGTTCTGTCACACAAAATCAGAGGAGTTGGATATGTTATGCTAATATAGGATTTATCCTACCTTACCCACGGCCTTCCCCCCAAACTAACTACAAGCCATTAAGTACTATCCAAAAGTAAGCTAGAATAACTGTTGCTATTGATGGATTGAGCTCAGACAAACACCTCTAGTTTTGACATAGATCAGTGGCTTTCTTCTTTCCAATGAGCTGTACACTTCATGAGTTCTATAAATCATGGTTCTGAATGGTATGCAAATGGCATACTGGCACTTGCTTTGCCTCCTCTGATTCTCCCAGACTCTTTTGGGGGAGATTTTGAAAGTTTGAGATTTTGAAATCCCATTTGTTCTAATAGAGAAGACATTTATTTGAAAGTCAATGAGTTCTGGATTTTGAACTAATCCTGACAGATCTGGTCCCAGGTTCTAAGTCCAATGTAACAAGAAATGAAAATGAAAGGATGTCTCTGGTTTTATACAGTAACCTTTTGAAGGTCTTTGTAAAACAAAATTTGACAAGCAGGGTATAGATGAGTAGAAGCGAGTTGAGAAAATCTGCAAACTATTTAGGGATAGAAGAAGCTCAAAGGGCTGAGAAGAGGTACTGGGAAATCAGTTAAACATGGCTTCCTGAGCCTCAAGTGCTGACTGCTTTTTGGGGGGCAGGGGAGTAACTCCAAACCTACCCAGGCTCTACCAGTTAACGAGGTGGTCTTTGCAACAATAAAGCCTACCTAGGCGGTCCCTTAATCCCTTTGGGCAAGACAATTCCACACTTACTCATTTTATTTGTTCATATTACTCTAGACATTGTGTCTTCCCACAGCTATACTAGGCTCAATTATTTTTGTTTTTATTTTGTCGAGCCTAGTTGGCATTATTTGCTCATATTTTATGACAGACGCAGACCTGTCTCTTCTCTTTGCTGCTCTTTTATTTTCTATACAGTTTATATTTATGAAGGATCCAGGCGGGTGAGTGAAAGTCTCATAAAAGTCATCATTATTCTGTGCATTTCTCTTATATTCCTCTCTTCCTTCATTCTGTATCTCATTCTGAGTAGACTTGTCTTTTGACTCTTCTGCTCTTTAATATTCCTCATATTTTATGAAGCACACAGATTTGTGTGATAACGACTCATCAAAGTCATCATTATTCAAGACATTGTCTACCTGTTCTTCTTCTCATTCATTTCACTCTTCATCATTCATAAATAATGCGCAGACTTGTCTTTCAACTACCCTATTTTTAAATTTCTCATGTTTTATGATGCACGCCAACTTATGGCATATGATAAAACCCCATAAAGCTTATTATTCTACATTTATCAGCATTGAGCTCTCTTTGTAATGTATGAGGCCTTAAATGTTCTAAGATTCCCTGTATCTTGCTGCATTTTCTCCCATTATTTACACACTCCGTGTCATCTATTTTTCACAAGAATAACTCTCAGCTCCTTTCATTCCTGGATTACTGGTACTTACGGTAATATTTGACCAACATCAGTCATCCTGTGTCAGTGGAAGTTGTCTAAATTTCAAGACAGTATTAAAGTTTTCTAATTTGCAGTAATCTTGATTGGCACTGCATGCAGAAATCTAGGGAAAACATCTTCCTAGGCAAACTCTCCATTTCAGAAAGAAAGCTCTTGAGGCCATTTGCTTCCTGAGGCTACCGCTGCTCTAGATGGCCCTGAGGGAGCCTTCATATATCCTCCTGCAAGTATTACACTCTGTGCCACTTTGCTTAGCTCAACTGCCATTCTGTGCACTACTGGCTTCCAAATTCAATTATTCATAATTGTGGACGGTAGCCTGGTAGGTACTTTATTTTTCCGGAGTCACACACTCACTGAAATGTAGTCTCTCCTCCCCACTTTACATTGTCTGTTTGGGTTGTGCTTCTTATATCCAAGGCAGCCTATATAATTCATCTTTTTCCTAGTTTAGGTCCTTGTTGAAGGAGAGAGCTCGGTATGGCGGGGGTCTGTCTTTGGTAGTGTCACATCCCACCTTCTGGGCTTTTCATCATTCCCATTGTGGTTCTTCCCTGTTTCCTCACCCAGAGGGTTTCCTCAAATCACCATCTAAAGGAAGTATTCATACCTGGCCTGTCCTTGGGTCATCTTGGGGAAACATCTTGAATTCTTAAATTTTTGCCATATCAAACTACCCTCATTCTGAGTCCCAATCCTTCAAGGACCCGTCTTTTTCTGAAACTTTTTTCCCATTAAATATATGGGACTCTCCTGAGCCTTTCTTTTTTTTTTCCAAAGATTTTATTTATTTATTGGACAGACAGAGATCACAAGCAGGCAGAGAGGCAGGCAGAGAGAGAGAGAGAGGAGGAGGAGAAGCAGGCTCCCTGGTGAGCAGAGAGCCTGATGTGGGGCTCCATCCCAGGACCCTGAGATCATGACCCAAGCTGAAGGCAGAGGCTATAATCCACTGAGCCACCCAGGCACCCCATCTCTTGAGCCTTTCAAATGAGCTAAAAGAAGGCTACTGTCTGGACCGTCATGAAGCTGGCCCTGCACATGTGTACGGCAGGTGTGCACCCTGTGTGACTGTCTTTGGTGTTGGTTGTGTGTGTCTGTTACTGTACCCTCAAAGGCAGGTACTGCCTGATTTCTCTCTTTGCTTGGTGCTCATTCTTCTTTGATTCACAGACATGGTTGGGATGCTTTCCTTCCTTGAACCTAAAAAAACAAGAACCTCTCCCTGCTGTTCTGGGTTAGAGCAAGAGAACTTGAACTCAGATGGACCTGACCAATGTGACTTTAGAAACACGTATGGGGATAGATCACCCCTAACAAGTGTCTCTTTTCCCGTTCTCTGGAGAACACAGGCTGCTGCCAAGCTGTCTACTTGCTGTCGCTATGCTAAAGCAGCAACCCCAAAGGAATTGCTTCTCCCTTTAACTAAATGCTGAATCCTGTAGGTATTTGGAGCTTGGTCTGAAGAGCAGGGCACCCTGGGAAATGCAAGTCAGAATATACTTTACCAGAACCTTATTTAACGAACAAGCTGCTTGTTAGACTGTTCTGATGCGAAAGGTCTAATTCATTCTGTATTTGCTATTTTTGTGGCATAGTCAAATTATCCCTAGCCTTCAATAAACTCTTGGTTCCATTCTACTCTTTTCTTATTTGTTGTCTTTTGTCTTCAGTGTCAAATATCCAATATTCATGCAACACCTCAGGCAAAAACATTAACCTCAAGCACAAGAGTTGGTCTGAAAAACAACACTGAAAACTAAATTGCTGAAAGAAGATGTAATTTACTGCACTGTGTTTCTGATTAAAATCTTTTGCAAGGAAAAGGAGGCCCAGGGTAGGGAAGTTATAACAATTTGCTTTAGTTGCTAATAGGAGCATAAGCATCCTTTAAAAGGTAACATTCAAAATCAAGGTCCTGGCCAGCAGGGGATCTAGCAGCAGTTGGGCAGGTTAGGTTGCTTTCTCCATAAAAACAGATGAAAACCTTTCCAGAGCTGACAGTTCTGGTGAAGAGATAGCATTGCAAAGGACTGGGCTGAGAGAAGCCACGAGAACGCTGTGCTCACTAGCGCTGGAATTCTACTCTGTAAATTCCTCCAGGAGTCCTTATTTGGTTCAAGTCTCCAGGGAACAGAAACGTGCTGCACATAAGGTGTGGTTCAATGGTTCTCCTGTCATCTCTGCAGGCTTATTAGACTGTGAATTTCCACAGCTGTAGATGGTGTCACTTGGGCTGAAACAACTTATCCACTGATGTCATGCAATGAATAAAGGATCTTCTCTTTAGAGAAGTCCTCACATCTGGGTACTGTGATCCTCGTCCTCAGTCCTTCCTGGTAATCCTTCTTGTGTACAGATCAGTGGTTCTCAAACTTGATCACACACTAGAATCACCTGGAAGGCTCGGTAAAAGCAGTTGGCTGGGCTGCCCTGCCCCGGGTTTCTGACTCACAGTTCTGGAATGGGGCCCCAGAAATGTGCATTCCTAGCAAGTTCCCAAGTGATGCCGATGCTGCCAGTCTAAAGACCGACAAACTTTGAGAACCACCGTTTTAGTGAAAGCAAGACTAGAACATGGTCAGCCAATGAAGAGCTAGGAAATCCTCAAGAGGAAGGTACAGGACATAAACTACACAAAGGCAGGCAAAATCATTAACTGGTTCACCATCGCACAGTTATGAAATAAATCCATGAGGCATGAACTTGTAACTCCTTCATATAAACCTCTGGAGAAGAGTCTGCCAAATTGTAGTTTGGGGGTCATGCTGAAACTGTCATGACAAAGTGGAGGTTGGACAACAAGATGAACTGTAGGGTCTCTTTCAAATCTAGAGATTATAAAATGAAACAATGTTTTAACCTGATTTATCTGTCTCAAGTAAATGTCAATTTTTCCTCCACCCTTATTATTCTCTTTAGACAGTGCTCGGATGCATGTTATCACACTTGTCCTCGCCTGTCTTGGGTGAGAGTTATATATGTGTCTGCCTTTTCTATTAGATCATCTACTCCAGGGCAAAGACTGTGATTTTTCTGTGTCCTTCCCGGTGCCTGGTGTATATGGCACCTGCTCAAGAAAGCTATGCAGAACTTCAACTCAAATATTTTTATATGAAGATGTACGATACTTGCAATGTACCCTCACAGCACCGCTTCAAAGATTTCAGAGACGACTTTGAGGTTCCTGCACGGCAGATGCCTTACAGTTCCTTTATTAGAAGCCAGCATTCTGGATTGCGCATTGTGAATTTCTCATCACGAGAGTTTTGTTTGATAATTGACTACTTCGGGGAATTAAACAGTAACCCTGTGACTGGGAAGAATGAATGGATAGTTCTCCTCAAATGCTTAATTTATGAACACTAACCCCATTATTCCTTTATATATCACCATATAATTACAACGTGGTATTTCATAATTTAAATACATTTGAGGGTTCTAATATTCAGATATTTGGGGGGTTTTCCACACAACACATGCTGGGTTTTTGATATATGTTATCTAACCTGGTACAGCACCATGCAAACATTTAATGTTATAGCATAAACCTGTTTTCATGTTCTGAAAATGCGAATGCAGTGAATGTTCATATGCAAACGCAATAAAATCTCATTAGTTTTTATTTAAATAGAGCAGGCTGATTGAATCCCACTCAGTTGGTCACTAGCCCAAATAAATAATACCTACTAAATGGGTAACATTAAAAGCAGCTGGAAGCATTACCCATCAACATTCGAGGACTCTGGGAAAGGTGGTGCTATTGAAAATGCAGATAGCTTTTTAAGCAGAATTATTTTCCTCATGGTTAGTGATGTTTCAAGTAAAACAAAATGGGGGCACTCACCCTGAGGACGGTGGCTATTTTCCCATCTGCCCTGGTAATTGCTTGTCAAAAGCAGGCTTGCTTTGGATGCCTGAGATCCCCAAAGTAATGGGAAAAAGATCAAGTGTTTTGAAGCAATAAGAAAACTGACGACACAGTCACATTTTCAGGACCGCGTAAGTGCCAGATTGCTTCATTTAGATGCATGATTATTTTTGTCCGGAATTTGAATCCTGAAATATTTGTCCTTGCAACTCTTGAACAGTCCTAAGTTCGTTTTTATTTGGTTTGTTTTTTTATTTTTCCTGTTTTACACATTACTCAAATGGTTTCTTTGTAATCAGCTCTATGGGGTTTTATTAACCTCATTAACCTTTCCTGTCACTTCTCTGCGACGCTGCCCTTCAAATAATGACTAGTCATTAAATATAGGGGAAGTCTGCCTAGTTGGCTATAGCCTGGCCGGGGAATATTCTTCCGATTATTTTTCCTTCCACAGAGGAAAATGTGGAGCCAGCTCCACCCACACCAGTTGGAGTTTTGGCTCACTACTTGCCCATTGTGACTTTTCCCTGACCTATCCTCAGCCACCTCACAAGTTGCCATGACAGTAAAATAACCCAGTAAAATGACTTTTGAATTATATCTTTCTAGTTATATTCTCTATGTTCCCCAGTTTTGTGTTAAATATATATAATGTATACAAATATATAGACAAATTTGTGTCAATAAAATATTTATGAAGCACTTATTGTGGGTCAGGTACTACGCTGAGTATTTTTCTTATTTCATTTAATATCCGTATCATCTTATTTCATTTAATATCCATTAGCCCCATTTTAAAAAATAAGGAAACAGATCCAGAGAGGTTAAAAATAATACAAAAATTGCTCAAGATAACACAGCTAGAAAGTGGTGGAGTGATGGAGGCCCTTTGACCTGGATTCTGAGCTATACTGCGAATCTTTCTTAAAATGCGGCTACAAAGGAAAAGAAAGTTGGAGCTTACCCACAAGGATGGTGCTTTTGCTATCCATAGGACATCAGTTCCTGTTGACACTGACGAACTGCTGAGTACTTTCTATGTGCAGGGTGCGTAGTGGAGATGAGCCATCCCCTGTCATTCATTCCTCCTCCCCAAACTTGCATTTACTCTACCCTCTCTCAGGACAAATTGAGATGATAGAACCAGCTAGAGACACGGCAAGCAAATAGTATGGCTAAGAAGTAAGTCATAAGGATTTGAGCCTTTTGAATTTCTTAATGGAGCAGTAAGATGGATAAAATATTAGAAAATACCTATCCATACTGAGATAAGCTATAGACAGACAGCTCCTGGTATCACTGATCACAGCTATTAAGCATCTCAGAGCATTTGAGTTTCAAAATACCACAGATAATCAACTGAACAGCCTTTTGAAGATCTGTGCTCTGATTTCTTTTTATTCTTTGTTGCCCAGGAACATTTGCAAGGAAGTGAAAGTCACACGTTCTTTCTCTTTGGTACCTGTAGGTGTTGACTGCTGATTTCAGGAGCTAGTCAGCACTATAAATCTGGGAACCTTTAGCACTTTGTAATATTTATAATGTGTTTTTTAAACTTTAGCATCAGACAAAAGAGTTGTCTGAAAAATCGGGAGATCCCATCTTCACATGCGTAACACCTTTCATATCAATGAGATCAAAGTGCTTTATTAGCAAGTACCAACAATCTTCCTTCCCACTTAGGACAACAACTGCAGAAGTGATAAGCAAAGGAGGTTGCTCAGGACAAGTAATATGGTAAGACAGAATCATAGGGAGCTGTGGTGGAGCCAAACCACACCTGGGACTCCATTTGCAAATATGGGCAGATCATGGGCAGTGGCTCCCTTCAGAAAGAAAGGTGAACAAGAGACAGATTTGCAGATGCTGATGCTGTAGAAAGAGCTTCCCCCAGTCCTTAATGTATTCAAGTTATTCACTAATTGTTGCACTGTGTGTTTATCAACCCCTAGTTGCGTATCTGGTATAATGTTTTTCGTGTTCCTAGACTACAACTACACAAAAACCTGCCATTAGCAAATAGACTTGGAGGTTCTTAACCAAAAGATGCATGAGAAAGTTAAACAAAAAACATATGGATTCAAATTTGTATCTCAGCAAAATCACAAATGGTAATGTTACAGACCTTCTGAGGGTTACCTGTGTGTAGACTCAACTGTGTGTTGCTTCCATGAATGCTTGAATACCATAATAACATTGGATTTCCTTAATAAATATTCTAAAATGTAAGCTTTTCTTGCCTCTTCTTCTTCCTACTTCCAAATCAGCAAGTGGTTTCTATATATTTAATCCAGTTTGGGTTCAACACTAATTGATGAAGATCTGCTTTTTTTTTTTTTCATGACTAAACAGTCTAGGGCTGTTGCTCATTTCTCTTTCTAGAGGCTATTCAGTTTGTCCGAAGTATTCAAATTTTCTCAGTGTACTCCTAGAGGACAGGCACCCCATTGCCTTATCAGGAAAACCTAGTACAGTAACCAGTGTATAGTAATTCCTTAAGAAAAGTTTGTTTTACCTTTTCACATAATGTCACAGAATCTTGATTAGTGGGTCTCTAAAAGTCTCTGCCAGGCCTTGGCTTGTGTGACATTCTGTTGTATAAGGGCCCAAGGTCATCTGAGATATAGAATGAATGCCATGAGGTCTCTGCTCGAGTGTCATTTCTCCAGAGAGACTTTCCTGGACCACTTGGTCTAAAATGGTCACTCTCTGTCCCTAACCTTTCTTTGTATCAATTGAAAGTACTTATACCTATCTGATATGTACCTTTTTTCATTATCACTCTTCCTCACAGGACTGTATGGGGAAGGCCCTTCAACTGCTTTAGCTCAGAGCCTAGGACAGTGCCCATCATCACATGGATAAATGAACCAAGTAAACATTGTAATGGTCATCGATCTAAAGAGTGAAATGATTAATCTTTCTCAATGAAGATTATCTTGAAACTGTAGGATCCATCATTATAAATGATGCCAAAGTGTTGTTAATGGGAATTTTTTCATTGTGGGAAGTGAGAGTTTTTTTGATGATTGATTTTTTTTTACCCATTGAATTCATCTGTTTAGTACAAACATTTTAAATTGTAGGAAAAAAATTACTTATAGCTCCACCTTTCAAAGGATGGAACTTCTTGAAAATAGTTAAGTTGCTTATGGTCCAAATAAGCTTTGTGTTTTCCTTGCAAGTCATCAATAGTCTCCTGTTTGTATCAATTTTAGGAGCTCTTCATGCTCACTTAAGTTAATTAGTACCATCTCTGAGCTACTGCTGAAAACTTCCATATCAGTCTCACTTCTGTCATTGTTTAATGACTTTGTTTCATTTTCTAGAATACCTCTTGTCTTACATCCACTTAGGTTCAAAGTAGTTGAATTCGAGACCCCAGAGTTGATGAACTCCAGGCTCCCTCAAAAACCTGATATTTCATAACCTGCAGAACTTATTGCAATATGTAATTAAGTTAATTATTTTTGCATTTACTTGATGTTTGACTGCCTCTACCATTTGATCATAAGGGGAGTTCTGTGGATAAATGTTTGTTTCGTTCACACAGTTCCCGGCACACAGTAGGTACTCAAATGAGTGGATATCTATCCTTTTAACTTTTCAAAACATGAGCTCACATCAGGATATTATACTACACTAGGGACAGCAGAGGAATTTATCTCTTCTAGAAGAATTTAAAGTCCTTGGTTACTCTGCAAGTACTAGTATTTCAATAAAATACAAATTTCAAAATACAAATTTCAAGTTTAGTATTCTTAAGTCTTAAGTCCTACTCTCTATTCAAGATCAGCCATTTCTGTATCAACGACCCATCTTCCTGGAACCTTCCCCCCCTTAGCCTCCCTCTTGATTCAGTAACTCATTTTGCCATTCACAGGATTTCAAATGGTATAAATTCCCAGCTCAACTCAGTACAGAAAAGCATGTTTTATTAAACAAGTTATGATAAGTAATTATGCCTGTGACCAGGTATCATGAATAATCAGGAGCATGAATCAAGGTTTTATTATTGAGTGCGGTGTAGTAAAGGAGGGGGGAAGGCCTGTGTAAGTAGAGTTTGCCAAGAATGCCACGCTCAAGGCACTGGAGTACCTCAATTTGTCCTGGGCACTTGTCTTTGTTTTTCTCATGAGATGGAATAATGACACATACCAAAGTAAGCCAGTTAATAGCAGCCTTCACACTGGCTTCTTGATATTGCTCCTTATTTTCTAATTTTTTCTTGGTTCTAAATTTTGATTATCTAGCCCACTGAAGGCAGAGAAGATTATTGATGCTTATACAAAGTTATAAATGATGTCAATTATGAGTAGGCTCTTAGAGTGGTGGAATGGTTCATAAGGTAAAAAAAAAAAAGTAATCACTTTGCTACTGTTAGATAATCACTTCATCTTTTATGAATTTGTTCCTGTGCTATTTGGAGAATAGTAATCTTACCTTTAGGCTGGTTCTATGTTTGGGAATTAACTTATTTGAGGTCCTAATATCATCTGTGTGTTCTAGGCAACAAAAATGAGTTTTTCATGAGCAAATATGAGAAGGGCACTTCAATATTACACAGCTAAATCACTCACTCATTGTTGACTTGCTTTTTGCTAGGTGCTGTGTTAGAATCTGAGGGTATGGTGGTATGGTATATTAAAGGTGGCCACAAATTCTTTGATACTTCTCTCATCAAGAGGGGGGAATCTATGTCTTCCCCACTTTGAATCTGGGCAAGCTCTGTGACTGCTATAACTAACAGTAAGTAAGTGACATTGTTAAAATTTCTAGACATGGGCCTTAAGAGACTGGCATCTTCTATTTTTTGTCTCTTGGAATGCTCCCTTTTGGAGCCCTGAGCCACCATATACAAGGCTGACTTCCATGCCAATATGAAGCACAAGTAGAAAGGCTGTATGTAGAAAGAGAGATTCTTGGTTGCTGTACAGCTGTTCCAGCCCCCAGCTATTTGAGATATCCTAGCTGAGAGCCCAACCATCATGGAGAAAAGACAAGGCATCCTGGCCACCCTCTATGTGAATCTCTGACCCACAGAATCATGAAATATAATAATAAAATTTATTTTAATCCATTACATTTTAAAGTAGTTTTCTACACAGCAACAGATAATCAAAACAAGGAACAAATCAGACTTGGTCCATGTCCTCACAGAACTTAAGATTCAGCAATTAGGACAATACAGAGCTAATTCTGGGTATATCCCAGAGTAGAGCAAGAAACTGAAATGTAGCAATTTCATAGAAAGTGGAAGAAGCCTACCATTGTGTTAAACTTCTTTATTTTGTGGTCTGTTAACAGTGCTATTATGTGCTTAATGCTGTATTAAGTTTGGTCGCCACTCTAGAACTTCTCAGTTAAGGGTAGGCATTCCAACTGGAATGGGCAAAAGAAGCTGCCATAACTCCACACAGCCCCACTGTTGCAAATTCTTAGATATCTGAATTGTTCTTAAAACTTCTAAGTGATAAACACAATAGTCAAATGCCTCTCAACAGACACACCCTTCTCATAGAAAGTGGACATTTTGCTTCTACTACAGCGGGCCCTGGATTAGCTGCTGTCATGGTTGATGAGCTGAGCTACCTGAGGTTAAAATCCACTGCCTCAAGGGAGCCTAAGGTACGAGGCAGAGTGGATGCCAACTCTTCACAAGGTAAACGCAGGTACTCTAGTAAGGGTGGAAATATTGCATTACTGTGATTTCCAGTTCATGTCCAGTCACTTTTTCTCTCTTTTTAAACCAAGGTACTAAAGGCCCCAGATTAAGTAAAATGATAAGATTAAGTATTTAAGGACCCTCAGGGAAAGAGATTGGAAAGAAAAAACCAAACACTTGAGGTCTTTCCAAGGAAGGCTACAGAAGCTATGTGGTCCCGAGGTGACAACCCCAAATACCAGCAGGGCCAGGCATGCCAATGGAAGAGAGGGAAGTGAGCCAGGAATAAGGAGAACAGCGAAGGGGGAGCTAGAGTGACATGTCATAACCCATCCAGACAGGCAGTGGCCCTCTGCTGCACAGCGCCTACACTACGCTACGCCTATGCTACGCCCAAGGGTGCAGAGATGCCCAGCTTTGTAAATTTCCTAAGGAAGTAACATATTTCAATTTTTATATGAGATCTTCTAATTTCGAAATGTTGGGCCGAACAAAATACATCTGTGGGATGATAGGAAGCAACCTCTGATGTAGATGCCTGACATGGACTGATGCGGGGTCAGCCTCTCACGGCTACAAAACAGACAAATGAGTTTGGCCAGACCTTGCTGTCAGCGGTTGCGCTAACCCTGGTAGGATTTTGTTTTTTAAATGCACTTCTCCATTAGTGATGGTGAGTGAAATGTCTGGCTTTGCAAATTACTGCTGTCGTTTAGTTTAATGTACTCTTGTTTTTACATATTTATAAAAACCTTTTACATTATTAATAGTGATTAAATGCTTAGACACTGAAGATCAATAATGCTTCTGTTCACCTATTTACATTATTAAAAAGTAATAAGTCATACAGAGCACGTATAATATGTGGTTTACTTTGTAGTCATGTTAGGAGCAGATCGAAAAAAGTGAAAGAAACTCAGGCTATCGGGTAAAATGTACATGGGAAAAAAACCAGTAGCTGGGTTGGGCTTGCTAGAGATGTGACTGTGCGCAGGTTACATGCTCACAGAGACATTGCGCTCTCATGGGGCACGGGAGGTACCCATTTATGGGCTCTCACATGCCAGAGTAGCAAACTTGAGACAACAAAAAACTAGTCTCACTTGGATGCACAAGGATGAACAGATATTTAACCTTTGTGCGTCCTTGCAATAATTAGTCACCTGCGTGCCACTGTCTTTAGCTCTAAAAGCTTCTGATGGTGGCAACACTCAACAGAGAGTCATCTGTGGGGTCACACTTTGCCAGCAGGCAAATGAGCCCCTTGACAATGTTCTCTTTATCTGCTTATCCAGCTAGATCTCAGTTATGTGACAAAAGCAAAAAAGCAGAGTGGGTCACCTGATTTTGGGACAGCAATGTTCTAGATCTGTCTGAAGAGTGCAACTCCACAGCCAGGGACGTCTAAAGGCTGTAAGTCTTTTCAGGGTTAGCTAGCTCAGCCTTCTAAATAGCCAGAGGGGCTGGGCATAGTGGTTCAGAGGTCAGGCTCCCAGTACCAGTCTGCCTGGGTTCAAATCCTGGCTCTGACACTCGAGGGTTATGACCGTGGGCAAGTCACTTACTTGGTACCTTGGTCCTGGTTTCCTCACCCGGAAAGTAGGCATAATACTAGTGTCTACCACGTAGAGTTTTGGTAAGGATTAAGTGAGATAGCCCATGTAAATGCTCAGTAGGAGACCTGACACACAATAAATGCTCAAGAACAATTTACATAGAGCAAAGGGCCCATTTTACCCGTCATTCAATTGTGTTCTACCAACAGGAAGTTCATTAGCACTGGTTTGAAGTTTGGAAATAAGGCCACTAAAATGCATTAAATGGAGCTGGATTTTTAAATGCCACTTGTTTTGTGTGTGTGTGTGTGTGTGTGTGTGTGTGTGTGTGTGTGTGTGTTTTGACCCAGATGTAAATTTTCCAGCAGAAATTAGATCTAAGTCACCAGGTTTATTTAAGGACAAGTTGAAATTGGGCAGTTGTGGTGTAACAGAAAGGTTACATGAGTTGCAACGCTACAAACTTGATAGCTGTGTGACATTGGGCAAGTTACTGGATCTCTCTGAACCTGTTTCCTCTTATATAAAGTGCATGAATACAAACACCCACTTCACAGGCATACTGTGAAGATAAAATGAAATTAGGCATGTCTGAGGACTTTGCAAATGAAAAGGTACTATTTAGGTGTAAGAGCTTGTAACTATTATTATTTATATGTGATCGGGGTCAGATTGATTTTACCCAGAGTGACACTGCAGGTGTTGATCTTTTAGGGGAAAAAGAATGAGATCGCTTGTCCTCAACTCTATCCTTTGGAAAAGGCCTCCACCTTTTCTGACCCATTCCTTAGGTCTCTAATAGATGAGACCACTAGATAAAGGGAACCTGTCGTTCTGAATTCAAATGTGACCTGCAGAGCCAAATGATACCTTGGTGCATTTTACAAAGGAATGAGGACAACTCAATCAAACCAGGAGAAGGAGAAGGGCCTTAGCTAACACAGGTAATCGGTTCCTTTGCCCTGAAGCTGAACCGTAGGGTTGCAAGTCTCTCTTGGCTTTGCAAAGTTCATGGCTCTGATGCCGTCCTGCTCTGGATCACAACGACTTGTCTCCTGCTGCTCTCAGGCCTCTCCCTTCACTTGAGTTCACAGAGTCATTTAACAGACCTTCATGTCATGGGGGTTGTTATTTCTTCCACTTGTTTTTTTGTTGTTGTTTGGACTCATTTTCTCTGAGCAGGGACAAAGCTGCAGAGAGGTGACTTCCCTCTACCTTAAATAGGACAATGGGGGTAATGGCTGCCTTTTGTTCCTTTTGGCCCTCTGTTGTAAAATCCCTAAGTCTCCACTACCTAAATAATGACTTTGACTACAGCCCCTCCGAAAGTTATCCCACAGTTGTTACTGTGCTAGGAGAAACATTTCAGAATGGGGATGACTGAGTCTCTTGGGAGAACTCAAACTTCCACCGGATGCCCTGGCCGAACAGGCCTTTCTGGTAAAGTGCTGGCATTTGGGTTTTGGGTTCTGTCAGACATGTAAAAGGTCACAAATGCCCAATAATTAAAAAAAAAAAACAATAAGGAAGTTTTAAGTTTCAGTATCAGTTCTTGTATACAGTTTGTGGAAAGGATGCTTAATATTTTACATTTCCATGCACATCTGGATTTTATCCTTTTCTACTTTGTATAGGTCCAGATGGGGTTGTCATTTTTTTGGACTGTCACTCATATTAATATAATTTTTTAATATTAATATAAATTCTTGACTGAGCTTTCTCTTGGGGACTGATCATACCCACCAGCATTCAACAAAGTGGTGGATAGACAGGGGCTCCTGGACAGATACTTTGCAAGATTTTTTGAATTCCCATTTGTAAGTCTAGAAAGTAGTGAAACATCTCCTTGTGGAATGAACAAAGGAGGACGTTTTTAAGAGACTCGAAATGTTGACTTCAGTGACTTATTTATGTCCAGTGTTAATTAGTAAACTATATCATTGTTGAAGATGAAGCAGAGGATAATAATGAGAAGTTTATGTGATTACACTTCAAATAAGGGAGTTAATTTTAAAGATTTCTTTACACACTAGGCTGGGCTTTGTTGTTAGGTCTTTAGGGACAATTCATGCATCTCAGCTTTTCTAAAAGAGAGCCTTTCTTTCTTTTTTTTTTTTTTAATTAATTTTTTATTTTTTATAAACATATATTTTTATCCCCAGGGGTACAGGTGTGTGAATCACCAGGTTTACACACTTCACAGCACTCACCAAAGCACATACCCTCCCCAATGTCCATAATCCCACCCCCTTCTACCTTTCTTTTTAAAAAATTTTGTTTATTTATTTTAGAAAGAGTGAGAGCGAGCATGAGCAGGAAGAGGGGTAGAGGGAGAGAGAATGCCACACAGACTCCACGCAGAGCAGGGAGCCCCACACAGATCCCAGGACCCCAAGATCATGACCTGAGCTGAAATCAAGAGTCAGACGCTTAACTGACTAAGCCACCCAGTCACTCCTGGAAGATAGATTTTCAAAAATATTGCATTTCACATTAGCATGGCAAATTCACCCAATTCTTCCATATAGAAACATTTTACATCAAAATTTAGCTTTTGAAATTCAAGGTTTTTCAAGGGATAGGTCCAGAAGCTAAGTAATAAATTGGCAAATTACACTTCCATTCTGTTTTTGTCATTTAAAGTCCCACCCATACTTTACTACAAATAATACACATCTTGAGTGTGTGTGTGTGTGTGTGTGTACACACAGCTGACCCTTGAACAACACAGGGATTAGAGGTGCCAATCTCCCCACGCAGTTAAAAATCAACATATAACTTTTGATTCCTTAAAAACTTAACTACTAATAATAGCTTAGTGTTGACCAGAAAGCCTTACTGATAACAGAAACAGCTGAGTAATGCATATTTTGTATGTTATATGATGTTATATGTATTGTATACTATATTCTTACAATAAAGTAAGCTAGAGAAAAAATGTTATCAAGAAAATCATTAGGAAAATATATTTATAGTACTGTACTGTAACAAATCCGCATACAAGTCGATCTATGCAATTCGAACCTGTTTTTTAAGGGTCAACTGTATACACACACACACACACACACACACGTATTTATCCTGTATGATAAAGAATCTCAAGAAATGACTTCTCTCTCTTAACTGATAGTTAAGATCTTGGGCATTCCAGAGAAGCCTAAAAAAGAAATCGATATGTACTGTGTGGAATGGAAAGTAGCCTGATCTTTAGAAGGTATCTTCCTTTCGCAGTTAAGGAAAAACATAACCACTGTTTATTAAGGATAAAATAAATACACATATACCTGCTGTCAAATGAGATCTCTGGAGGAATGACGTGAGTACTGTCTTTGCCAATGAGGAATTTAATTCGATCATAGAAGAGTCTTGAGGTATGCTGAGAGAAGAGGGGTTGGCTTTGCTGAATGAGGTCAAGAGGATCTGGTGAGCCCTGACAGAGAGGACTTATGTAACAGTTGCTTTGTTGACAACAATCAGGGTCCACACAGTCTGTCAAACCATCTGAAAAAAAATTTTTTTTTAAATTTAGCTTCAAGAGAAACAACATAGTTTAAAATATGCATAAATGGAGAACAATCTAGAATACAAAGGTAGCTGTGCATGTTTTGAATTTAGAATCTATTAAATTCATGTTTCTCATGAAAACATACTCTGAGTTTAGATGGCACAAACTATTTTGCTCACAAATCTTTCTTCCCTGAATTCTTGAGCTTTTGTGGGCTATCCCACATTGTTTATATTTGGATACAGTATTCCATGAGGTGTCACTCTCTATAGAAATTTCCTTCTTCCTCAGCAAGAACATTCCTCCAGGATAGCAATGATTCTTCTAATTCTTTTTGAATTTCTCACACCAGGTACATTTATGAGTAAATAATTAACAAATGCTTGCCAGCTTGAATTTGTATTTTTTAAAACATCTCCTAATATTCTTGTCTAGTGGTGATTCTTCTTTTTTTCTCTAAGACTTTACTTATTTGACAGAAAGAAAGAGAGAGAGAGAACACAAGCAGGGGGAGCAGCGGGCAGAGGGAGAAGCAGGCTCCCCACTGCGCAGGGAGCCCAATGTGGGATTCAATCTCAGGACCCTGAAATCATGACCTGACCTAACGCAGACCCTTAACCGACTGAGCCACCCAGGCATCCCTACTGGTGATTCTCAAAACAGAAGTTGGTATTTTCACAGTGAGAAAGTGTCTGGAGCAGGGCAGTGATTTTCAAATGTGCAGTCGATTATCTGGGGAGCTTATTAAATATGCATATTCTTGAGCCCCACCTATTAAATCAGATTTTTTTCAAGCCCAGGGTTATGCAGACTTAATCTGGGTGATTCTGGATGATTCTGAAGCACACTAATGTTTCAGAACTTTTTTTTTTTTTAATTTGTAGAAGCAACTAGAGCTTACTTGGTCCTAACAGCAGTTATTTGATGAAAATACTAATAAACCTTAGGTATATGAATGTGATGAGTTGCTCTCTTTCATTTCCTAGGCCTTCACTGCTTACTTCACACGCCTGAATCCATGGTTGTAACAATAAAAACAATCACATACAGGTTCATTCTTTGGTAGAGGAATTGACGAGGCGGTAGAGGGGCACAGGCGTTGCAGGAGGAGGGGTTAAGTCGAGAATCTAATAGGCGCAAAACACTGTGTTAGGTGACTGAGGAAGTAAAGAGATTAAAAGATTAAAGTGCAGTGTTACAGGAGACTCCGTGCAAAGAGAAGGGATGCGAGTGGTTAACTGAGCATATGGACACCCCATTCACACCCAATGAGCAAAACAAACAAACAAACAAACAAAGTCCTTCCAAGGTCCTTAGAGCAGACAAGTGGCTCTAATTTAGATGTTTAACAAGGGTAAATATAAAGAAGCTAATCTTGGCTGGCTGCAGAATAGAGAGGTTCAGATGGATGACTGGCTCCTTAGGGCTGCTGCAAGTTACCAGCCCCTGGCTTCCCGCTGCTCTTTGGCTTGCTCGCTTTCCCAGAGAGCTGGAGGTGGCGTGCTACAGCTGAGGGCAATGAAAGCCAGCGACACCCAGAGAGAAGACGTTTGGAACAGTAGCCCTAGGGCACCCAGGAAATATTTTTCCGCACATGAGGACCTTTCAAATTCCTTGTGCCATACACACTACTTTGATTTAAAATGCAGTTTGTTGCTTTCTTGCCTTCCCTGTTTGTTCAGTGTATTTTTGCCCCGATTTCTACTGTTCTGTACACATATTTCTTTCTCACCGATGACTAGCTTTTAAGTGTGGGTGCATTCCAGTAAGAAGTTCCCTTCTGCTCTCCTTTCTCCTCTCATTCAGTAAATCGTATTAACAGATTTTCTATAGATTTTAGATACCGCCACCACCTCTCTCTCCCGTACGTGGTTGTCAGTCTCCTATTAGCACATTATCTCTTTAGTCTGCTAATTAAACATCTGGATGCACTGAAAAGCTGGCAAAAATATCGGGCTGATTAGAAGAGTTCTCTGATGTCTGGGACTGGTGCATAACATACCGCACAAGGAAAAACTCCTTTTTCAAATGGGCAGTCGCCCTTATCTTTCAACTGGTTACAAATGGACTAGTGATCGTTGGATCAGGCATTTGCAGGTTTCAACCTGTCAGCCACAAATTTGAACTTAGTTTTGAAAAGAAACTGAGTTTAAATAAATAGAAACACCAAATGGTCTTCAAAACTGAATTCTAAAACCAAACACAGAGCCAATTCAAAACTGGGACTCACATTCCCATCTAGTTATGGGCTATAAATTCCAAACTAATGCTTCATATTTAATAATTGCCTATTATAACGGGCTGACCCTCTAAGACCTCTGTTTTCTGAGAGAACAGCGAGACTTCTGTTGAATCTAGAAAGGCTGCAGGCAGGCAGCCCAATAATGGTATGCAACCCCCAAATTAGAATTCAAAGGTAAGCCCAATCCATGGGCAAAGATCTACGCACCAATTATCACATTGGCTAACACTCCATACAGTATGTCTAGACTGTTACAAAGAAGTGAAAATGAGAGTCACACTGCATGTGTGGGTTTCTTTCTTTCTTTCTTTTTGGTGGGGGGTACTATTACTAGTTCTTTTATTGTTCTAAAATGGCAGCTGTGGCACCCTCCTGACAGCCAGGCTCGGGGTATCAGATAGGAAGGTATCAAATGTTCACTGATTTTACTTTTAGGGCCTGTTCCTTTTTAAAAGGAATAAAAATAAATAAAAGCCAGAAAAAGAGGAAGAGGTTAAATTATCCTGAAGGACTAAACACTGCATGCACCATTCCTAGCTTTGCCAACCCGTTAGGGGCGATGCCGGCAGGCTTGAGCAGGGCTGATAAAGATCAAGGATGCTGGTTCTTTCGTATATGCTCAAGTAATTTCCTACTAAACTACTTCCTAGATGGATGCCTTTAGATGAAAGAATGATCAGACAAAGGAATATGAATGATAGAGGGAAAACCCATATTTTTCTAATGCTTAAAGTGAATTTGTAAATATATATCCTTTTAGGGACAACATCTATATTACCATCTTGATAGAGATGGACAGTTAGTTCACGATAGGGTAGCCCAAAGGATTTGGAAACATGTATAATCAGTTAATATGCCAGGTGTGGCCCGAGGTACTTCCATACCTACAATTTCAACTAATTCCTACAACAACCCTGTTAAGTAGACATTCTCATTTTCATTTACATATAAAGGAGGGGAAGCCGAATGTGGCTGCACAGTTGGGAGAAACTGAGAGTCATATCAACAGCCCGCATTCTGACTACAAATCTACATGATCAGCAACATCATCTAAGCGAGTACGACTGAGGCTGTAAGACTTCCAAGTACCTGACTAATGTAGGGATTTAGAATACACACAGCGCTTAAGGTCAAAGAACCAGACTACGAGTCTCATCTTACTTTGCCACTTATAATCTAAATGATCCTGGACGAATCATTTCATCTCTTGGATTCTCAACTTCCTCACCTCCGAGATGGGGATTATAAAAATGCCTCTCCCACAGAGCTGTTGAAAGGATCACATGCTATGATAATCCTGAAGAGTTTGCCATTAACCAAGTGCTGCACTGTATAGACTTCAAAGAGTCTAGGGCTAGAGTCCTAAGGGTAGGTGCCAATGGTGTGCAGTGGCTGCTAAAAATGTTCAGGCCCACTTCCATTGATGGTGCCTTATTAGCGGCCAGAGGGCAATTAGCTGTCATGTAGCATAGTCAGTTCCTTCGAATGTGTTCCTTTTGTGAACTTTGCTTGGTTAGGTTGTCAGACAGATAGGATCCTGTGTGGCTCTAAATAGACACTAATGCTACAGTAAATCTTTATTCATTGAATTTCACAAATTCACAGTTTGTTATCATTTGGACAGGGGCTGGATTGAAGCTTAACCTTTTCAGCATCTACAGAATAGAGGGTCTGCCAAGAAAATTAATAGTGAAAAAGAAATCGAAGGGCTGATCATTCCAATGACTCAGTTAAACAAAATCTTCTCAGGCATTTTAGAAACCCATAAAAATAGGCTAATTCTAAATCATTCATACATTTTTACCAAAGCAGGCCCCCGTACCAGGCATTCCTATTTGCTTAGTTGCTGCTGTTACATGCATAGAAGGTAATAGGACTGTCTTTCCTTGGGAAATAGTCTATAATTCATTTGATTTTTCATCTAACCAGGTTGACTTTCACCCCAGCATTTTGCTGTATTAGTAAGAAGAAAAAGGGAGAGGCTCAAGTTCACTCAGAATTTGACCCACTCAAATCACTCATACAATTGACTTCTTCTGGGTCAGGAGAGTAAAGTGTTTATATGCCACTAATGTTCATGTCCTCTGTCCCCAGATGCCATCAATGGCTTCTCAAATCACTCAGAGTAGAGGTCCATGTCCTGACAATGACTTAACTTCCCCACAGTCTGGCTCTTCACTCTCCCTCTCTCTCACCATTCTGACCTTACCTCCTATTATCCCATAACCCCCTTCCCTATTATTCCTATGCCTGGAATGTTTTTTCTCCATTATCGACATGGATCACCCTTCCTTTCTTTGAAGTCCAAAGGCCATCTTCTCAGGGAGGCTTTCTATGACCACCTTATTTAAAACTGCATCCCTGTCCCACACTCATATCCTCTTCCCTGCTTTTAAAAAATTTTCTCCATCACACTTAGCATCTTCTATCATACTAGTTCTTTTCAAATTTTGGTTTATTGTTGGCCTTTCATGATTAGAATGTAAGCTCCATGGAAGCAAGGATGTAGTTGTTTTTATTTATTGCTATTTCTGCCCCAGAAGAGCACCAGGCTGAAAGTAAGCATTCAATAAATATGTATTGAATGAATAAATGGATGTCTTAAAAATCCTACTTTTATGACATTTGTAAATTTACCTTGAGATTAATAAGCATTTAACTAATGTGTCAAAAAACATAGGTTATAAGTAGATTCTTTACTAATACCACACATTTATTGCCTCTTTAAATTACTGTATTTCAAATACTAGCTCATTCATTTTCACCACTGCAAGGTAGGCAGATGTCAAGTATGACTAGCCTTAGTTGATAGATAATGTGACTGATCTAGTCATGGAGTGCTTAGGTGAGTTACGGAGTGTAGATTTCCCAGTTTTGTATCTGGCATTACTTGACAGTTTAAGCGCTCATAACTAAGTGATGATCCTTTAATAAATAGGTTGTTTGGAAACGAGGGTGCTATGGTCAGAAGAGAATAATTAAGACTACACTTTGCGATGCTAGGTCTTTTGTCCCAGCCAAATCTTAAAAGTAAATGTGGAGAGGGTGTCTGGCCCTTAAACAGAACAAATGTTACCAATTCATTGCTCCTTCTATTTTGTTTTCCTATTTATTAAACACTGCAGCATGCTGGTGACATTCAAAACATGAGGCTTATTGATCCATGAGCTTATGTGTTCATAATTCACCCATGGTGCTGATTTCTAGATCTAGAAACACTATATCATAAAACAGGCTTGCAAATAGCTATTGTTCTTAATGAGTGGTGACTTGTTATGAAGAATGATTCCTGGAAGATCATTCTCTTTTAGGCAATTAACTTATTGATTTTACCAATGAATATGAATATAGACCACTGGAAGAGTTTGTATAAGAGAAGCTTGGGAAGCATGTGACAAATACTTAAAAGATCAGGGGGGAAAGGGTTGCTCTGATTAGACACTCCTATTCCACATCTTTTTAACCTCCTTAACAATCGTTCCACTTGCCTCCCTCTATAACTAGAGTGAATAAAATGTAATCTTTGTTTGATAACTGAAGATCCTATGAACTTCACACTGTTCTGTATGATCTGGTATGATCTGGCTAATGTCTACCTTCATATTCTCAGCTCCTACCAATCTTTCTTTGGCCCACACACCAGTCAAAATGACTTGCCTTTTACCTCCTAGAAGAGCTTAGCGCATTTCCACTGTAGCGCGTTTGTACATGCTGTTTCCTTGGCCTGGGGTATTCGGCCCCTCACTCAGGTGAGGCCTGCGTTACCATGTAGACTTGGTTAGGTGCCCCCATACATGTTTACAGCACTCTAAAAATTTTATAACACTCTTTACAGTTGTAAATATGTAGCTATTTGTGTTGTTTCTTATTTAATATCTTTCTCCCTTCCGAGACCATAAGCTCCACGAAGGCAGAAGCTTTTCTTCTTATTTGATCCCTAAAGCCAAGCACAATACTTGGCACAAACTAGTAATGAATGAGTGGAAAATTGGGTACACTCCATATGCAATGTCTGGCTGAAAGGTACACATTTGGGTCAAACATTTAGATCAGTACCATCCAATAAAATTCCTTCCCAATGATGGGAATGCTTTAGATCTGGGCTAGTAAGTAGTCACTAGGCTCATGTGGTTACTGAGCCCTTGAGATGTGCCTAGTGGAGCCCAGAAACTGAATTTTTAAAGATCTATTTATTTTAGAGGGAGGGAGAGAAAGAAAGTGAGTGAGTGTGATGGGGTGGGGCAGAAGAGAATCTCAAGCAGAATCCCCACTGAGCACTGAGCTGGACATGGGGTTTGATCTCATGACCCTGAGATCATGACCTGAGATGAAACCAAGAGTTGGACACTTAACTAAGTCACACAGGCACCCCCAAAACCAGATTTTTAAATGTTATTTAAGTTAAAATGAAATAGTCACATGTCATTATTAGCTACCATATCAGACAGTGAAGATTTTGATATCTCCAAATGGTTAGATGTTGGATGGCCTGTAAGCTTAGATGAACACCAGAAAGAATTTTGAAATTTTTAGGAGGACCTACTTATCATTATTTTTCCTACTGTGGATTCTTTCCTTGCTTTTATGTCTAAGAAGTCCTTTCCTGTCTTGAGATCTATCACCTATATTTTCTTCTATTTGTGTTTGAGGTTTTCTTACACAGAACTTATTAATCAGTAGTATTTTTATCTTTTTTTTTTTTTTGGAATATGCTAGAAACTGAAAACCTAAGGGTTGTTTTTTTTTTCTTAGTAGTTGTCTTAGCACCATTTATTTCATAATGCTTCTTTTCAGTACTGGTTTTTGGTGCTGGTTTTATAATCCACCAAATTTTTATTTGTACGGGGGTGTGTGACAGAGCTATTATTCGCTTGTTCTGACCTGTCTATTCTTCCACCAGTATCACTTTGTTTTAATTATCATAGCTTTAAAATATGCTTTAATGTCTGATAAGTTTGAACGTGTCCTATTTGTTTTAGTTACTCTGATTCTGGTGTAATGTCTAAACTTTTTTTCTCATGTCAATTCATATGTGCATGTAACATATGATGATCACATTTTCTAAACCCCAAATCGGTACACATAATTAACACATGAAACTGTGGTCAGCATTCACATTAATATTAAGTCTCCTCCTCCAAGCACAGGGTTGTGCACATGGTAGGTGCTTTTGGACTAAAAAGAAATGAGGTCAAGGTATTTGAAATGTTTGTAATTTCTATGGTAATTAGTTCTTACATATACAATGCATAAGATAGCTTTCTTTGTTTTGTATGTTAACAAAAAAATCCAAAGGTTATTTGTTCTCTGTTCTGTTCTTACTGTTCAAGGAGCCTTTAGGTAGCTCCTAGACCAGTTGTGTCACCCACATATTCAATGCAGCCCAATTAGCTACTAAGAGTCACAATGCATTGAATCAGAGTGTAACTGAAGTCAAAGCTGCAGGAAACAGCAGCAATACTTAATGAGCATTCAAAGCTGATTAGAATGCAAAAAAAATTCAGCCATTCTTTAAGTATCTGCTATAATATAGAGCAATCAGGTAGCAGCTACTTGAAGCAATTGCTTTAAAGTGATTTTTTTTGATTGGGAAGATTTCTTAAGAATTACATTTTAAAAACGAGGACCATTTTTTTCCCCAAAAGGTTCAATTGGTACTTTCTGATTTAATTAAAGCACACACATACATACACACACACATATGCACAAACATGTATGCAAATATTAATCACTAGTCATATCCAACTAAATGAATCCAGTCATTCTGGTTAGCTGGAAAGCTGAAACCACCAAATGAAGGACATTTAATGTATTCCTAGGGACAATATTTAAACAGCATAAGACTCAAATTATTGTCCAAAATCTCAGTCCTGGGGCTTATTTAATCCATCCATTAAATAACCTGAGGTTATTTAATCCATCTTTCCATCTCAAGGTAGAACCCGATGTATATTTATCATCAATATCATCTTAATCCTACTAAAGGAAAAAAACGGTAATTGGAACTCTCCAGGAGCCTTCCTTGCCACTCCCTAAAGAAACAATCATAAAAATACAGTGAACTCAAATCAGGGTCGTTGATTTTTGATTCGCACATAGATACACAGTTTTAAAGGAATGCTCAGAGGTCAATACATGTTGAGCAAAATCTTCTATACCGTTTGCATCTATATATACCACAGATATTAAGAACTGGTAATCCATCAATTCATTAATATTTAACTGATACATTCATTAAACATTTTTGGCTGCCTCAAGGTGACCTTGAGGCCATAAAAATGCTTGATAATTAAATATTTAATTATTTTTATCAAGCTGTACTTTATTAAGGCAGGAAACTTATTTTGGCTTAACCCTGAGTTAGATATTACAATCATAGGGGTTGTTAAAGTATTTTTTGAGCATAAGCATTTTAATCAATATATCAACTGGGAAATCTCCATTACAACCTCAAATCCTTTTTGGAATGAGGCAGACCACCAAAGTTTATACCTGGTTTTATCATTTCTTTGTTATATGATCTTGAGCAACTTATTTAACTTCTCTGTGTCTTGGTTTCCTAATTTGTGAGGAGTATATTAAAAGTAGTTCCTGCCTCATGGGGATTAAATGAAATAATTCACATAAAGGACTCAGCACTGTGCCTTGTACATAGTAAATCCTAGATACAAGTATGCTAATATCACTGGTAATTATATTATACTATATTGTATTGTACTGTATTGTATTGTATTATGCCAGAGTTTTCATGGGAAAGTAAAGTGAAAATGAATCTCAAAGGGCCATAAGAGTCCAGCAACTAGTTGATCAGTGCACCATGTAATTGAAAATCTCACTCTGGCTTCCCAAATAAATTTTTTTTCAATTGTTTTCCTCATTCAACATTATTTATTTTTGTTAATTTTTAAATATTTTTTCAAATTTAAGAGTCTGAGAAACAAACTGAGGGTTTTGGAGGGGTAGGGGTGGGGGGTTGGGTGAGCCTGGTTGTGGGTATTATGGAGGGGATGTATTGCATGGAGCACTGGGTATGGTGCATAAACAATGAATTTTAGAACTCTGAAAAGAAATAAAATAAAATGAAAAAAATTCAATTAGTTAACATATAGTATATTATTGGTTTCAGAGGCACAGGTCTGTGATTCATCAGTCCTATATAATACCCAGTGCTCATTACATTATATGCGTTCCTTAATGTTCACCACCCAGTTACTCCATCCCCTCCAGCAACCCTCAGTTTGTTTCTTATGATTAGAGTCTCATGGTTTGTCTCCATCTCTTGTTTTGTCTTGTTTTATTTTTTTTCCTCTCCTCCCCTAAAATTTTCAATTTAGGTAGCTAGTCAACAGTCTCTTCCAAAAATGGGCTGTTATCCTAAGTTTAATGTGTGTGTATATGTTATATACGTGTGAAGGGGAAAGAGAGGGCAGTCTATCATCTTTTAAGGAGTTTACAGGAATTGTTTTATTAAATACTTACAATAACCCTAGGAGAGAGTTAATATTATTATCAGTCCCATTTTAGAAATAAGGAAATTGAAGCACAGAGATACCAAGAATTTTTCCCAAATCACACAGCAGCCAGTGAGTACATAGCAGCCAGAAAGTTTAACTTCAAAGCCCTGTGCACTGAATCATGAAGTTGCTTCCATTTAAAATTCATAAATTATTATAAAAGTTTTGAAGTAAACTGCTGGCCAGAACTAGTAAAGGAGGAAACTCTTACATAAATCTAGCCATCCTCAAAGTGGGATTGCTACCTTATTGATTTAAGCCTTATGTTTGGTTTCAAATGACAAGGTATATAATTGTCTAAGCAGATATAGAAAGCAGAGGAATCAAATTTAATGACCTATTTCATTTTAAGCTAATACACAAGATTAGAAAGAAAACTTTTTTTATGAACTTCATGTTTCCTTGACTAGAAACAAAGGAGAAAGTGAGAAATTGCTGTTTTAGGTTCATTCAGAGGTGATCTGGGCTGTTTTGAGGCCTGACTGAACAATGTATTAGATGCTTTTGTTTGTTTGACTGAAAAAAGAGTGGTTACGTTACCCTGAGGCCTTGGAGCCAATATGACTTTTGAAAACATCATGTGCAACTCTTGAATTAAATATAAAAATTCTATTGTGAATTGTCTTGATGCTGTGTCCTTTGAAAGATACAAAGCATTACTAAATTAAGAGGTTGCTCTAAATAACTAAGAACAAAGAAAATGATTTCACAGTGTGTGTAGTGTAGGCATCTGACAGTTTGGACAGGGGCACATGGATATAATAAACGGTACAATAAATGCCACAGATATGGGAGATGGCATGGCTTTAGCTGTTAAGAGAACCAGAGTCTGAAGTCATATAGACCTGAACTGGAACCTGGGTGCTGTGATTTTCTAGTTGTGTGATCTTGGAAAAGTCACACAGTATTCCCACTCTAAACATTACCTTTCCCACCTAGAAGTAGGGAAAGTAGTGCCTCTACCACATGGCATTGTTTTGAGAATTAAATAAGATATAATGCATGCAGAGTTTGCAATATTGTCTGTTGATAGTAAATATTCAATAAACCAAGATTTAAAAAGTATATAACTCAATATCGTTTCTAAAAAGGGTTCCTAATTTGCACTCTTGGCCAAATTGGTCATCACTGTGCTGGGCTATTTCTTTCTTATATTTACATTTTGTAAATAACTCACCTCCATCATTGTCCAAGTTATCTCCACAAAGCATTTCCATGACAACATTGCAGCCTGTCCCACTCCAACCCACCTGACACACACAGTGCCAACCATTTTGATCCAGGGTACATCGCCCATTTCCGAAGCAGAGCCCTGGACAGCCATCTGTAAAGACAGCAAAGAATAACAATCGGAGACATCAGAATGGGATTGGGCAACAATGATGTATCTACCTATAGGAAAGCCTCTAATCGCTTAGGCTCCACTCTGATGAGGTGTTGAATAAATGGAAGAGGAACTTGCTTGCTTACAAAACCTTCCCAGGGAACTTGTTACCCCTTACTTGCCTGTGCTTTTCCTTAGAGAGCCAATTAAGCATTATTAATGCTAACCCCAATTCCCAAACTCTGGTGTAGCTAAGATGAAAACCGATGGGGACAGAAAAATGTTTTTTGTTTCTTTTTGAAAAAACAATTCTTCTCAGCTCAATCAAAACTGGATAGATGATACCATATCTAGTTATGGCCAATAAGCTGGGAAAAGACAGCAGTTTCTATGAAAAGAAACTTCCCCTAACTACTTCCAGTCTGTACTGATTTTTCCCTCGTGAGGCACTGCTTCAGGACTTCCGTATGTTGGTACGCCGTTCAGACCATGCCATTAAATATTTGTCCATATAAATGCCTCAGAAATGTGCTGCAGTTGCTTTACATTTATTTGGCTTTTTTCTTCAAGATTATCATTAATCCGAGGGCTAAGGGTTAAATTTTTTGTTTATCTGGTATCCCTCAGAAGCTAGCATAATAATATCAAGCCTGTAGTAGGTGCTCAACAAATGTTAGTGGAATTAATGCAAGCAAAATTGAGATCTTCAGAATTCTAGAGAACGACTGGATAAATACAGTCAAGAGGAAACCGTAAACACTAACAATGGTCTCTATTTAGACTTTTAATTTCTCTGGGATGTCCTAAACTATATACAAATAGTTCAGAGTTAGGCCATTCCAAAGGGCAACTGTGTATGTGCCAAGTGCTCAGTGGACAGATGAACAGAGATGGCAATAATGGCATATAGCTTCTGGAATTTTCACAGTAGCAGCACAAGACCAGATCTGAATTTTACTGGAGAGAATCCAATCAATATATTTTTTCATTTGCTGTCTTTGAAAGAAAATTCCAGAAGTATAAGGAGGAAAATAATTTTTGAAAATCTGTAGATATAACACAATGTTCCTTCCAAATGGCTAAGTAACTATCAACAGACCAGATGAAGAAACAACTTTAAAAAATAAAATGACAGATGGCTTTTAGAAAATATGAAGACTCTCTCATTATATATATTATGTGTAAATATATATATGTATACATATATACATGAATATATATATGCATATATATATTCTTCTTGAGGAATATATAAGTATATATATGTGTATATATATGTATATATATATATGTGTGTGTATATATATACTTATATATTCCTCAAGAAGTGGTACAGGATGAATATATATAGATTTAAGAAAATAATTTATCTAGCTCCACTCATCTAGTTCCGTGATCATAGATATACAATGGATACAGAGAAATCAGGGATAACTTGGAACATAGTCAACTTTCTGAGGCTGAGGTAAAGAAAGGCCAGGATATCTGACAGAAAAACCCTTATTGCCTCTATCAAAGACAGATCCTTAGGAGGATGCACGATGGGTGACTTATAAGGGGAGAATTCTTCTGCCCATGAAAGGATACTGTACACGGACTTAGGGCCATATTGTTAAGTTAAAGAAAATGTTCCGTTGTCTAGTCAAACCTAGTTCATTTAATAATTACCTGCCTGTGATACATACACAGACACACAGACACACACTCCATAGAAAGACCAAGAAAAACAGTTCTTAAAACTGCTTGTCAATCCATTATACACTACGGCCAAAAGAAAAAGACTCTGTGTTGTTAGAAAAACAAATGAATTTTTAGTCAGACTATTATATCGTGACCTGACAATATCACACTTAAGGAAGCCTACCAGAAGTAAAAACACAAACCCGAAACACACACACACACACACACACACACACACACACACGCGTGCGTGCGCGCGCGCGCGTACACCCCACCCAGCCTTCCTTCCCCACATGCATATTTTCCATTTACAATATTTTTCTGTTATAAAATGAGTGAGAAAAATCTTACCTCGGACAGCATCTAAGTAGTGAGCTAAAAGTGGGGAGGAAAAGAGTGATTGAATGAATTTCTGGAGACCACAGCTATCCAACCTGTATTAATGGTCTACCATCTGTTGCCTGGGAGCAGAACAGCAAACTGTGAACTGCCGAAATGCCTGCAGCTCAAAAGTTGGTACATGGGCCTATGTAGTTTGTGAATAATATTTTCTGTGGGAAAGATATTAATGGCTTTTCTGCAAGAAACTCTATTAGGCTTCCTAAAAAAGTGTCATATTTCATTAAAAGTATAAGAACTGCATTTTTACATTTCAGTAATAACTTTTGTGAAAGAGCACTGGCTTGAACTTCTTATTAGTAATATCTTTAGAAGGGAGTTCTGGAGTAACCACCTTCTGTAATCATCAGAATATTTAAATCCTCTTATGTGAAGGCAATAAACTTACTGTAGTGCGGGAATGTAATTACTTATGCCGCATCGGAATCTCACCCCTCACCACTTTTTAATGAATCTTAAATATTTTCCACAGTCACAGAACAAGACTTACTATACCTTTAGTACAGTAGTAATATAGTTTATTAAGATTATATGTTATATATGTTATATATAGTATACATTACTTTGACAGGTCTCAACCATTATAACAAAATACTTTCACCTAAAAATAAGAGTGGTGGTATAGTCTGGTGGGGAAAAAATCCCACAAGCAATGAATTGGGTATCCAGAGGTGCACCCTTGCCTTTGCTCTGCATGCGATGTCTGTGTGCTCACGGAATGCCACAGGAACACACAGTGACCCACTTTCCTTAGCTGAACAATAGGAATTGTACTTGTCTGTCTATACATGAAGGAGGCCTTTGTTACAAATACATGTATGTGTCAAGGACTTGGATTTTTTCCAGAAAAATAAAAGTATTTTGAAATTGAACCTCTAGTTATTATTACGGTCTTTTTATAGCGTGAAGACCACATGATAGATTTATTACATAGGCTCTGTCATACCCACAGACAGTTCTCACAGGCAGCATCCTCAAAATTAGTGAAAGTTGTGTCAAGGGGTGGGAGAAGGTAGATGCCTCAGTACGAATTCTCTATACTACTTGATAAACAATGCAATACAGATGTTCTATTGATGGTAGGTCAGGAGTGCCTTCCTCATATACATTAAAGAAAGCTCCTAATGATATCAAATGGCTTCTGTTAAAGTAGTCCTGTTTAATGAAATTGCCTCTAAGTGCTTTCAAGTGAAACAACCTATACTTTGCAAAAGGAAAAATGGGCAGTGAATGTTATGTTCACAACAAAAGCACTTCTCTTATTAACTAATGACACTTTATTCCAATGTGCCATCTTTCGTTTCAGTGCACCAGAAAACAGAAAATACAAGAAATACTGAAGTAATGAGCTAAGAAATGACACAACAAAGAAGTAAGATACTATCAACAAGGAGGGAATACTCCCAGGTAACCAAACTTTCAAACTTATGGTTAACCCTTCTCCTTTTTCTCTCCTCCAACCTCAAATGCTATGAAAAGCCTGGTGATTTATCACTAACATGCTTTTCCTTCTTCAATTAATCCAAAGTATTTTGTTCAAAGTATGGCTGTACTTACCAATTGTGCAGTGGTCGCCCTCCCATCCAGGGCTACACTCACATTTTCCATCTTTGCACTGGCCATGCTCGGCACAGTGAGAATGACAGGAGCGTTCTTCACATGTTGGTCCTACCCAGCCTTCTTCACACTGGCAAATTCCTCTTGAGCAGACTCCATGGCTACCACACTCCATAGTACAGAGCTCTGTGGGAAATTCAGAGAAGATATGTTTACATATTTTATTAAAACCAGAGTTTGTTCTTTCCAAAAGACATTAAAATTACCAAAAATCCCACTCTATATTTATATTTTAAATATATACACTAAATGTCACAAAGACCTCTAGCATTTCAGTGAATTTGTGAGGAACTCTATAAAAAAGATAGTTAAGTCTCTAAGTATAAAATAAACCCTAAGTCAAATTGATTTTGAAACGTCCATAAAATGATAATGGCATTCAAGGCTTAGAAATGAAGTCACTGCCAAACAAATGTCAAGTGGGTTTCACTAAAAATTCATTAAGATCACAAATAATGCTACAAGGATTTTATGATGCTGCAAGCAATCATTGGGAAACACACACACACACACACACACACACACAGTAAAATGGTGCTCTAACTTCATTCAGGAAGAGAGGTTCTACAATTGGAAAGATAGCTTTCTAATAAAATTTATAATATACAAAAGGTAAAGCTGCCAACGATGGTAATCAACTAGTTTCCCTGAACATACAAACAATATCTGCATTTACTTTAAGCATTTAAAATGAATCCTAGTTGATTAAAATACAGTCTTATCTGGAAATGCCATTCATTATTTGGCCAGTATAAACAAGTTGTATACTGCCTCTGCTGAGGTTCTCTCCTCTGTCCCCTTGACTTTTTGTTGAGACATGCTGAATATTAATAAAGTTATGACAGTAGAGAAGCTAAAGTAAAAGTTTGGCAAACCTTTTTCTTGACTGAATACCCTTGCTGGAGGAGGAAATGGGGGATAAAAGCCTATAGGAAGAACGCAAAAAGGAATAATGCAATAAGTTTTGGGTACAACTGGCCATATACTCTTGAAAGAAATAGAGAATGTTCTGAAGCCAAGTCATCTATCTTTCATAATCTCAAATTCTGAAACAGGTTTTATATATTTAGAAGTACTGACATGTAATAATATTTGTATTACTCTATATTACCTGTAACAAAGCTCTATCTATGTAACAATGGTTTCTACTGCGCACTTAGCAGAGTTATTTTTCAGTGGGTGAGAATATTCTTCTGATAAAGACATGAGTATGGATTTTATTACTATCTAAATCAATTTGTTCACTAATTCATTCACAAGTATTCTCTGTGGGTCAAGGTATGACAGAAGGAACAGTGGATACTGAGAGATCAAGTGAAATTTCGGCAAAGAAGTGTCCGTTGAATTTATCAATATGGAAATTATTAGTGGCTTTAGGAAGAACTGTATTGATAAGGCAGCAGTTGTAAAGTCAGACTTGAATGGGTGGAACAGTGAATGGAAAACTGTGTGTAGGGTCAGCCAATTGTAAGAAAAGTACAGAACCAAGAAAATACAAAATACAAGAAAAGGGGGGAGCTTTGCCTAATAAATGATAGTTCAAGTAGGTTGATCTTGAAATAGCAACTACTCTCTATATCTTGTTTCTGAATCTCTAATTGATAATCTGGATTTCTAACTTCTGTTCTTGTCATGAATCTGAGGTTATAATTATGTTCCCCTTAAAAGCCTTCTCCAAGGCTGAACTGAAAGGGCCTTTCTAAGATTGGGGAGCTAAATGGGTCAAAGCCAATCAAATCAGAGCTAACAGAAAAATTAGAGGCAAATTTTTGTGTATATTGCTTTATACAACTATAAACTCTAAGCACAGAAAAAACTATCATTCTGGTGATTTCCTGAAAAATAACAGGAGTAGATGAACAGTATCAGCAAAATGGCAGACTAGCCTATCCTTAAACCATCCCAGTATAAACCTTAGAACTAATAAACCTTAGAACTGTAGAATACAATGTAATAATTTTTAAAATTACATGTCTTGACTCACAAGAAACAGAATTATCAACTGTCAGAAGCAAAGATGCAGCTAACAGCCAAAGAAGTAAGCATATAAGTCAACCTTTTGGCTGCTCTAAGTAGTTATTATGCCCAGTAATGACTAGAGGCTTGGGTATCTATGTACACAGAGAAAAAGGGATAAGATTTTTGGCCCATTAAGATGGGGAGTTAGACTGAAATTCCTGCAGAAAGTAAGGATGCTTGAAGGGATACAATCTCAGTGAAATAAGAACTAATAAACTCTATCCACTAACCCACAGAGATGGAAAGGAAGCATTAACTATAATGATATTAATAATATCATTAATAGTAATAAATTTGGGAATTAGAAAACAATATTAAAATAAAATACTACCTAATAATAATATGTGCAATGGAGTGTACAGAATGAAATATTTCTAAAACTTTGTACTATTCAGGAGTTAAGTAAGATACTTTGTCAAGTATGCATATAAAAATTTAAAGGTGGAGTTGTTTCTAGTAATCGTGACCTCAGTAATCTTTACTATTCTCTCCTGGTGTAAACTGGAAAATTTAGACAAAATATATTTTAAAACTTTTGGATATTACTGGAGTTCACAAAAGAGTAAAGGATTACTGGGTCACATTTTAGGAGAAAAAGAAAACCGAGAGAGGTGAATTTTACATTTATGGATATTTTTCCTTTAGAAGTATCTGTCAGTTCTGGTTGAGTCAGCTGGAAGACTTGGAAGCTGAGTGGAACTTTTGTTAGTCTCATGGGTACCAGAAAAAAAAATATATATATATATATATATATATATATATTTGACCACATAATGGCTAAGAAATTTCTAATAGTGTAGAAAATATCAAGCCAAATATATGAAGCAAAATTGAAGCAACAAAAGAGAAAAAGACAAATTTACAACATAGAGACTTTAATGTCCCCATTTCTCAGTAACTTATGATAGAACAAGCAGACAACAAATCAGAAAGTATATGAAACAACAAAAGAGAAAAAGACAAATTTACAACATTGTCAGAGACTTTGATGACCCCCTTTCTCATTAACTGGTGATAGAACAAGCAGACAACAAATCAGAAAGTATATAAAATATTTGAGTAACATGATTATCAAATTTGATCTAATTGACACATATAGAGCACTACAATAAATAATACAAAATCCACATAATTTTTAAGTGCACATGGAACATTTATGAATATTGACCATATGTTGGATTATAAATATAAAGCAAGTCTCAATGTATCTCATGTATTGAAATTATTTATAGCATATTGTCTGCCCATTGTGGACTTAAACTTGAAATAAAAACATAAAGAGGGGCGCCTGGGTGGCTCAGTTGTTAAGTATGTGCCTTCAGCTCAGGTCATGATCCCAGGGTTCTGGGATTGAGCCCCATATCGGGCTCCCTGCTCCATGGGAAACCTGCTTTGCCCTCTCCCACTCCCCCGGCTTGTTTCCCTCTCTTGCTGTGTCTCTCTCTGTCAAATAAATAAATAAAATCTTCTAAAAATCATTTAAAAAGATATCTTGCCATTTGCGACAATAGGGATGGAACTAGAGCGTACCATGCTTAGCGAAATAAGTCAAGCAGAGAAAGACAACTATCATATGATCTCCCTGATATGAGGAAGTGGTGATGCAACATGGAGGCTTAAGTGGGTAGGAGAAGAATAAATGAAACAAGATGGGATTGGGAGGGAGACAAACCATACGTGACTCTTAATCTCACAAAACAAACTGAGGGTTGCTGGGGGGAGGGGGTCTGGAAGAAGGGGGTGGAGTTATGGACATTGGGGAGGGTATGTGCTTTGGTGAGTGCTGTGAAGTGTGTAAACCTGGTGATTCACAGACCTGTACCCCTGGGGATAAAAATATATGTTTATAAAAAATAAAAAATTATTAAAAAAAAAAGATAAACAAAAGGTAACTATAAAACCCATATAATTTTGGAAATTACAAAATATACCTCTAAAAATCTATGGAACAAAAAGAAAATCATCATGGAAAATAGAAAATACTTTAAGTGAATGAAAATATAGTGAACATATCAAAATTGGTATAATTAAATCCATGTATACAGGAAAACTTTAAAGGTATAAAGGAAAACCAGCTGAAAACAATGACACATGCATCCGTTCCAAGAAATTAGAAAGAAGAAAAGCAAAGTAAACTCAAAGAGGGTAGAAGAAAGAAAATAATAATTTAAAAAGCTGGAATTAATTAATAGGAATGTAGAATATAAAGAATCAAGAAAGCTAATGCTTGACAATTTGCAGAGCCCAATAAAACTGATAACTGATGGGATCTGATGAAGAAGACAATAGAGAATATCACGAATGAAAAAGATGACACTGCTATTGAATGTACAAACATAAAACATCATAAAACAACATTGCACACAACTTTTTGTCAACACATTTGAAAATTTCAATGAAATTGAGGTTGCATTGAATCTACAAAATAATACGGGGGAAACTGACACCTTTAATTTTGTTTTTCAGGTAATGAGTTTGGCGTAGTTTTCCATTTATCCACGTCTTCTCTAATTTTTTTCATAATGTTTTACAGTTTTCATCATAAGTCTTACACATATTTTTAAAATTTATTACAAGGTATATGATATGCTGCTGTACACATGGTTTAAATATTTCTCAGTGTTTGTTGCTGTTAAAAGGAGAATTTTTTATATTTTAGCCTAATATCTGAAGTACCTGCTAAATTCACATATTCTAATAATTTATCTCTATAGATTCTTTTTGTACTTAGTATAAGCACAATCATACTATCTTTGAATAATTCCTAGTAAACACAATTTACAATAATGAACACATACACACATAAGGAAACTGAATAGTTTCTATAAAGAACCTAAATCCACAATGAAAAATATTCTCACAAAGAACATCACCATCTCAGATGACTTCACTTATAAATATACCAAACTTTTAAGAAAGAAAAATTGCCAATCTTGAATAATTTTTTTCAAAGAATAGAAAAAGAGGAAACATCACAATGTGAGTTATGAGGCCAGCATAACCTTGATATAAAATCCTGACAAGAATATTATAGGAAAAAATACAGGTCAATTTCACTCATGAATACGAATGCAAAATCTTAAAATGCAAACAACAAATCTAGCATTATGTAACATGAAATAATGATCAATTTGTGCTTATTCTAGGAATATACAATTATGTTAATATCTGAAAATCAATCAATGTAATTCATCATATCTATGAAATAAAAGAAAAAAATCATATGATCATTTAAATAGATATGCAGTAAGTACTTAGTAAAATACTAAACATCTATTCATGATAAAGCCTTATAGTACTAACGCTAAGAGGAACATTAATCTGATAAAGATTAGCTACAAAAAATCCCTACAGCAAACATCGTATTTAATAGTGAGATGTTGAAGTAGTTTTTCTATTATTGAGAACTGAGAAAAGATGGCTATGATCATTACTTCTATACACCATAATTTTAGAGGTCCTAGCCAGTGCAATAATATAAGAAAAAGAAAAAATGTATAGAAATTGAAAAAGAATGAATAAAACCATCATTATTCAAAGATAGTATGATTGTGTTTATACTAAGTATGAAAAGAATCTATAGAGATAAATTATTAGAATACGTGAATTTAGCAGGTTCTTCAGATATTAGGCTAAAATATAAAAAATTCTCCTTTTAACAGCAACAAACACTGAGAAATATTTAAACCATGTGTACAGCAGCATATCATATACCTTGTAATAAATTTTAAAAATATGTGTAAGACTTATGATGAAAACTGTAAAACATTATGAAAAAAATTAGAGAAGACGTGGATAAATGGAAAACTACACCAAACTCATTACCTGAAAAACAAAATTAAAGGTGTCAGTTTCCCCCATATTATTCTGTAGATTCAATGCAACCTCAATCAATATCTTGGCAGTTTGTGTGTATGTGTGTGTGTGTGTGTGTGTGTGTGTGTGTGTTTGTACATGTCTGTAAATATTAACCAGCTAAAGAAAGAAGCAGATTAAGGTGAGAAGATGTACTCTAGCCAACAGCAAGACTTACTGTAAAGTTATGTTAATTTAGACATTGGGTACTGACACAATAGCAAGTAGATCAGTGAGAGTGAATAGAATCCTAAAACTTATAAGGATACTTGAATTATGGTTAAGATGGCATGGCAGGCAACTGTGAAATGACTGCTGTTTTAAGTGGTTCTGGGAAACTGAATATCCACTAGGAAAAAAACCCCTCACCCTATATATAAAATCAATTCCAGATACAATGTAGTAAATATAAACTATCAAAACTTCCAGAACACAACATAAGAAAACAATTTCATGATCTTAGCATAAAAAAATTTCTTAAACAGTATGCAAAAATGCTAACCACAAGGGGAAAAATAATAAATTGGGATGTATCAAAATTAGATTGTTTTCTAATCAAAAGACAAAGAAAAAACATGCTCTAAGTGGTAGAATATATTCACAGCCCATATAAATGAAAAAGAGTTTGTATCCAGAATATACAAAGAACTTTCTCAAGCAATAATAAGACATATAACCCAATACAAGAATGGGCAAGAGATCTTGGGATGTCTGGGTGGCTCAGCTGGTTAAGTGTTTGACTCTTGGTTTTGGTTCAGGTCGTGATCTCGTGATCATGAGAATGAGCCCGATGTTGGGCTCTATGCTCAGCATGGAGTCTGTTTGAGGTTCTCTGCCTCTCCTTCTCCCTCTGCCCTTCCCTCCACTCTCTTTCTTTCTTTCTTTCTCATAAATAAATAAATAAATAAAATCTTAAAAAAAGAAAAGTGGGCAAGAGATCTGAAGAGATATTTTATAAAAGAGGATCTGCTAGTCTACAAAACTGTATGGAAACATGCTTAGCATCATCACTTATCAGAGAGATACAAAATAAGGTAAAAATGAAATACACTGCACACACAAAAGAATGGTTAAAATCTATAAGACTGAAAGTAATAAAAGTTGGTGACAATGTGAAGTAATAAAAAGTCTCATATATATACTACAGGTGATTTTGTAAATCAGTACAACCACTTTGGAAAACTCTCTGACATTATCTGCTGAAATTTGACATATGTATACCCTGTGGTTCAGTGCGTCTACTTCTAAGTATTTACTCAACAGAAGTGCAAGTAAGCAAATGTTCACTGAAAGATGTGTATAAAAGCATTTATAGAATTATATGTGCTAGCCAAAAAATGGAAATGCTTTAAATATCCATCAACAATAGAAGATATAATTATGATAGATAATTTTACAAAAAAATAGTTATGTCACAATGAAAATGGGTGATCTATAGCTATGTGCCATAATACAGATGAATTCCTCTATAAACAATATTGAGTGAAAGAAATGAGATGCAAAATCATACATACTGTAAGATTCTATTGATAAAATATTTGGAAAGCAGGCAAATATTAGAAGTCAGGATAGTTATGTTGGGGAGGAAGGAAGGAGGAGGCAATAATTGGGGAGGGCAACAAAGGAGGCTTCTGGTTATAGTATCCTACATTTTGACTTGGGTGGCAGTTAACAGGTGTCACTAGGCTGTATACTTATGACTTTTGTACTTTTCTGTATATGTGTTACATTTTAACAAATGTTAAGAAATCAGTTGTAATGACCAAAAGAACAGAAATATAAAGAAATTTACAACTTCTAAAGTTGAAAAAGAATAAAAATAATGCAACAACAACAATGAGAAAGCAGGAAAGGGGGGAAAGACAAAGAAAAAAATAAATATGATGAATAGGAGACAAAAAAGAAGATTCTGGGTTATAAGACCAAACATGTCAGCAATCCTAGTAAATAAAAACAAGCTGAACTTGAAATTTAAAAGAGAGAGACTCTGGAACTCAGTGGAAAAGAAAATTAATTTATATTGTTTCTGTTAATAAGAGATGTACTGAAATATACTAATACAAATTTGGTAATAAAAAACCATAAATAAATACAAATTTGGTAAGAAAAAGGCACTCTAGAAAAGTATCATCCAAGAGAAGCAGGGTGTAGCTATAACATCAGACAAAACAGATTTCAAGGTATAAAGCATTGTTATGGATAAAAAGAGCCATTACATAATGATAAAAGGAATAATTCATCAGGGAGATGTAAAAATCCAGACCGAATAAGAAAATATAGCTCCCAGATCAATAAAGCAAAAGCTGATAGACTGATAAGATGACAAATTACAAATTTCACAATAGGTAGTAAGAAGATAAAAAATTAGTAAGGAAGTAGAACATTTGAATAGTACAATTAACAACTTTAATATACTAGACATATATGGAACCCCAAAGCTATGATTATATGATATATATTCTTTTCAAGCACATAGGGAATACCTACTAAAACTGACAAATAGTAGTTCACAAGGCAAGGCTCAATAAATGGCAAAGATTTTACATCCTACAAATCACAGTGTTTCAGCAAAGTGCACTAAAATTAGAAATCAATAAACAAAAAGCAAAAAAAAGAACCCAGCAAAGAAAAGTGTTCTTTGAAAACACACTTCGAAATAATTCATGGATTACATAAACATTATATTGGAAATTAGGAACTGAATAACACTGAAAATACTATTTATAAAAACTTGTGTGATATAGCTTAGACAGTTACTTAAAGGAAATTTACAGCTTTACATACACTTAATAGCTTTACATACACTTAATAATTGAAAATTAATGAACAAAGTGTCCAACTCAAAAAGTTAGAAAAAGGACAGCATGCATATAAGTAGAAGGAAGGAAACAAAAACAAGGGGAGAGCAGAAGTTAATGAAACCAGAAACAAAGAAGCAATAGAGAAGATCAACGAAACCAAAACCTGTGCCTTTGACATGAATAATAAAATAGTGAACCCACTGGCAAGAGAAAGCAAGGAAAGTAGGAAAAGAAATGATACAAATAAACATTAAAGATTAAAATATAAAAATAAACGAGAGTGCTCTGAACAATTTTATGCCAGTAAGTTTGAAACCTTAGAAGAGTTACATATTTTTCAAGGAAACAAAATGACTTGAGAGGAAATACAAAGCCTGAATACCCATTAAAGAAACTAATAATGGCCCACATGGTTTTCTATGTGTACTTTGTTAAAGTTCCAATGAACAGATAATCTCTGCTTTAAGCAATACCAGACAACAAGAAAAGAGAGACGTCTTCCTGAAGGATTTTGTGAGACTACTATAATCTAGTTCCAAAATGGGATAAGGAAAAAAGGCCAATCTCACTAATAAACATGTCTGCAAAAATCTCCAATAAAAGATCTGGAAAACAAAGCAGCGTGCGCGCGTGCGCACGCGCGCACACACACACACACACACACACACATACACAAATACAGATATTAAAACTGGGGCTCCTGGTTGCCTCAGTTGGTTAAGTATCTGACTTTGGCTCAGGTCATGATCTTAGGGTCCTGGGATCAAGCCCTGTGTCAGGCTTCATGCACAGCAGGGAGCCTACTCCTCCCTCTCCCACTACTCCTCCCCCAACTCATACAGGCACTCTTTTTCTCTCTCTCAAATAAATAAAAACTTTTTTAAAAAAAGGTTATTACAACCAAGTAGGCATGAACACTAGGATGGTTTAACTTTTGAAAATGTAGTCATATAATTTATTATTGAATTAATCTACTTCACTTTAAGTTCATTTCATAATGGATTAAAGAAAAATTATCTTAAATACAGAAAAAGGATTGTATAAATTCAGTTACTACTCATGATAGAATCTCTAAGCAAAACAGGACTAGAAGGGGGCTTACTGGTTATTATTAAAGTGGTTTTCCAAAATCCTACAGTAATCATCACACTTACTAATAAAATAATAAAGATACTCCTCTTAAAATCAGAAGTACCATAATTAATGCTTTTAATTCAATGTTGTACTAGAGATGTTGGCTAGTGTCATAAGGTAACAAAAAATATATACTGTGTAATACCTGAAAAGGAAGAGACAAAATGGAATGTATAGGTAAACTATGAGAAAAAGAAGAGGACTGCAAAGTTGTGGGATAAAAGATCAACAGAAAAAAAGATCAACATCATGTCTATATAAGGAAGCCAAATTAAAATATGCACTTTAAAAATCTCACAATAATAAATCTAGCAAAAAAAGTTCAACATTCTTTTATGTATTATTTTTAGAACTTTTTTAAGGGATTGGGAAGACAGCAGAGTATGAGGACCCTGAACTCACCCTGTCCCATGTTTACAACTAGATATCATCCATCCAAGTCAATAAACCAGAGAGAGATTTGAAGACTGGCAGAACAAACACCATAACTAAACATAAAGAAGAAGCCACATTTGAAAGGTAGGAAGGTCAGAAAGGTAGAGGGAAGCTGCCTGCAGGAGGGATGGAGCTGCATGGGGATGAAAGGGCAGAGAAACAGGCCCTCATACCAGGGATTTCACGTGAGGAAGACTAAGCCCCATAACATTTGGCTTAGAAAACCAGAGGGGCTGAATTCTGTAAGTTTATATAGCCAGTGGGACTTGGGAGCCTGGAGCTTTAAGTCAGCAGTCTCAGGACTGGGTGACCCATGAGGGTGAGTGATAGCTGGGTCATTGCCCTTAAAGAGACAGAAGCCTGTGCAAAGAGGCAACATAAAAATGGCAGTTTACACAGTGCCAGAGGCAAATGGGAGACAAATCTATTGAATGTGATTTCAGAGAGTGTTGTGGGACCTCACTGAAAATGAGGGAGTTGGTATGTGCCATTTTCCTCTCCCATACTCCAGCATAAACAGTCACCTGTGGGAGGTGGGGTGGCACAGGCACTTGTAGCATTGGCTCAGGGCAAATTTCATTAAAGCTGAGTGAGCACCCAGCACAGCTGCAATTCAGTGCCCAGCCACATGCCCAGGTACCCATGTACACCAGGCTCATATGCCGGGTGCACAGCTGCTACCTCATGTCATGCCCAGTCATTGCACTGTGCCCTCTGCCACCCTAGCACATAGGTCCTAGCCACTGAAGCATTTTAGGGGATCTGGCATAGTCCTAGTGGCCCAATGCAAATTTTGCTAACACTGCCAACCTGCTCCCAAGGTCCCCATTGGGCACCCCCTCTCAGAGATGACCTGCCTCAGTCCCATCAGCACCACAGAGAATAAGCACAGACCACAACAGCCAGAGAGTCAGGGCCGATGACTGCACTGAAAGGAAAAGTGACTCAGGCACAACAAACAACAGGGCCTAAGCAACACACATAGGATACTCTCCTGAAGTACCACATTCTGGTGAATCCCCATTCAGGGGATACTCCACATCAGGGCACTCCAGGACCACCTCTTCATAAAGTCACTACTTTCAAGAGCAGAAAACAGAGCTGACTTTCTTAACACACAGAAATAGTCACAGAGAGTCAGACAAAATGGAAGAACAGGACAAGGCCATGGTCAGATATGTAATGAAACAGATATAAATAACATGCTTGATAGAGAATTTAAAACAATTATCATAAGGATACTCAATGGACTTAAGAAAGGAAGAAGACATGAGTGAGGCCCTTAACACATTGTAGAGATAACAGGCTCAGTAAATGAATTGAAAAACAGACCTGATGGAATGCAGCAGGATGGAAGAAAGAGGGGAACAGATAAGTCACCCAGAAAACAGAGTAATGGAGAGTAACTGAGCTGAACAAAACAGAGAAACAAGAATTACATAAAATGAGAATAGACTTAGGGAACCCAGTGACTCCATCAAATGTAATAGCATTCTTGTTATAGGAGTCCTAGAAGAAGAAGAGAGAAGAGGGGTCATAAAATTTATTTAAGAAAATAATAGCTGAAGACTTCCCTAATCTGGGGAAGAGATCAGATATCCAGATCCAGGAAGCACAGGGAACTCCCATCAAAATCAACAAAAGCAGACACACACTAAGATATATTATAATTAAATATGCAAAAATAGTGATAAAGAAAAAAAACCTTAAAAGCACGAAGACAAAAGTAGTCAGTAACTTGCAAAGGAAAGCCCATAAGGCTAGCAAGTGATTTCTCAACAGAAACTTGTCAAGGCAGAAGTGAGTGGTGTCATATAATCAATGTACTGAATGAGAAAAATCCACAGCCAAGGATACTCTATGCAGCAAGGCTATCATTAATAATAGAAATAGAGGTAAAGAGTTTCCCAGACAAACAAAAACTAAAGGAGTTCAGAAACAGTAAATCAGCCCTGTAAGAAATATTAAAGGGGACTCTTTTAATGAAAGGAAGCCTCTCTCTCGGCTTGTGCTCTCTCTCGCGCGCGCTCACTCTATCTCAAATAAATAAATAAAATCTTTAAGAATTACTTTGAATGTAAATGGATTAAACCCCCCAATCAAAACACACAGGATGATAGAATGGATTAAAAAAAAAAGACCCATCTATATGTTGCCTCAAAGAGACTCATTTTAGACATAAAGACACCTGCAGATTAGAAGTGTGGAGATGGAGAAACATTAATCACGTAAATAGATGTAAAAAAACCCAAACAAAAAAACTAGTATATCAATATTTATATCAGACCAAATAGACTTTAAAACAAAGACTGTAACAAGAGTCAAAGAAGGACATTATGTAGTAATAAAGAGGATAGTCGAAAAAGAATATAAAACAGTTGTAAATGTGTATGCACCCAAGATGGAAGCAAACAAATATATAAAACAGTTAGTAATGAACATAAAGGAACTAACTGAAATAATACAATAATAGTAGGGGACTTTAACACCCTACCTATATTAATGGACAAACCATCTAAGCAGAAAGTCAACAAGGAAACAATGGCTTTGAATAATAGACACAGATGGACTTAAATATATTCAGAACATTTCAACCCCAAACAGCAGAATACACATTCTTTTTAAGGGCATATGGTACAGTCTCCAGAATAGATCACACATTAACCCACAAAACCAGCCTCAGCAAATTCAAAAAGATGGAACTCATATACCATGCATCTTTTTTGACTACAATGCTATGAAACTAGAAGTCACACACACACACACACACACACACACACACACACACACAAAATCTGGGAAGACAACAAATACATGGAAGTTAAATAACATGCTACTGAACAGTGAAAGGGTCAAACAGGAAATACAAGAAGAAATTTAAAAAGTATGTGGAAATTAATAAAATTGAACACGTAACAGTCCAAAACCTTTGGGAAGCAGCAAAAATGATTCTAAAAGGGAAGTTTATAGCAATATAGCCCACCTCAAGAAGCAAGTAAAATCTCAAATACACAACCTAACCTTACACCTAAAGGGGCTAGAAAAAGAACAATAAGCAAAAGCTAAAACCAGCAGAAGGAAGGAAATAAATAGAGATTAGAGCAGAAATAAATGATATAGAAACTAAAAAAAAATGCCAATAGAACAGATCTATGAAACCATTAACTGGTTCTTTGAAAAAAAAAAAACTAATAAAATTGATAAACCCTAGCCAGACTCACAAGGAAAAAAGAGAAAGGACTCACATAAATAAAATCACAAAGGAGAAAGGAGAAATAACAACTAACATCACAGAAATACAATTATAAGAGAATATTATGAAAAACTGTATGCTGACTAATTGGACTACCTAGAAGAAATGGATAAATTCTTAAAAACATATGAACTACTAAAACTGTATCAAGAAGAAATAGAAAATTTGAACAGGCTGATAACCAGCAAAGAAATTTTATCAGTAATCAAAAAACTCCCAAAAAACAGAAGTCCAGGGCCAGATGGCTTCATAGGTGAATTCTACCAAACATTTCAAGAAGAGTTAGGGGTGCTGGGTGGCTCAGCCATTAAGTGTCTGCCTTCAGCTCAGGTCATGATCCCAGGGCCCTGAGATCGAGCCCCACATCAGGCTCCCTGCTCTGCAGGAAGCCTGCTTCTCCCTCTCCCACTCCCCCTGCTTGGGTTCCCTCTCTCACTGCCTCTCTTTCTCTGTCAAATAAATAAATAAAATCTTTTTTTTAAAAAAAAGTTAACACCTACTTTTCTCAAAGTATTCCAAAAAATAGAAAAGGAAGGGTATCTTCCAAATACATTTTTATAAGGCCAGCATTACCCTGATACTAAAACCAGATAAAGACATCACAAATGAAAGAGACAGATAGGCCAATATCCATGATAAACAGATGCAAAGATCCTCAACAAGATATACAATAATAGTAGGGGACTTTAAATAGTAGGGGACTTTAAATAGTAGCAAACCAAATTCAACAATACATTTAAAAAAAATCATTCACTGTGATCAAGTGAGATTTATTCCTGGGTTGCAAGGGTGGTTCAAAATTCCCAAATCAACTAATGCAAAACCTATCTCAATAAGATAAAGGATAAGAACGATATGATTGGGGCACCTGGGTGGCTCAGTGGATTAAGCCTCTGCCTTCAACTCAGGTCATGATCTCAGGGTCCTGGGACTGAACACCGCATCAGGCTCTCTGCTCAGCAGGGAGCATGCTCCCCACCCCCCTGCTTGCCTCTCTGCCTAATTGTAATCTCTATCAAATAAAAAAAATAAAATATTAAAAAAAAAAGAACCATATGATCGTTTCAATAGATGCAGAAAAAGCATTTGATGAAGTACAGCATCCATTCATGATAAAAACCCACAAGAAGATAGGTTTCAAGGAAACATATCTCAACATAGTAGATACCATATATGAGACCCAGAGCTAACATTGTTCTCAATTGGGAAAAACTGAGAGCTTTTCCCATAAGGTCAGAAAAAAGACAGGGATGTCAACTCTCACCATTGTTACTTAACAAAGTACTGAAAGTTCTAGCCACATCAGGTAACAAAAAGAAATAAAAGGTATCCAAATTGGCAAGGAAGAAGCAAAACTCTCACTATTTGCGGATGACACGATACTCTACATAAGAAAAACCAAAAGACTCCACCAAAAAATTGCTAGAAATGAGACACAAATTCAGCAAAATTCCAAGATAGAAAATCACCATACAGAAATCTGCTGCACTCATGCAACCCAGAAATAAAATATCACCTCACAGCTGTCAGAATGGCTAAAATCAACAACACAAGAAGCAACAGGTGTTGTCGAAGATGTAGAGAAAGGGAAACCTTGCACTGTTGATGGGAATGCAAACTGGCAAAGCGACTATGGAAAACAGTAGGTACATGCCTCAAAAATTAAAAAACAGAGCTAGCCTACTATCCAGCAATCATACTACTGTACATTTACCCAAAGAATACAAAAACATTAATTCAAAGGGATACATGTACTCTTATGTTTATAGTGGCATTATTTATAATAGCCAAGATATGGAAGCAGCCCATGTGGCAACTGATTGAAGAATGGATAAAGAATATATGGTACACACACACACACACACACACACACACACACACACACAATGGAATGTTATTTAGTTATGAAAAAGAATGAAATCTTGCCATTTGCAATGACATGGATGAGCTACAGAGTATTACACTAAGCAAAATAAGTCCGTCAGAGAAAGACAGATACCATATGATTTCATTCATCTGTGGACTTTAAAAAACAAAACAAATAAGCAAAGGGGGAAAAAGAGAGAGAGAGAAACAAAGTAAGAAACAGACTTTTAACTATAAAGAACAAACTGATGGTTACCAGAGGGGAGGGGTGGGGGAATTGGGAGAAACAGGTTACGGGGATTAAGGAGTGTGCTTCTAGTGATGAGCACTGGGTATTGTATGGAATTGTTGATTATATTGTACACCTGAAACTAATACAGCACTGTATGTTAACTGGCATTAAAATAAAAACTTAAAAAAAAATAAAATACAAAATAGATGTTTAAACTTTTTGAATTGAAGAAGATATACAAAGAATCAATGGAGATTGTGCTCATGGCCCACAAGCCTTAATATCATTAGGAGGTCAATTTTCCTTTATCAGTTCTGTAAGTGCAATGTAATTCCAGTCAATATCTCAACAACGTTTTTCATAAGAGTTCGAAAACCAGATCCTAAAATCTATATGGAACAGAAAAGACTAAGAATACCCAAGAACATTTTGAAGAAGTGAATTCATTGATGTGTGTGTGTGTGTCCTAACCTAAATGTGTATCAGTAGGAAAATGGATAAATTTTGCTGCCTTCATACAGTGTAAAAAACCCAGAAGCTAATTTGAATGGAGAAGTACATGCCTCAATATGGTTAAACATTTTAAAAATAATGATGAGAGAAGAAAGCAAGTTATTCATATGAAGTTTAAACACAAGGAGAAAACACATTCTTATAGGTATGCGTGTACTTGTAAAAGAGTAAGAATACGTACAAGGGTGATTAAATTTATGACTGGCATTTCCCCTGCAGGGAAGGGAGAGGAATAGGACCACAAAAGGACACATAGGGACTTCATTTGTATTTGTTAATTTTTAAAGTTAAGTTGTGGGTTGATAGTTGTTCATTATGCTATTTTATACCACTGAAATATTTAATAATAATTTATAAAAGAATATAAAGAATAAGTGAGAAACAACCTTCTTTAGGGAATGTTCTATTGAATAAATAAGTAGAGATATGACTTACCCTAACTCTTGCATTCCTCAACACAAAGCCCTCCATTGGATACAAGCCACAACCACTAATCTGATTTATAGTTTCAGTGCCGCAAGTACCAGGTGGGAAGCAATATCCTCATGAGTGCAGGAATCCTCTAAGAAATAAATTACTACAAATGAAGAAGTAGATCTTAAACAATAAGCATTCCTCATTTTGAACTGCATCAACATCCCTGCAATTGCATCCAGTTCCAAATGGAGTTTCTGGACCGATTCTAAGATGTTTTTCAATCCCAATCTTTTTATAATCAGCAGTGGGGTAGGCGTGGGACAAGGACTAACAGAAAACAGATGCTGGAAATTGTATAATTTATAAACATGATAGAAATAATATTTGCTCTCACATATTTGTCTCATGAGTAGTTCTATTCTATGTGTAATATTTTCTATCTGGTTGAAAATACTTTAACATTACAGGCTACAAAATATGACAAAAGAATGCTAAAATATAAACATTCTTCTGTGCAAATGTATTGGAAAAGAACATGAAAAATACAGGCAGACACTTTAAAGTTCTATTGAGACATTTCATTTTTAATAAGTTTCTTTATGCATGTCGACAATGAACAACACTTGTATAAATTGAACTAGGATACAACTGAACACTTCTTTGTTGCATGCTGACAAAGAACAATTTGATTAAACAGTAAATCCTTCACAGCCTCCCTCAGAACCCTTTCTCTGAGATTTACTTTTTAGACAAAAGTTCCCAGTAAGGTAAACTCTTTTATTCTTGGCATTTCGGCTGTGCCCAATATTCGACAGTGATAACACTGGAGACCCTAAAATATTAAATTTAGATGTCTATAGGTTCTAAAATATACATTTCATATACTTATGTAATATTTTCAATAGTACAATGTGACATTATAAACAAGGAAAGAACACCATTGATGTAAAAATTTATAAAAATTAAGAAATAATTATGTGTCTCCTTGTCCAGAAAGATCAAAGGAAATCAGGCTGGGGGCATAAGGAAAATCAAGAATTCGGAATGAATGATTTTGAATAGGTAGAAACCTTTCTCTTTGTTAGATTATAACACAATGTTATTTGGGGGAAATTATGAGGATTTTCTCACTGTCTTGTGTCATTAACATGGGAAATAAGAGTAAGAGGGGAAAAAGCAAGTTGATTTGGTAAATGTAATCAGTGTGGACTCACACAGCTTAAGGGCTTAAGTTTTTTTTTTATTATTTAAAAATTTTTAAAGATTTTATTTATTTATTTATTTGCCAGATAGAGATCACAGTTGGCAGAGAGGCAGGCAAGAGAGAGAAAGAGGAGGAAGCAGACTCCCTGCTGAGCAGAGAGCCCAATGTGGGGCTTGATCCCAGGACCCTGGGATCATGACCTGAGCCAAAGGCAGAGGCTTAACCCACTGAGCCACCCAGGTGCCCCAGGGCTTAAGTTTTTACCGTGTACACCAGGTTCTTCACTAAAACCAAGCAGTGAACCAACCACAAATAAGAAATACTATCAAGAACAAAAGTTTGTGTACTTGGTATTATTTTTTCAAATATTTGAATCATTTTTATTTTATGGTTTTCAGCTCCTTTCATTCCTCAGTGGTAGAGAGGGACTAATATAATTCAGCACTCTTGTGAAGGGCTCTCTGACTTTACAAAATGAAGTCTAATTGCAGTCCACCAGAGAGACAATGCTAGCAGTCATAAGGCCACCTGTGCAACTGTGGTAGGCTCCGGCATCCTTCACGCAGAAGGAGTGTTCAAGGCATTACAGAGGCACGGAGAGCAGCTTTTTATCAAAGACATGGCGAAGGGCTGCATATGTATTTACAAAGCTGCCATCATCGCCCAGCAGACCACGTGTCTACAGTTTATTTTTACTCCTATAAATAAATATGACAAGGAGAAAGGAAATGTAAAGAATCCAGAGTCAACAAAATCCTCTGCATGAGGAAGACAAAGGCATATAACTGTCCTTATATATCATTTGAATACACAAGTTAGTGCCACTTAATACATTTGGTTTTTTAAATTTATAATTTTACTCTATGGCCATCACTAAAATGTTTAAAAGGTTCTATGGTGATTAGTGTCATTTGACTCTAAGAGAAATGTTTTATATGTGTCCTAAAAGCTTCCGCATCCATTCTTCTATGGATTAATAATGGAATAAAGAAGTTGACTTCATGTCTATCCTTGTCCCACAATACCAGCATTCCAGTGAGGTTGCACTATACTGCAGGAAAGCTATACATAGGTAATATAGTAATTTAGCTGTATTTAGACAAAGTTATAGTCCTTGACTTACTTTCAATTTCACAAATATCATGCTACATAGTTCTACCTGGCTAGTCCACCAGCACCTTAAACTCAATATGTGCATAACCTACCTTTTAATTTCTACTCATAATCCAGTTTCTTACCCTGATTTCACTATTTTTGTTAATACCGTGATAATATTCCTGGTTTTCGAAACTAGGAATCTTGGCATTATGTTTTCATCTTCTTTCTCCCTTATGCGCTAGTCAGGTCTTTCTTCTATTTTCAATTCTAGTTCTATCTCTCACTCTTTCTGGAGAGCCAGTATAGCATGGTAGTTAGGAGTCTGGACTCTGAAGCCTGATTTCTTGGGCTGGAATGCTAGCTCAGCCATGGATTAACTATGCAACTCTGGGCAAGTCACTACATATTTCTGTACTTTGGTTTCCCATCTATAAAGTGGGGCTGTAAAGATCAAGTGAGTCAATATGTTTAAAGTGCTTACAATAGTGCTGAGTATCTAATAAATGCTATCTAAATGTTAGCTAATACGATTATGTGTTTCCAATACACATATCAGGACCTTTATCATCTTGTGTCTTGAGTCTCACAGAAGTCTTGCTATTGGTTTCTTAAAAGCTCTGTTCTCTCTTTAATCATCCCACAGCCAACTCTAAGCTAGAATACTAGAATCTTAAGAATTGGGAGAAGTGCAAAATTCATTTCGTTCAACCCCTCACTTTGACATGCAAACCTCCTACTTTTCTGATATTTTCCCCAAAGTTTAGTTTTTGCTTCATGAAACCAGTCAATTCCAATACTATTTTTATTCAGCCATATTAGAAAGTAACTTGTTGATTTGAATGAAAATCTGCTGTCTTCTTTCACCAGTGTTTTATTTCTGTCCTTTTGATCTACCAAATATTGACAGACTCTCTTTTCCACTGGCCAGTCTCTTGGATAATCAAAAACAGCTATTTGATCTCAAAGTTGTTCCTCTTCTACCCATTCCTGAATCCTTCGAATATTCATCATATTACATATTACAAGACATTCCATGGTTTGTTTACTCTTAACATCTTAGTTTCTCTTCTCTGGACAAAGCACAGCTCTGGTCACACATTGTATGTAAAAATATTTCAGTTTCTCAAAGCACACTAATGTCCAAAATCCTTAGCCTAGAAATCTAAATTCTTCCCATCCAAACCACAATTGTTACATTTCTCACTTAAGCTTTCATTATTTCACCCTTTGTATCCTTTGCTACAGACACATTTGACTACAAGTCCTGTCCTCAATCTCCTTCTTTTTCATGTATCTGGAGCTACATCGTGTGTTCCTATCCTTCTTCATTCCCTCTCCCACGGCCTATCTCTATCTTCCCAAATGATCCTTCGACTTGCAGCATGAATGACAAGTACTTCTGGTAACGGGTTATGGTCCATATTGCTCCAAGGCAGGTGTGGTATTACTTTCTTTTGTTTTCCTACAGAGCTTTGTTTATACATCTCTTACAGCTGTTACTGCATCTAATCTGTTACTGTAGATTTTTATATATATGCATTGTTCCCTCTACCTTATTATAAGGTGATAAAGGCAGCAGCTGGGTCTCAATCTTTTTTCTCTCTTATATTCCCCAAAACATGAGAAGCACTCAACAAATACATGGGGAATTATTTCATTACTTCATTTAGTAAACATTCATTAAGTACCCCATACAGCTCAGGACATGATAAGACCTTAATATTTGTTGAATAAATAAGTTACCGATAAACATAAAAGTGTCTGACTGGAATTTTCAGGCTGGATGATTAGAAAAACATTGCCACCATTGCAGGAAATCAGGAGGTCTGGAAAAGATAGTGATTGATTGGGATGAGAGTTGTGTTTGGTTTTGGATGCGTTGAATTTAAAATGCTAGCAAAAGATGCAGAATGATAGATATTTACTAAGCTACACATTGAAAGCTCCATGCTAGGTGTTGCTGTGAATACAAAAAGAAGGCAGGAAAGGAGACAGTGTTAATTCTTAGGCATTTGGCTGAGAATAACACTAAATCAATGCAACAAGATGAAATTAGTGGCTATGAACAGGATTGCCTTTTCTTATGTGTACTTGGTAAACTCCTTTTCTAAATTTCTCTGATGGATACTCATAAGTAAATATGTGAATCTCTCTTTTTCATTCTTATCTTCATTTAGTGAAGACGTCATTCTATACAATCATTGGTTGAAAGGCCCAGATTGTGAGAATAGTTAATTCCCTTGAAAACTTCAAAAGTCAGTTCTCATCAGTTACCACCTCCAGCCACTTGCAAACTGCTAATAAACACACTAGACAAATGCCCTTGCTCTTTTGGAGGTGGAAAGTGTTGTATTCCTATGATATTTGGTTTCCAGCTTTTAAGAGCACCAAGAGCAAACCAAATTCAAAGGAGAGAGGCAGCTTCCTCCCACTCTCTTGTCAGCCATTTCCTGGGGAAAATAACATTTTTATGCATCTCTGAGTGAATCACCCCCAATACCCAAAGTGTCCTTTAAACTGAAACAGTATGAAATGGAAATGAACAGCTAATAAATTACAATTATGTGAAATATTCTTTGATAAAAGTAGAAAATACTGGCTAACTTGAAAATTATAGAATGTATTCTCAAATAAAAATTAAATATTTTTATCACTTACATTATAAGTGAAAACATATCCTTAATCTTTTTCATTTTAGCATCTTAGTCCAGGCCAAGATTTATTTGGTTGGCTCTTAAAGTAGAAATGGAAGTCAAAACTTTTATTTAGGTTTTAATATATTCAACCACATTTCAGATTTTCCTTAACAAGTCTAAATATTAAAACAGCTTTTAAAAATGAGCATATAAAATAAACAAATCATCTTTATCATGAAAGCACTCTGATTTTACTTTCCCTGCATATTTAAATGATGACCCTTTTAGAGTTATCCAAGCCCTGTAACTGTCAAATTCTTAACTTTCCACTTTTTAATAAAAATGATTTCCATAAAGATTAGAAATTAATCTAACCTGACTCTCAAATCTAATATATTTTAGTGCTGGAAGCTGTAAAAATTCATCTATCTAGGTTTAATAAAGAAAGTTTTTTCAATTTAAATATACATTGCATTTAATAAGCTTGCATGATAATTTCAACAATGTTCATGGGTTCTTTAAATTACCTTCCAGCTGTGTCCAGGATACAATCCAATTTCATTTTTGAGCAACTGAGTTAACAAAAAAGGTTTCCAAATCAAAGTGATTGCTGAATGACACAAAGTGAAATGATTATAAGCCACCCAATCAAACTGGCTCTTATGTCTGACTTAAAAGAGAAAAATAATTGTTTATATGTATATAAACTTAAAGTATGTGACCATTTGGATATATTTAAATGTCTGGCTGAAATGTTTATCTTTTACCCAAGTATTTGTAATTGTGAAGATTAGCATTCCTTCCTATTTTACTTCCTTTCAACTTTTCAGCCATTCATCTATCTCATATTTTTTGAGTGTGCACCATGAGTTAAGCATTGTGCTAACCGGTGGAAATACAACAAAGACAGATATGGCTCTGCCTTCAAGAGCATAAAATCTACTGTATGAATACTCAAAGAAATATGTAGCTATGAACTGTGATATCTACTATGGAGGGACAATACAAAGTGCAATGAGAATACAACAGGGAGACCTAATATAATTCCAGGGTGTCAAGGTTCTGATCTCATTCGGGCATTGGTATTTACATTGAAACCTATAAAATGTGCAGGTATATGTGTGTGGTAATAAGGGAGATGAAATGGGTAATATGTGTCTGAAGCACAGAAAAGAGAGGAATAGAATGGTCTGAGATGAGCCTGGAGAAAGAGAGGTCAGAGAATTCAGGGTCTCTTAAAACTTTACGACAAAACTTTGGACTTGACTGTAGTAGAAATGGAAAAATATTGAAAGGCAGTCAGGGAGTGAAAAAATCAGGAGTGTGTTTAAAAGTTCTCTCTGTATGCAATATAGAGAATAGGGTGGGAAGAAGGAGAAATTAAATATCATTTAGGTGACTATTATGGAATTCCACGTGAGAGACAATGTTGCTAAGGCTAGAGTGAATGCAATGGAGACAGAGAGAAAAGGATGTATTCAAAATATTTTTAGGAAGTAGAAGCAACAAGACTTGGTAACTGCTTAGATAAGACAGGGTCAAAGGAGATGGAAGTGCCATGAGTAGTGTCAAGGTTTGGCATGGACAATGGTGTGGGCAGTTATGTTATCTTTACCCATATATGGAATAATGAGGGGAGAGCAGATTTTAGGGGCAAGATCATGAGTTCAGCTTTAGACATGTTAGAATGAGGTGCCACTGAGGAATCCAAGTGAAGAGATCAAGTGGCAGGTGGATGGATCTCTGGGTCTGGAATTAAAAAGGTTAGTCAAGGCTAGAGGCTATATTTGTGAGTCACTATTAAAATTGGTAATTAAAGCCAAAGGAGTGCATGTAGACTAAGATGAGAAATGAGTGGGGCCAAAGACTGATGAACTTTAACGGTCAAGTAGAAGTGAAAGATCCAGCAAAACAGAGTGAAAGGGATATGCCGTAGATACAGGGAGAAACTCAGAAACACTATATGTATATATAGCAGTTAGTTATGCCAAGTGCTACCAGAAGTCTGGTAAGATGAACATTTAAAAGTGTTCAATGTATTTAGTGAAAAAATGATCATTGATAACTTGTTAACAGCTATTTTGGTAGAGTGATGAGGGGTAGAAGTGAGAATGAAATTGACTAATAGTGACTAGGGTACATGTATTAAGGATAAGGATATTAAAATCCCTATCAGAGAAGAGAGTTGTAAGTATCAAATGGGAGAAAACTAGAATGAACACTGTGGTGTTGGATTGGAACTGGATGTATTAATAGAAATCCAAAATTTTATATAAACAGTTAATATAGATATAAATGGGTACATTATGCATGTAAATGTATGTGTATATTCCCTAGCCATGTTCACTGTGAGGCCCTGTGAATAGCAGGCCACAAACACACTTAGTGTCCAGAACTTGACTTCTTAATACCATTACACCAAAAGGAATTGGGCTTCTTGGAGAAAGCCTGATTTCAGGAATAGAACAGGAAAAGTATAAAATGAGACTGGAACATCTTACTGTGCCAGAAGGTAAGGAAGTGATCAAAGAATGATGATGACATGTCAAAAGGACCCAAAAGTCAGCTTGAAGGGGTGACCACTGGCCAAAACAAAAGAATCTGCATATCAAAACAAACAGAAATAGTAACAAATATAATCCATCAAGTTATTGGGAAAGCATGAGTTCACACAGATACAAATAAATGAATAAATTGAAAGTCTGAGGAGTAACAGAATATTTACATAGCTTCAAAGTCCCTCCCCCCAAAACATTTGCTAATTACAAGTGGAGAGAGAGATAGTATAGTGGAGAAGCCTTGCAGATACCATCTTAATTAAACATTCAAAGTTAACTTCACCAGTAGTGAGACAAATCAATAACGAACACCATCTGATGAGATACAATAAGAAGAACACAGCATTAATTCTGTGGTTTTCTTTCCTAAGATGTATAACCTAAATGTACTTATGAGGAAATAACAGAAAACCTAAAATTGAGACTTGTTCTCCAAAATAAGAGGCGTGTATAATCTTCATGAATGTCCATCATCAAAGTCAAGGAAAGACCGAGGCACTGTTCCAAGCTGAGGGAGAATGAAGGGCTGTAACATCTAAAATGCAATGCTTGATTTTGAGCCAGATTCTTTTGCTATAAGGGACACTATTGGGACAACTATAAAACATGAATGGCTTCTGAGCATAAGATGACAGTAATGTATGAATGTTAATTTCCTGATTTTAATTGGTGTCTTGTGGTTATGTAGAGAAATACAGGGGTGCCTGGGTGGCTCAGTCGGTTAAGTGCCTGCCTTTGGCTCAGGTCATGATCTCAGGGCCCTGGGATTGAGTCCTGTGTTGAGCTCCTTGCTCAGTGAGGAGTCTGCTTGTCCTTCTGCCTCTGCCTCTGCCTCTCCCCGCTCATGCTCTCTCTCTCTCATTCACAAATAAATGAATAAAACCTCTAAAAATAAGAAAAGAAAAGAAAAAAACCATTGTTTTTAGGAAATATGCAATAAAGGATTTATGGGAAATGGGTCAACAATTTATTCTTCAATGTTTCGGGGGAAAATTCTTTCTAGTGTTCTTAAACTTTTCTGCAAGCCTGTGATTTTTCAAAATGAAAAGAAAAGATGAATGGAAGGTGAGGAAGTGGAGAAATGAAGCTGAATCATTAATGGGGGCAAGAGCTGAGAACGTGAGATTTAAAAATTTTTTTTTCAAGTGAGAGAGAAAAGATTGTGTTTAAGAGCTCTTGAGAAAGGTCTAGTAGATAGTTTGGAGTTAAAGTTACATGCAAGAAAGAGTGGGAGAGGGGTGGGATCTAGAGGTCAAATGGAAGGACTGACCTTTGACAGGACACTTCCTGCATTACAGCAGGAGGAGGAAAGAAGGCGTGGGCACAGACACAATCTGATTTTTTCAGATCTGATGCTAGAAAACTGAGGAAGTTCTCATGTGATGGGTTTTTTTTCTTTTTCTTTTTTTTTTTCATGAAGCAGGAGGCAAGACCTTCCATTAAGAATGGATGGATGGTGGGAAAATTGGAAGTTTGAGAAAAGTAGAGAAATTCTAAAAAAATAATTATGGGGGATGATAGAAAGAGGTAACCTGAGAAACATGGTAGTATTGGTGGGCAGTGTTGAGGGCCCAGGTGAGACTGGTGACCAGGAAATTTTCTTAGTACCAGTCTACCCAAAGAACAATTTTTCTTTAAGAGAGTTTGGTTGCTGGGTACAGGCAGGAAAAAGGGTATCAACTGCCATCATTCATTGTTTGAGTTTTGCCAAGGAGGACCAGTGGAGCAGGGGATTTTAGGGTATTTGCAAGAGAGGCTGGAATGATATATCATTTGTATTGAAACTAGGGAAACATAAGTTTTCCTTTATTCTCCCTTAAATGAGTACACACACACACAGAAATTCTGTAACCTTTCAGTGATGGAAAAAAACACTGAGACTAACTTAGTAAACTTCTGAGGTGTCAGAATAAATCCAAAGTTGAATACTCTCCAAGCTGAAAATCTTACTCTTCTCTATAAATCACAATAATGTTCTCTAGTTTTCTTATCACTTGGAATCACTAATCAGAACTTTAAAGAGCTAGCACATAATTACAGATTTTAGGTTGAGAAGGTCCTATCTGTTCAGCATCATTAGAAATGGGTTAAATATATTGATTCTAGAGTCAAAGGATAGATGGCTCACAGTGCCCAAAATCTCAACAACTAAGGTATTATCCCATTATAATTCAGATACCTCCATGTCCACATGAGCAACTCCAATTTTATGTTTTATTTATTTAGGTTTTTACTGGAGAAGATTTAACTGGAAGATTCTGTTGCCAAAAAATGGAGCTCAAAAACCAGTGACTGGTCTAGTGAAAAGAACTCACCCAGTATGTTGGTTTTCTCACAGATTTTAATTGTAATGCCTATATTATTTTTCTTACCGATTTTTGGGACAATGCACGAACAAAACATTGTTAAAATAAATGATAATAGAGGCACCTGGGTGGCAGTCATGTAATGATTTTACTCTTGGTTTCAGCTCAGGTTGTGGTCTCAGGGTTTTAGGATTGAGCTCTGCATCAGGCTCCCTCCTCTGCAGGGAGACTGCTTCAGGATTCTCTCTCTTCCTCTGCCCCTCCCTTCCCTAAATAAATTAAAAAACTAAAAAAAACTAAATAAATAAATCTTAAAAAATGATAAAATTGTTGGGAAGTTACAGGAAAAAAATAAGTCCAGAGTCTGAGGTACTGCTCAGGGTAAAGAAGACTTGGGTGGGGTGGCAAGTGGGGATCCCGGGCAGAATGAGGGTGCTATGTATAGAGGAGAGATCATGTTTTTGACATGGTAAAGTCTGATATAAAATGACACAACTCAGCTGTATAGATTGAATGTGCACCCCTCAAATTCATATGTTAAAACCCTAATCCCCACGAGGGTGGTGCCCACATGTATGGGATTAGGGTCCTTATCAAAGAGACTTAGAGGGCTAGCTTGCCCGTTCTGCAACTTGAGGACACAGTGAGAACACACTGTCTATGAACCAGAAAGCAGGCCTCTCACCAGACACTGAATCTGCCAGTGCCTTTTTGTGCACTTCTTAGCCTCCAGAAACATGAGAAAGAAATTTCTGCTGTTTGTAAGCTACCCAGTCTATGGGACTTTGCTACTGTAGCCCAGAGTAAGACAAACCCTCTTCCTGGATGTATCAATCTAAGAGGTAATGGAGACAGAGGAAATGAAACTAAAGATGTTTTACTGAGTGTGGTAGGTTGAATGATATGCCCTTGTCATAACCCCTGGAACCTGTGAATGTGACCTTATTTTGAAAAAGGGCCTTTGCAGATGTAATTAAGGATCTGGAGATGAGATCATCCTGGATTAACCTGGTGGCTCTAAATCCAATGATAAATGAATGTACAAGAGATAGAACAGGAGAAGAGAAGAGGAAATGGCCACATAGAGTTGGAGACTGAAAGCCACAAGAAGCTGGAGGAGGCAAGGAATGCTTCCCTGTTGATAGTTTTATTTTAGACTTTTAACTTGCAGAACTGTGACATAATTTATTTCTCTTGTCATTTAAACAAACGGTCATTCCACTGTGGTTATCAAGAACACAGAATATACTTTCAACATACAGATCTCTGGCACTTAACAATACTAATGATATGATAGTAACAGCCATTGCTAACATTAACTGGGAATTTCAGATACTAGGCATTGTGCTAAGTGATTTATTTTTATTTTTTTTTAAGTTTTTTTTTAATTTTTTTAAATTTATTTATCAGAGAGAGAGAGGGGGAGAGAGTGAGCACAGGCAGACAGAATGGCAGGCAGAGGCAGAGAGAGAAGCAGGCTCCCTGCTGAGCAAGGAGCCCGATGTGGGACTTGATCCCAGGACGCTGGGATCATGACCTGAGCCGAAGGCAGCTGCTTAACCAACTGAGCCACCCAGGCGTCCCAGTGCTAAGTGATTTAAATGAATTCTTTTCCTTAGTCCTCACGACAGTTCTATGATTGAGGTACCGTTATTAACCCTACTCTATAGAGGTGGGGATTTGAGGCTTAGTAATTTGCCCAAGGTCATATATAGCTACGAGGCAGTAGAGTAGAAACTTGAACCCACAGCCTGACTCTAGAGCCCATACTTTTAATCCCTACACTGGACTACATTCAACAGTAGTTTGGATGACCTACGTCAGTTGGTAGGAGTTTATATGCTAAGCAAGTCTGATTGGCTGGGCAATAAAGGGAATTATTTTTTTTAAGTAGAACCTAAATCCAGACAGTTCATTGCTATATAATAAGTACAGGTATACATCACAATGAAATAGAAGCTTTATCAATACATTCCATTACTTTGAGAGACCAGAGGTGAGTAAAGCAGAAAAATGCTAACTTCTACAATATCATACTTACTCCAGCCAGCATTAAATGGGGATGTGATTCTAATGAAAATGCCCAATTTTTATTTTTTTCATTTAAGCTATTTGCTCTATAATACATGCAAATGACACTTTAATAAAATCATTACATTATCACAATAGCATTTCACCCTTTAATTTGACTATATTCCTTGGTTATTCTCACACCTTTGCGCTAACTTCTGTTGTAAATTTATTTAATCTACATAAATTATTCAGCATAATGGAAAAAAGACAGAGTGATATGGTGCCGTCTCAAAATCAGCAGTTCCTCCTCAAAAATGAAGGTACTTTACTCTGCCTTGACATTTGGATTGCTGAGCTGTCACAGGAAATTTTTCTACTTAGACATCTTCTAGTCCCTTGACATTATCTCTTAATTATATTTTTATTTCAGAAGCTAACAATGATATGAAAGAGTACTAATGTGTAGTAGGTTCAAACCTGTATTTTTAATATTTCTCTATGTAGGAGATGCCTTAAAAGCATTGGCTTCCTCAAACAGAATCACATTGCTTTTCCCCAAAATTTCTTTACTTTTTACTTTTTTAAATAAAAACACTTTAGATTATCAGTTTGAAGTTGTTGGGGCAGAAACTCATCTTTATATTTTTAAATTTACTTTACTTTTACTTTTTTCAGTGTTCCAAAATTCATTGTTTATGCTCCATACCCAGTGCTCCATGTAATACGTGCCCCCCACAACACCCACCATAAGCTTGCCCACCCACCCCCCTCCCTTCCAAAACCCTCAGTTTGTTTCTTAGAGTCCACAGTCTCTCACGGTTTGCCTCCCCATCCAATTTCCCCCATCTCAATTCCCCTCTCCGTCTCACAATGTCATCTTTAAATACAAAGTTATTGGTGCATGAGGTAGAATCCAGAGAACCAACTGGGAGCCCCAGATATGCTACTTAGCTACATGAATATGAATGTATGGTTTGGGTTGAGTCTTTGTCTTCATTTGCAAAAAGGAGTATGCAATTATCCATCCTAACTTACAGGAACATTGAAAATATGGTGTAAATATGAAAAAACTCTTTGACAACTTAATAAATCAACATAATCTTGATATATAGAAATAGTATGAGCTTTCATAATTGACAGACTTGGATTTGAATTGTGGATCTGCCATCTACTAGCCATGTGGACTTGGGGAAATTTTAATTTAACCTTAGCTTCCAAGTCTGTCAAATGAGATAAAAACATCTATTCAAAATGGTTGTTTGAAATAGATGATATTTATGAAAACATTTAGTACACCAACTGGCACATATTATTTCCCTTCTCTGTCCCTCCCCTTTATGCTCTTTCTATTTCTGAAGGACACCGCTAGACCCTGAACAAAGAGGATAACCCATTTAGGACAGATGGTAGGTTTCCTCTACATGGAACTCACAGAAAAATAAAAAAAAGGCCTTGAGAACAGAGCCCCAGGAAATCTTATGAAGCTAGTGTCAGGCTCCGAATTTTCTTGAAAAAATCAATTTGAGTTCAACCAAAAAGGAGGCTGCATTTTGGAAAATTGGCCTTTAATATCTAGAGTACAAATTTTCAAAGTGTTCTCTCAAGTTCAATACCACTTTCACCATACTAGATGGGCTTTTCCTTCAGTAAAGATAATAAAAGTAGTGAATTTTACTACTTTTGACCAGGTGGTTTTATGTGTCTAAGAACAATTTTATCCTTTCTTGGGTTCAACAGAAAGTTTTGCCTTAAAAATCACACATAAAACAACTTTTTTTTCCATTGGTCTATTCCTCAAATAACTCCAGGTGTGATCTGGAGTTATATGGGATCTTCTGTTCTATATGGAGTCAAGGGGCAAGAGAATTGTTGGTGAACTTTGGGAGCAAATTCCATTTTTGAATCTCCAGTATCTCTCTCCAATATTGAAAGCACAGCTAGATAACATTTACAAATACCCTTCTGGTTTTGGCTTTGCCAATTTCATCTTCCGTAGTGTTTGCTTTGCTCAGTGTTGTCTGTATTTTCAGCCTCTGAGGACTGATGTCACTTGTCCAGTAACCTAACAATGATTTTAAACTTGATTTTCCCATAATGAAAGATTATTAATCCTTGGGGTATTTACTGTGATATACTGCATTGGATAATATGGAAGGTGATCTACTGTTCCACTGGAATGCCAATGTCATGCATCATTAATAAATGCATAGTTCCCATTAAGTGAGAAGCTTTTAATTAGCATACATATTTTTGTCGTCATATATCAAACCAAGTAGACTTTTTTTTTCTCATCTTGTGTTACTTTGCTGACTTGAAAAGTTGAATTCTTATTGTGGCAATGTATATTAAAGCCTGAAACTTATAAACTACTCCATCTTATTTTCAGTATTGAAATGACAATTCGATTGCCTCCAAGTTTCTAAATGAAGCAATGTGATGTTTTTCCTGAAAAATAATTTCTATGGCACTTTGTAGCAAGACTGTATATTTGTCACCTCGTGTGTTTGGATTATATGGGTTTAGCAAAATATGGCTCACAAGTCACCTGCTGGGGATCCTTAAATGTATAGATTCTTGGACCTCACTCTAGATCTACTGAATCAAAATGTGTTGGCGGGGGGATTGGGAATTTGTCTTTTAACAATATTCTAGGTAATTTTCATGCATTCTATTATTTTAGAACCAGTGGTTTGGTGTGAGGAGACTAGCCACTCTTCCATCTCTTTTTCCTTTCCCTAAGAACTTTCATCATCCTTTTAATCTAAATCCCTTCTCAACAACCTCATGTAATCCTGTTGGCTATTAAAAGATGAGAATGTGTTCCACTGAGAAAACAAAATGGGAATAAGAAGGTTCTAGTTTTCATTTATCTATCCACTTGACCTTGGACAGGTCTTAATATTTTTGAGCTTTAATTTCACCAACTGTAAAATGGTGGAAAATGGGAAAGGAGTGAGAGGAAGCAAGACTGTTAGATAAGTTAATGTTTAAGTTTCCGTTTGGATCCGACATTCTTGGATTTTATTAATGCTCTAGTTGCTACAGGGAGAAGAGCAGAGGGGAAAGGGGATCAGAAGATAAGCTGAAGAAGTCACTAGGGGTACACAAATGGAATGAGTATGAGTTTTGGTATCAGACGGACTCTGGTTTAGATCATAGCTCTGATATATTATTGAGTCATCTCAAGTAAATTACATTACTCTTTGGGCTTTAATTTCTTCGTTTTTTAACATGAGGATAATATATACCTTATAGAGTTCTTGTCATAGTTAAAAGAGACAGAACAATATCCACAAAGTACCCACCAACATGTTTTCAATGAGTCATAGATGTGGTGGAGAAGGGAAGAGATGGAGAAGAAGGAAGAAGGAAACAACAGGGAATGAGACACAATGCTGGATGATTTGGTACTTTGCTAGATTTACTTGACAACAAATAATTGGTTGGGAACTTATTATGTGCCAGGTATTTTTCCAGGCACTGGAAATACTGTTCCAGGCAGCAGAGATACAGCAGAGATCAAAACAGATAATTTTTACCTTGCGAAGCTTAAATTCTGGTGTGTAAGTGTGTGGAAGGGAGTGAGGGTGTGGCAAATAATAAATAATTGAGTACAGGATATTTCAGGTGGTGATAACTGTAATGCTGAAAATTAAAATAGGATTAGAGGGATCCAGAGAGATAGAGGGTAGGGAGTTGCTATTTTACATACGGTGATTTCGCTAACGTATCAATTATTGTTATTGTATCAGTTGAACAGATACCTGTTATGAAAGAGCTTTGTACCTAGCTGGGGGTAAGACAAAAAGAACACCAAGTAGAAAGGTCTGAAGTGAGACCATGTCCACAGTGTTGAGGAATAAGAAAGAGGCCAGAATCCAAAATATGTAGTTGGAGCAGAGTGGATGAAAGGGGAAGAGGGTAGTAGTAGATGGTGTGAGAGCAGTCATGGGAGTGGGCAGGAATAGACTGTGGAGCCTTGTAGACCCTAGGCAGGGAGTCAGCTTTCACTCTGAGCAAAATGGGAAGACAATGGAAGGTTCTCAGCAGAAGAGTGACATGATCTCATTTACAAATGATCATTCTTTAGGGGTATACAGTGGACAAAGGGAGACCAGCTAAGGCTGTTGCCATAAACCAGGCAAGAGAAGTTGGTGGCCTGGGGCCAGGATAGTAGCAGTGTAGGTGGTGAGAAGTGGTCAGATTCTTTATACATTTTGAGCATAGAACCAATTAAGATTTGCTGGTGGGCTAGATGTAGATATGAGAGATAATGATGACCTCGAAGGTATTGAAAGATCTGAATTGCATTCCTGAGATGGGGAGATTATGGGAGTGGCGGGTATGGGGAAGATGAAGTGCACATGTTCATCAGCTGACACAGTGAAAAGTGTCAGTGAACGAACATTCGTGAGCACTTCCTGGTGAGGAGCCCAGGGACAGGTGCTCTGGGTTTTTATTAGAAAAATGCTCTTGTCAGTATTATAAGGGAACCGGGGAACACTGTCTTTAGTTTTAGTTGAGTGCTTATAAAATTGTTTTGGGAATAAGCTATAGTCTTCCTCATGCATGGGAAGTCCACATTCAGAGTTAATAGACATCACTTTTCAGCTTTCCAAAGCCATATTCATTATCTCTGAACTTCAGCTTTAACCAAATCAAATGAAAACTAGTACAAATTGAGGGGCTGCAACTTTGCTATTTGCTTACTCACAGTGATGCCTTACTACCGCTCCAGTAACTGCCTTAATTGCTTTCTGGAAATAATCCTACCCCATCTGGTGGGATGTTTCTGAAGCATTAAGTGCTCCAAGAGAAAGAGCTTCTGTGCTTTACAGTAAGCGCACTGCCATCAGGAGTCTCACTGCCTGTTTTGTAGTTCAGTCTCTGCTGCTTCCCAAAGAGCTGAATGGACCGCTATTGTGTCATTTAAATCTAAAGAAGGCATTTGCACGCTGATGATGTTATCTCAAGTCCTAATTTGTGCAAACATTGATCTGCTTTGAGCAGAAAAGAAATCTCCGCTCAGACAGCAAGGACTGAGCTCAGATTAATAGTCAGGGGAAAGGACTGAAGCACCAGGAAGGGTAAACTTTTTTTTTTTTTTTTCATTTTAGGATGCTTTATCAGATTTTCTTTCCAGATTTATTTCTGCTCCAACGAAGAATATTCTTTTTGAGCTAAATCCAATTTGTATATAAAAAATACACACCCATATTGATTTCACTCTGGTTTAAAATGGTATTTTTGCAGTGCAAAAATCTAATCAATACAATCTTATGAGTTGGACTGGTAATGGTAAACATACTAACAGATATTTCATTTCATGGGGCCAAAGCTCTGGAAATTGATACTACTGAAAAGGATTACTCATTCACCATTGGGTATAACTTTGTTTACCCAACCATGATATAGGTGTAAAGCAAAAATACAATTATGCTGTGGCCAACACATGAGGGGTTTTTGAATAGTAGAAGTTGCCTTCCCCATTTTCCCCCAAGGCCCATAGATTGTGCAAGTTGGCAGATCAAGTAAGGATATTGTGGGAAATCGTTTACAATAAGTGAATAAAAGCTTAATCTGATAGGGTGGAAAATTAGGCTGACGTAGTCATTGAAGAAGTAAAAGTCTCCCAGGCCAAGAGCAACTTTTTAAAAATTAAGCTTTTAGAGGAGATGGATTTGCAGATTTCTTGAACCAGTGCTATTATTTCTTCTCTCACATGCAGCTAAAGCATTTGGTTTTGAGCAAGGCATGCTACAAGTGAAACTGTAAGACAGGTGTTGCTAGGGGTTCAAACTGCAGCCAGCAAGACTCTTAACATGCTTAATCAAAACTGTAGCAATACCAAAGGAACTGTGTTTCATCATTGCTAGTGAACTTGGACTGGGGAAATGAAATTCATCAAAAGATATAACCCAGACTTGCCTCTGTCTCCTCTCACGTAACCCTTGGTTGCCCTCACTGGAGTTAAGTGTCATGGAAACCTACAGTGCAGGTGCACACAAAGGGTTGAGACTGGAAGAAATAATTCAGCTAGAGTACAGGAAAGAGCAACATTGTCCCTAAGGATTATGACCCTTGAATATAAGATTGATGCCTAAAGCCAAGGAAGCATGAAGGGATGGAAAAGTGCATAGCTATTGCTGTAAATATGCAGTCACCATACGAGGTGGATATTAAAATTTCACATATAGATTTTTACCCTGGTATCCCCCAAGGGCAGTCTAGAGAATAAAGATAATGCTGGTAAGTGCTATGTTGTGTTAGCTGTGGATGATCAGAAGATAATAATTGATATTTCCTATAATCAATTTCTAAGTGGGGACTGTCTCACAACTGCTCACAATGCTTTCTAAATCACAAGCCCAAGTTAACAGGTACATAATCACCCCTCTAGTGAAGAGAAAGATAGCTATTTTCGTTTTGATATTTGGGAAACAGAGGCCCAGAATGATTCGTCCAAAATCCTACAGCAGTTAACAGGTACATAATCACCCCTCTAGTGAAGAGAAAGATAGCTATTTTCGTTTTGATATTTGGGAAACAGAGGCCCAGAATGATTTGTCCAAAATCCTACAGCAGTTTGATTATATTGCTCTAAACACCTTCATTTAAAATTTTTTTAAATTAAAAAATATTTAAACTCAATTAATTAATCCATAATGTGTCATTAGTTTCAGAGGTAGAGTTCAGTGTTCCATCAGTCTTATATAACACCTAGTACTCATGACGTCACGTTCCCTCCTTAATGTCATTCTAAACCCCTTCAGAAAGCTGACAATATATAAGCTCAAAATGCCATGATTCTGCCCCTAGTACAATAATAGGAGCTCAAAGCTCAGAAATGAAGGAAAATATCTTCCATGGCATACAAATTTATACAGTTTAGGTAACAGGTATTTAGTCTTTACCTTTGAATATAAGAAGTCACTGAAAGGAGAACATGCATTTCAAATTTCCAAATTCTGCTGCCTTTGGAATCTCTTTCATAGTAATCAAGTGCTACAATATAGAAAAGCTATGAATTCTACCTATTTTTTGGTCTTTAACAAGCTTTATAAAGTTTATTAACACCTAAATTCTTTGATTATAACGTGTCTTGCATTTCTTCCTAAGTGTGTGCAGTCAGAGCTCAATGGGAGATAGTATTTCTTGATGAATCCTTAGTGAATTCAATCAGCCAGATCTAGGTACACTAGTTGCTTGAAAAGGGATATTACAGCCTTCACTTGAGATCTTTTCTACCCGGGAGGGACTTAGGCACTTGGGAGAAAGCATTTAGGAATTCAGTCTTTTGTCTTCCCCTTTCTAGAAGTTTTCAGCATGATATTGATTTGCAAGCATTTAGACTGATTATAGTTTATAAAATAATATGATAATTATATAAGTAGTCTTTCATATCTCCTAAACTTTCTGTGAAGCATACAGCTTACTTATTTCTGCTTTTTTAAACAAGAGGAAACTGAGGCTTAAGAAATGAGCTAGATTGACTGAAGCCACATGGCTGGCCAATAGCGGAGCTGGAACTAGATTTAGGACTCTTGGCATTTTGCTCTTTCTATTATGGCAGTGGCCTCGAAAGGACATTTGCGCCAGTCCGTATAGGTTACATTAGGTAACAAATGAGCCCTCAGATCTCAGTGGCTTGAAACAACAGAAGGTCACCTCTCATTCATTCTACATATGAAATGTAATTCAGTAGGTGATGCTCTGATTTAAAACACTACCATCACCACAACGTTTTTACACCTTTCAAAGGCAGGATAAAAGAATATGAGGAATCATATGGCGCCATGTAACTGTAAAGGGGCCCTGTGCCCCACAGGAGAAAACAATTGGAATTTGTGGTGAATAAGCATATATCTCCCACAACAACCTTTGTCTACGTGAAATCTTACTTAGAACCCCTATTTATAGAAAACGGATAGAAAATGGCGAAAAGTTCAAAATCAACTTCACTTCTCCTTGCTTCTTTGGAAGATAGTAAGGTACACTGAAGGAACTTTAGGATTTAGTGAACACAAATCAAAATCCCTGCCCCAATATACACAGAAAACAGATACACAGAATAAGAATCTTTTATTAAAGATAAAAAGGCCAATAATCTCTTTCAGGGTCATGAGATAAAATAGAAGCTAGAATGAGAACAGATCACAGAGTGATCTCTCTTTTGTCTTTTGTTCTACTCACTAGACTTTGGTTCTCCCACTGTGATACAGAAAATCCTCAGGAATATTGTGACTTTTAATGTCCCAATGTATTAGGTGCACACAATGTTACCCATAATGAATGCTAAGTTTCAAGTGCACAGCATGGTTGAGAAACTAATTTCTAAGGGAGGTACACATTTTTAGATTCATTTTGAACTCCACAGCTGCCTCTTACCAACACGCACCTTGCCTTGCATGCAAGAGTAAATGTTTTAATATAATATGGGTATAAGTTTTCATCCTTGTTGAATTTTAAAATACAGTTTGTTCAGAAAACAAAAATTCTTTTATTGAATTATGGCTAGAAGGAAAATGATTGCTTTGAATATGAGAAAGGTCACTCGGTACCACTAGTTTTTATGAAGAACAGTTTTTAATCAAGAGAGAAAAATCAAAGTGTATATATATTTCAGGGATGCTAGTTTAGGCCTAGAATAAAAAAAATGGGTAGAACAGTGATGTCAAGGTGCACGTATGTGTATTGGGGGTGGCGCAACCACCTGGGGGGAGCTTTTTCAAGCTAGACACACTTCACCATACCCATTCTCATAATTACCTCAATTAAGAATCTATACTGTGAGAAGCTGCCCTGACCAAGAGGAGAAGTCTGCCACAGCCATCAGGTAGGCTATGTAGAATAAAAATGTTGAAATCTACAAGATTGGAACAATCTTCTGTACTGCAAACATATGTGACAATGTCTTTTCTAGGAATTAAACCCTGAATTCTCCTCCTTCCAGCAGTGTCCTCTATCCCCAACTGTGGGGATTAAAAAGCATGCAGCATTTTTCACCCAACAGCAAATCCCCAAGAGAGAAGAGATTTCCTATTGTGATATGTACTAAAAATGACAACTGATTACATAATGATATACACAATAAGGATATTTTTGTTCCAGATCCATATTTGCCAAGTTGGAGAGGTGGAGAGAAGAGGAGGACCTGACATCTGAGTGTTCTTTGTTCCTTCCCTTTCTCCCTTTCCTGCCTCTCTTTCCTTCCTGTCTATCTATTCTGCTACTCATCCATCAATTTTTTGATCTACTATCTACCTACCTGGATGTCTACCAAAGCACATTCCCAAATCAATTTTGTGTTCACATACGAATGCACAGCACAGACTTTTCACATGTGATACCTATATAGCTGACCATAGCTGATCATACCGGAGGTTAGTCCATCAATTTACTAGTCCACCACTCCATTTTCTTTCCAGAGCAGGAAAGAAAAGAAAATCCACATTTCATCCTATTGACTGGATGTTACCTTCCTTTACCTTCTATGTTCTATAAAGCTAACTGAATACTCTAGCACCAAGTTCTCCTTTGGCACTGTGTGAGAGGTATTATTTGAAATAAGGCTGCTACTGAAAGATGCTGCCTGCTGAGATGATCAACAACTGACATTTGTATAGAGCTTTACCCTTTACAAAGCACTTTCTGATCCATTATCATAATGTCTCAAGTCATGTATATCACCTTAAACTTTCCCTGCTTCCTAGGCCTGAGGCTTTATGAGAAAAAAAAAAAAAAAAGAAATTACCAGGGCAAGAAGTGAGTTGAGAAGATCTGGGAAAGAGACACCTGCTGATCCCAGTGTACTTGATTTTAATGTCAATAATAATAATAATAATGCCACCCTTATTCTGAAAACAAGACAAGGAAGAACAGAGTGGGACCCTCATTTCAACAAACTATTAAAAAATGTATCCTTAAAAATTCACATAGAATCAAAGCAAAGAATGAAGAGAGAGTGGGAAATGGGAGATCCAACTATACCATAGGTCAGGTGGTCATTAAGTGTTTAATTCTTCAAATTATTCTTGTTACCTTTAAATCTGCCCATCTCTGCCTCCATTTCATTTCTTTCCCTTCCTGATCATAGCTCACCTGATAATATCATAAGAATCTTTTCCCCAATGTATTTTCTATAGCACTAGATGGTTGGGACTTAGTACTAAAAACTCCAAGATGCTATGCTATCTCACCCTTAGACCTGTGTAGGTAGGGTCTCTTTTGAGGCCATTTTAAATGGCTCCATATGGCCAACCTGAAGCCACACTCCTCTACTGGGGCAAGAAGTTCACTGGACCAGTGGTAGAGGACCACCTAGAGTTTGCATCTCCAACCCCCATTAGAGCACTTCCTGGGAGCCTGAGATGCCCTGATTATGGCCTGAGCCATGTGGGACGATGTGAGCTATCTGGGACTGTGCCCATTATGGAATGTGTTGCCTGTATATGCAGCTCCCAGACTGGAGAGATGGCCAATGGACAGTGGTTTTCTGGAGGTGGGAGGGCCTGGTGTGGAACAGCGTTGGGGCTGGGAAGAGAAGAGGGTCTGGACACAGGCCAGTGGTCTCCATTTGTATCTTGGCTCTAAGCTCCATAAATCTTAGCACAAATGTTTGGGATGGCCCTGTTTGCCCCTATGATACTTGTAAAGAGTGCAGTCCTCATACAAGACTCTCTCTTGACAGCCCGATGTGTGAAAACTCAAGGTAATCTAAAAAAATAAGCCATAGTATAGATCATTGTTCCTGAGAAGTTAATATATCTTCCTTCCAAGAAGCTCCATGCTATGCTTTCTGGCCCATGGAAACAATCTCTAATTCTTCTATTTCTAGGTCATGTACATGAAACAGGGCTGGACTGACATGGAGGTGGCCGTGCATGGGTTAGTACATGGGAGGAAAGGAGCCAGAGTTTATTTAAGCTAGAAGGGAGGTTACCTAGATAGCAGTATAGAAGGACTGAACAGTGACTACAAGGTAGAACCAGAGATATAGACCAGGGGGAATTGAGAAAGACTCAAACTGGAGGGGATTTGGCATAAGGTATACATGTAGAAGGGGTTTAAACATCGTAATTAGGGAAGTTGAAAGAAAAAAAGGAAAAAACAAGAATTGAGGTGTGGGATGGTCAAAGCCAAATGGTTCAGGATCTAAATCTATAAAATCTGGGCATGGAGCAGGTACTTTTCTTTTGTGTGTGTCCTGGTTCACTTAGTGCAGTTGGCAAAATGCTCCTATCAGGAAAGTTATGATAAAAGTACTTTCAAGACCAAAATAGGGTCTCATTGCTAGGAATAGGCCCAAGATTTAATATCAGGCCAGTAACTATCATTTCTACAGCATTCCGAAGTCCTGTTTTTTCCACAAAAGGAAGAAGAAAGCAATGTGTTTTGATGATAATATAAAAATTTATGCTTTTAAAAAAATGTGTAGCTCTGGGCATAGAAGGACAAGCAAAGCAGCTGAGTAAATGTTGGTTAAGGTAACATTTTATGCCTAGATCAGAGGTGTTTCTGCATGAAAGTGTCTTGGCTTCAAACTGTGAGTTGGAAGGCTGTTGAAATGTAAGCACTTTATTGACACTCAAGCATGATCTCAGTTATTAAATAGCTTATAAAGGAAGAACTGTATTTACTCAAGAAACAATATTTACTTTAGGTACTCCATGAACTGGGTGTGTGTGGACAAATCACTTCTTTTCTCTGGGCCTTGGTTTCCTCATCTGTTGAATGGTAATAATTTCATTTCCTCACAGGGTTATTTCAAGTATCAAATAAAATCATTACTGGGAAAGTGCTTTGAGAAGTGCAATGCCTCACAAAGGTAAGGTAGCATCATTTTCAGCTAAAGCCTCTTACATAAAACCAACAAATTTTTTTAGAGGAATTTATTTATTTATTTATTTGACAGAGAGAGAGAGAGAGAACACAGCAGTTGCAGGGTGGGGTGGGGGGCGATGGAAGAGGGAGGCTTCCTTCTTCCATAGGGAAGAATCAGGCTCCTCGCTGAGCAGGGAGCCCAATGCGGGACTCAATCCCAGGACGCTGGGATCACGACCTTAGCCAAAGGCAGACGCTTAATGACTGAACCACCTGGGAGCCCCAAATGAACAACTTCTAGAAAATCAACTGAATAAAAGAATGATAGTTCATGAATTGCCTAAATGTTTACTCTTAGTCTCTCTTTGTATTTTGGTTTTTAGTAGTATCATATACACTGCAATCACAACTACTCAATGCCTTTTTAATATAGATTAACTTTTACGAAGTCTGGATGATTCAGTAGGAAAAAGATATTTACTGAGCACCTACCAGAGCCATGTAATATGCATTTTTATATGTTATGCCATCTAATCTTCAAGTAAGCTGGTATTATTATGTTCCTTTAGGAATGAGGACATAAATGTTTCCTACAGCCATTAGTTGCCAACATTCAGATCTGAACCACCCATTGGTGGATCATGAAATTAAACCACTTCAGTGGAAATTACTCAGGTATTTTTCTTTAAGTTTTGTCACAATGATTAGGAAAGAATTAAAAAATTGTCTTTGCTGTGACTTGTCAGACTTTGGACATGTCTAAATGCTACCATAGCATCATCAACTCAGTTATTTTGTTGGCCTTCTTAATGGTTGAAATGACTACTTTTCTGTTCTGATTGATTGCATAGCAATGGGCTATTAATATGGTCAAAAACCTCAAATCAAACACAAAGTGATCAATTCTAGGCTGTGTCTAGACTTCCTATATGAAGAAGATGCTGAGCATCTGTTTCTGCGTCCAGAAAAGACTGAACAAAAGTTAATTGCTTTAAGTTGAAATCTGCGAATTACTAATTAGCTATAAGCAAGGGTGAAGGCAGTGTTCTCAATTTGTTGTCCTTGTAGTCACCTGCATCACAATCATCTGGAAAACTTGTTAAATATGCTGATACCTTGGGACGCCTGGGTGGCTCAGTTGCTTAAGCAGCTGCCTTCGGCTCAGGTCATGATCCCGGCGTCCTGGGATCGAGTCCCACATGGGGCTCCTTGCTCAGCAGGGAGCCTGCTTCTCCCTCTGCCTCTGCCTGGCATTCTGTCTGCCTGTGCTCGCTCTCTCCCCCCCCTCTGATAAATAAATAAAATCTTTAAAAAAAAAAAAAAACATGCTGATACCTTGTTCCCATCCCAGACTTCCCATATTAGAATCTTGGGGATGGGGCAGAAATTTGTATGCTTAGTAGGCACTCTGGGTTATTTCTTTTTTTTTTTAATTTATTTTTTATTTATTTTCGGCATAACAGTATTCATTATTTTTTCACTACACCCAGAGCTCCATGCAATCCGTGCCCTCTCTAATACCCACCACCTGGTACCCCAACCTCCCACCCCCCGCCCCTTCAAACCCCTCAGATTGTTTTTCAGAGTCCATAGTCTCTCATGGTTCATCTCCCCTTCCAATTTCCCCCAACTCCCTTCTCCTCTCTAACTCCCCATGTCCTCCATGCTATTTGTTATGCTCCACAAATAAGTGAAACCATATGATAATTGACTCTCTCTGCTTGACTTATTTCACTCAGCATAATCTCTTCCATTCCCATCTACGTTGCTACAAAAGTTGGGTATTCGTCCTTTCTGATGGAGGCATAATACTCCATAGTGTACTCTGGGTTATTTCTGATGCACACTGAAATTTAAGAAGTACTGCTGCAGAGTCTATCCCCTTATAGAGCTTTAAGAAACATATTTAACAAGGGAAGAATCCTTAATCTTCATGAGGGGTCTGTAATAGAAATGGAACACCTGATTTCTCTATACTCGACCACCTCAAGTGTGAGTTCTATGAAGGGAGGGATTGAGTTTGGATTTTTTCGCCATTGTATCTGCATCATGGAAGCACAAAGCCTGGCAAAGAGTATCTGGTAAACATACACAGAATAAATAGGTGATATTTCTTATGTAAGAATTCAAAAAATGAGGAAACTACTTGCTCAAGATGTTTCTATCTGAAGAAGGGAGACTCTACCATATTGAGAATCTCCTCACCGACCCCCTGCCCCACCCTGTGGTTCTGGTGCTAAGAAAGAAAAATCTAACAAGGAAAAGTGGTTTTTATAAGAGTCCTCAGAAACTCCCCAGTATATGAAGTTTGGTCACTAATCTTAGGCTTTTCTTACAATTTTTAGACTTCTTTGTGATCAGGCCAAAGTATCACTACTACTGATGTTGTTAACCAGGTTTCTTTCTTTTAAGTAGGAACTAAGGTGCTTAGTATCTTGTCATATGCCCTGACAGGTGTCACAGAACAGGTGTCACTAAATGGGAATGATAAGGGTGGCCGGAGACAAAAGGATACTAAGGGGTTTCTAATCATCTTTCCTTAATTTTCACACCTGACTAGATTGAACAGTGCCAGGTACAAAGACAATGATATATGTGTAGTAAAGGTAGGCTTTCTGGAGAATGTTTATTTTTGACGTGACTGGAGCTGAAGCAGAGGGGAATTGAGAATTGACTAGGTATAACACAAAGAGGAAAGGGGGCAGGGAAGAGGTAATATTTCTGACCCTCCTGCCAGTAATATCAAGCAGCAAATGATCAAGTAAAGGTTGGCAGGCTAGCCTCTGCCTTGTAGGTTGCCTCGTTGTAACTCTAATACCTTTGACATATCCTATCTCTCAAATCAATGAATGACTGCATTAGGCCCTTCTGGTTCAGCTTGGACTGGTTCCAAAAACCTAGGGGTTTCCATCTTGCTGCCCTATGATTTTTACTTTAAATTCCTCAGGGACTTGAATTAAGCTTTTCTTCCTGTTATGATGATCATTTTTTTTTCCCAGAAAGGAAACTAGTTCACCAGTTAGTTCCCCACCCCCAGCAGCTCCTAGAATTCTTTTAGACTCTATAAGAAATACTGAGATTCCTCAGTAAGAAGACCATCTTTTTAAGTTCTCCAGAAGATGTGAGAGGCTGTTAATGAAATGAAAGTGAGAGTTAATATTAAGGGGCAATAATACCTGGACTTCACTCACATACATACTGGTCCTCCCGAACATCCCCTCCCTGTTCCTGTACCATCACAAGAAAGTAAAATCTTTTTTCTTTTGCAAGACTTTATCTATAAGTAAACTCTACACCCAGCGTGGAGCTCGAACCCTGAGATTAAGGGGCACACGGTCCACCGAACGAGCCAGACAAGTGCTCCAGGAAAGTAAAATCTTTAAGTAAAATTATAGATTCTAAAAAACATGAAAAATGAGTAAATTTAAACCAGTAATATTCAAACTCACTCCTACTCTGGGGAATTCTTTGACTTTCTCATTCTGCCCATCGTTTTCCTACTTACTCAGATAGGTGTGGTCAGACTTTCAGGCCTTTTGGGCTGGGACCCAATGTTTTGGAGTTTAATGGTTTTTCTATCTTATCCTTACTGATGTATTGTACTCTAAACTCTTAAGCGTATTCAGTTGCTTTCTAGACTCTATCCTGTTCTATAATGTGTCTATTCAGGTATCAGTACCAACTAGTTTTACTTACTTTGTTTTGTTTTGAAGATTGTGTTTATTTATTTGGGAGAGTAAGAGAGAACACGAGCCGGGGGGAAGAGAAGAGGGACAGAGGCAGAGAGAGAAGCAGACTCCCTGCTGAGCAGAGAGCCCGATGTGGGACTCGATCCCAGGACCCTGGGATCATGACCTGAGCTGAAGGCAGATGCTTAATCAACTGAGCCCCCCAGGTACCCTATTTACTTACATTTTATAACATATTTTTGAAACCTAGTGGGGGACAAGTCTTCACTCATTCTTCAGTAGAGTTTTATAGTTCTCTTACAGTTCTGCATATTTTGTGTTATTTAATCTTATTTTTTTTTGCTTTTATAAGCATGGTGTTTTCCATTATGTTTTCTGTCTCCCCCTAAAACCCATGTTGCCACTATCCTTCCTAGGTTTAGCCCAATTTTCCTAGTTTTTGTCCTTGTCAGATACCACAAACATCTATTTTTAGTACTTGTCTTCATTTCTATATTATATATCTGCACCCTAATTTTTAGTTACCTTTGTCTTTAATTAAGGAACACATTCTCATTGTAAAACCTCTGACTTCAGATTAAATAATTATCCATCTTGAGCAACCAGTCACAGTGTCTTCTTAGGAGGGTAGCCACCAATAATTCTTTGCTAAAAATTCTTTCTGGAAACCTTTTTATGCATGAAATTAACACAGGTATACATAGATACATGCCTGTTCCGTGGGTGTATTTTTAAACAAAATGGTATAATATTGTATATATTTTTCATGAACTGGGAAATCATTCCAAGACATACTGTGAAGTCTATTTAGAACGAACTTATTCCTTTGTTATATAGCATACTGTAGTCTGGATGTTCTATAATTCTTTACAAACAGACATTTGGATAATTTCTAAACTTTTTTCTATTATCAGCAATGACTCTTTGTGCACACGTACCAGCATTTCTCTAGGGTATTTCTTTGAAATGGAATTACTGGGTTGAAGGCTCTGTGTATTTTAAATTTTGATAGATATTGACGAAAAGGTTGTACCAATTAACACACCGACAATAAGAGCAAGAAAATACTTGTTTCCCGACCCTCTTGACCAAGATACCAATACGAGGAGTGGGAAAAGAAATCGCTTTTTGATTTGTATTACTCTGGTTACTAGTGAATCGAGGATCTTTTCCATTTGCTTTCCTAAAGACTATAAAGACAGGTTTGAACAGATTTTCAGAATGGCACACAGTAAAGGGTATGAAGTTATGAGACCAGAGCTGTATCATGTGCTCTGAGGACAAAGGGCTTTATTTAACTTCAAGAATGTAATCAGTTAACCCTTCTGTCCTCAGGACAGTGCCTGAATTGTACTTGAATCTTAATAAGCAGATGAAAAAAATTGCTGTCCAAACTTCCTAAAAAGAAAATGCCATGGTTTGCCATCATAAGCAATTCTGATTTTTAAACTATCCCCTCCCCCACTGAAACTCACCCATATAGCCACAACCTGACTTCTCTTGCTATATTTTATGTATGTTTTTTATTCTATTTTTTTAAATGCTGTTGGAGAAGACTTGGTCACCATGACCTGTCTGAAAAGCTTTACAAGTGCCTAAAGTCTTTTAGGAAGTCTTCTTTGAATGAATAAGGGCTTTTACTTGTCCTCAAGGATCTTTTTGCCAGGATTCTAAAATATGTTGCTTTCTATAATCCTAAATCCCTGAGTCCCTAATACAAAGAGGAATAAAGAAGGAAAAAGCATCCCTCAAGCTAGCAAAAAGTGCTGTCAATATTTTGGCATTTTTCCTTCTATTATGTACTTTATGTAATTTGTTTAGATATTAGATATTATTATTATTTTTTTTAAAGAGATGATTGGGGCAGAGGGAGAGGGAGAGAAAGAATCTTTTTTTTAAAAAGATTTTATTTATGGGGTGCCTCGGTGGCTCAGTGGGTTAAAGCCTCTGCTTTCGGCTCAGGTCATGGTCTCAGGGTCCTGGGATCGAGCCCCGCATTGGGCTCTCTGCTCGGCGGAGAGATCTGCTTCCTCCTCTCTCTCTGCCTGCCTCTCTGCCTACTTGTGATCTCTCTCTGTCAAATAAATAAATAAAATCTTCAAAAAAAGAGATTTTTTAAAATTTATTTGACAGAAAAAGAGACCGCGAGAGAGGGAACACAAGCAGGGAGAAGCAGGCTTCTTGCTGAGCAGGGAGCCCAATGCAGGGCTCGGTCCCAGGACCCTGGAATCATGACCTGAGCCCAAGGCAGACCCTGGGAGAGAAAGAATCTTAATCAGGCTCCATGCCCAGCACAGAGCCCCACACGGGGCTCAAGTCAATCTCACAACCCTCAGATCATGACCTGAGCTGAAATCAAGAGTCAGATGCTTAAATTACTGAGACAGCCTGGGGCCCCTGGATTCGCATTTTTTTTTTTTCAGTTTGCTCTTGGACTTCCTATATCTTAAAGCTTTCTAATATAAATGAAAAATTCTTTGTAAACATTTGAATGGCAATACAATATCCCCTGATGCGCTGTAATTTATTTAACCATTCAGATCCTCCTGCACATTTGTGACTGATTTCTTTTTATTTTAAATAATCACTGTGAGTAGCATTGCACACTTGCCAAATTCCTGTCTAGAAATGCTGTCTGTCTGGATCACTATTTTGTTTGTATATCCTCCTCCCATAACACATAGGATCCAGCACATAATAGATGCTTAATTATGCCTGTTGCCTTACAGAGAACCTGACTGAAGTTCTTTCTAGGCCTGAAATCATTCCACTTGTCTTATGGAAATAATTATTGGAAGTGATTAAGGTCACAAACAAAGCACAAAATATCACCAGGATGTCCACGAAGAATAAAGAATAAGAGTGATCTAGAAGGAGGGGGTGGGTTGCATCTTGTCACTCCATTTGACAAGGAGTTGTCAGAAACCCAAGAAGATAGGAGCAGAAGAACGGACTAGAGCAAAACGACAGGCACCTGTATTAGCAGAGACTGAGTTCAGTCCATATAAGAGAGAAAGCCACATAATGTTGAAAAAGACTTCTTAAATCCTCTCCTGCAGGGGTGGCTGAAGATAAATACTTTTGTACGGAGATATTTCAAATTGATAAGTATTTGACCCTGATAAGAAAAATGGAGAAAGTCTTGGTGCAAGCTAGCTTACACCTGAGAATAATCTGGCTAAGTGAAAGATCCAGACAAGTGAGGATGCACTTAAGCTTATTTGTACCATAATTTGCACTATTTAAAAACATACTGGCTATTTAATTTTCTCTTTCTAATTTTTGAGCTATGTGTGGAGAGTTGGTTTTATTCCCATTTTTTAAATGAATGAACTAATAGCAATTAAATAACTAGCTACATAACTAGAATTTTAGATCACTTTTATTTTCAGTATACCTGCTGGGATTGAAACAAGGAGGCCACTTCCCAGATACTTACAATTTTTCTCCCAGATCTAGTTATATTGAAAATATTAGGTTGAGTCATATGAAAATGTCACATTTATAGATGGAGTATCAGCAGTTTTGTATAGTTCAATCTAATTTTAGGGGTGGGAAAAGAGGAGATGAATAGCCTGACCCTTTTCTCCAGTTTAGTGCCACCGGCTTCCTTTGCAAAAGGCTCACAGGGTCAAGTCTTCCACTGATAAAAGGTTTGCAAGCCCACTGCTAAATGAAGCTCTCAAGCTGATATGTAATACAAGCAAAAGAAAGCCCAATGTCAGATACCAAAAGAGAGTAGCAAACCCTGGGCACAGTTCAGTTTTCAAGAATATTTTCAGTAGGCATATGTTTTCTGTTCATTGACAATCCTTGCCCTTGCCAAATCAGGATGACTGACACCCTTAATTTGCAATTTCCTAAATTTCAAGAGGTTTTTTTTTTTTCTTTTTGATTGCTATATAATGGTTTACCCTAATTATTTTTTTCAAGCTGCAGTTTTTGATGTTTAATTTCAAAATCAATTTAAGATATCTCGAGCTCCATTAATATACTGTGATATCGCTTCACTCATTTTCTTGTGAGGCACTTACTTTAAAAAATGCATCATTCTAATGATTTTAAATTACTCTACAGGGCACATACCAATTTACAACTATTACAAAATTTTACATTTTTTCCCCAAAGCACTTCAGTTTTAAAGATGTTCTGTATTTGGAGACAGAATGAGAGAGAGTTAACTTTTAAAAAGGCCTGAATACAATTTATAGCCTTTAAAATTCTCTACGGTCTCTGATGCAGAATGTAACCTAAGTAAATAAAATCCCAAGTGTTCAATGGGCATACAAAATAAGCTTGAGGTAGGATATTAGTGTAAAATAATTTTCTTCTTATTCCAACTAATGATGCTATTTTTTATAAATGGACACACAAACTCATACTGTGTGTGTGTAAAAAAACATGTGAGTATGTGAACGTGTGCAAGTGTGCATGGGTGTGCACGAGTTGGCAAATGTGGTTGAATGCATACATAAGTGTGCAAGTGTCTTTGTGTATGTGAGATTATGTGAGTGCGTGAGAACCCGAGTATATGTGTGTGTGCATGTATGAGGATTGTTTATGTGCACGAGTGTACATATGGCAGGACTATATAGGTGTAGGTGTGTTTGTACATCTGTGTGACTTGCATGTGATACTGTGTTCTACTGTGCGAGTGTGTGAGTGTGTGACTTTCTGGTTTAAGTGCATGCTTGGAGTGTAAATGCTACATGCACTTCTATTTAGGCAGTTATTAGAGCATACTCCAGAATTATTTCACTGGCTTCTGCATAGAATGGCGGAAATGCCTTCCTCAACTGTATCTAGAACACATCTATAAAATATTTGCATAAATATGCACACAATTTATACCTTGCTTGAAATTTTCAAAGAAAAAAAATAGCGATATTCACATTTTGCCCAAGGATTTTGCACCTGGTTATATCAGTTTAATAGATGTAACTCAGCTGCCAAAGTTGGGAAATCTTCCTTCCCCATTGCTTTTTAAATTTTTTTGATTACTTTATTCTCTCAGGATTCCTCATTCACAGTGACACATGTCACTCTTGGCAGTGATTAAGGACACTTTGGGATTAATAATTAAAAGACTGTAATTAGGGGCGCCTGGGTGGCTCAGTTGTTGGGCGTCTGCCTTCGTCTCGGGTTATGATCCTAGGGTCTTGGGATTGGGCCCTCATCGGGCTCCCTGCTTGGCGGGAAGCCTGCTTCTCCCTCTCCCACTCTCCCTGCTTGTGTTCCCTCTCTCGCTGTGTCTCTCTCTGTCAAATAAATAAAATCTTGAAAAAAAAAAAGACTGTAATTAAAATCAGTTTCCACCCCAGACCACTCTTAAAGTTGTAGAGGGCTCCAGGCATTATTTCTGGGACCAGGCCAATGCCCATTCACTGATACATTTCCCTTCTGTTTTAAAGCATGCTGCTCTAGAAAGGAGAAGTCAAAGCCCTAGGGCCAAAGCTACCATGAAATGAATGGCATGTTCAGTGCTAGACTCTTGACATATATTATCTCATTTAATCTTCACTGCAACCTTGCAAGGCAGTGTTAATACCATTTTTCAGGTGGCTATTGTGGTGTGGAGACGTTAAATAAGTTGCTTAAGATCATGTGGATAATTAGGGGGGGAAGGTGGCATCACATTCAGATCCATCTGACTCCAAATTGTGCTCTTTTCTCTACACTGTGCTGAACCTTTTCAGTTGAATCTGAAAGTATAACCTTTACAGAATTTATATCCTCCCTCACAGGGCATGGGGTTTATTTGGCTGCCTGCTACTTTCTAGCCCTCAGTTGTCCTCTTTAATGATGCCTGAAAACTTGACTGATACCAGTTTCCTGTCTACATTAGAGGCAGTGAATAAATTCATGAACTACACTTCTAATGTTGAGCCTCACTATGTATTTATTTTACTGTAAATTGGCTTGACTAAACTTACTACTAACTTGCGTAACACAGTTTGCTGAATAACTATTGTATGTCAGAGGTACTATACCCATTTTATAGATGTGGACATTGAAGCTTCAAGACATTAGGTAATTTGCTTAAGACTATATGACCAGAACCAGGAGGGAGACAAACCATAAGAGACTCTCAATGTCACAAAACAAACTGAGGGTTGCTGCAGGGAGGGGGGTAGGGAGAGGGTGGTTGGGTTATGGACATTGGGGAGGGTATGTGCTATGGTGAGTGCTGTGAAGTGTGTAAGCCTGGCGAGTCACAGACTTGTACACCTGGGGCTAATAATACATTATATGTTAATAAAAATAATAAAGTATAAAAAACATGAAGGGGCATCTGCACCCCAGTAGTGATCCGAAGGGGCATGTGCACCCGAATGTTTATAGCAGCAATATCTACAATAGCCAAACTGTGGAAAGAACCTAGATGTCCATCAACAGATGAATGGATAAAGAAGGTGTGGTCTATATACACAATGGAATACTATGCAGCCATCAAAAGAAATGAAATCTTGCCATTTGTGATGATGTGGATGGAATTAGAGGGTATAATGCTGAATGAAATAAGTCAATCACAGAAAGACAATTATCATATGATCTCCCTGATATGAGGAATTTGAGAGGCAAAGTGGGGGTTTTGGGGGTTAGGGAAGGAAAAAATGAAACAAGATGGGATCGGGAGGGAGACAAAACATAAGAGACTCTTAATCTCACAAAACAAACTGAGAGTTGCTGCGGGGGAGGGGGGTTGGGAGAGGGAGGTTGGGTTATGGACATTGGGGAGGGTATGTGATATGGTAAGTGCTGTGAAGTGTGTAAGCCAGATGAATCGCCAGATGATTCTCAGACCTGTACCCCTGGGGCAAATTATACATTATATGCTAAAAAAAAAAAAAAAAAAAAAAAAAGACTACATGACCAGAACCAGCCAATTCTACATCCCTGCTGACAATCCTGGATAAGCTTCTTTGTTTGGCAAGGTTTGGATAAGTCATTGGATCTAACTGAGCCTCAGTTTCTTCATTTGTAAAATGGGAATCACAGTGCTTTTACTGCAAGATTGTTACAAGGGTGAGAGACAAAATATGTAAAGCATCTTGAATATAATAGACAGAGAATACCATGATAGTGTTTATCTGAGTCATTATAGTATAAGGTGAGTATTGGCTTTGGGAATAGATGGACCTGCTGAATTTCTCTAAGTTTTCATTTCCTTATCTATCAAATGGCAATAGCATCTTATAGCAGCTTTTCCCAAAGTCTGTTCCAAAGAATACTGTTAGCTTCACAGAATATGAAGAAAATATTAAGCAAAACCTGGGTTTTCTGATCAAAATTTTGAGGGAAGCTCTTATAGACAGCTTTCCTTATGCAGGGATTTTTTTATAGATTTTTTAGAATCTGTAATATATAACATGAGAATGTACTTTGTGAATTTCCAAGTGGGAGCTGTAGTATTTCTCCTTTCATTTTTTCACTACGGATTTTTTTCGGGGGTGTCTATAACAACTTGCAGAAAACAGCTGTATAGAAAATATTTTGGAAGTACTTACTTGTCTTGAAGATTAAATGGATAATATGTGTAGAGCAGGTATATAGTAAGAGTTCAATAAATGTAATGATCATCATTATTACCATATTCCTCATTATAATCATTATTTAGCTCTACCATGATACAAGTTATCTGGGCCAGAAAAAGTATGCCTAGTACATTCTTAGAAATAGGGGTTTGGAAACTGCAGCCAGAGGTCTTGTCTGCCAATTTAGGATGAGCTAGTCCAATGGTGGTAGAAACTTCAGCAGACAATATACTACTTAATTACATCAGGTGTATTTATTTGTATGAAATAGATTCCTTAGAGTCACCAATAGGTTCTTTGATGATTAAAATTTTCCTGGAACATCCCAGGCTGGAATTCCATTGGTAGAGACCCTGTTGTTGCATTGCCTTTTTGGGTTGGTTTTAGCATTTCATGAAACCTCTTTTTAACACAGGTATCTTCCTATATCTGAGAGTTTTGCCCCTTTTCCTCCCTACTTAAGCTAAGAAACAATTAACTGTGAAACTTGACAGAGGTAATGAGAAATGTTATTGAATATCTGACTTATGTAACTGGACTATCTTCTCTTTGATTCAGTTCTTTGGCAATCTGGAAATAATTTGCCTTTACCCTTGTATATCTCCTGTCAAGGTGTACACAGTTCACCTAGATATACGGTCCTTTTAAAATCATCTTTAAACTTTTATCCATTCTCTACTCCTTATGGTAGAGTTAAATCATATTTCAAGAGCAGAATTCTAGGATGGTGGTGGATCCTGTTGCTTTCTACCAGAAGTCTTCAGGGACTATGTGGGTTGCTTGTCCATGAACTAATCTTTTAGAGGGAGATATATTTTTAGAGAGAGATGTATTAACCCAAAAGGAAATTTCCTCACACATAAAAAATGTATTTATGCACCAAACCTGCTTGTACTGAAGGGTAAGATGTGGGATAAATCTACAAGAAACTTTGTATTAGCCTGGAGGCCAACGTTATAGATTTTATTTGCTGTATAGGATTCATGACTAGGATTAGCTTCTCTTTTCTCATTCTGATGGTTAAGATGGATATCACGAAAAAGTAAGAAATTAATTATTTCTTCACTATTTTAACCCTTGGTATGGCTGTTCAGGAGGTTGTTTGCTTTAGGTTGTGGACCAAAAACATAAAGAGGCCAAGAGGGCCGAGGTGGACTGAGAGAGGCTTTCGCAATCTATTGGTCCATTGATTCCCAAGGACCATTTCAACCCTTCCCTTATGCGCCTCAAGTGAAGGAGAGCTCCTATTATGAATGGATTGATGGTAATTAAAATGGATATTCTGAGAATACCTTAAGTTCATTCTCAGAATAAAATGTCTTTCTGAAATGTTCATCAAAAAAAAAATGGATATTCTATCTGTCTCTACTTTCTTAGTATGTGGTTTGACAAGAATGTTAGAGAAAAACAATGAACTCTGCCAAGTTAATGCTGTGACCTTCATAAATAAAAAAGAAGTGATTTAGATTTTTTTTTTTTTTACCAAAGTCAAGTTCTGTTTATGAAAAGCTTTTTGTTAAGTAAAAACTCAGATTTAATATGACCTTGTGGAAATATCTGAATTCAGTTGTTCCACCCCATAAAGAGGCCAGGCTCTGTGGCAGTTACACAAGGTACAAATATGGACAATGAGGTCATGGCAGCTCAGATGCCAACTGATATCTTGGCGACCCTGAGGAACCTGACTCGATCCTAGTAATTCTCCTTTATATAGCACACATGATTTTGTAAACAATCAAGCTAAATAAAACATCTGAGGAAGATTTCATGGCCTAAGAGCCATCCAAGACCACTCTGAACAACAAGCTCTAAGCTTTGCCGGTTTGTTTATGATCTCTGTGGGTTTTCTGACTGGACCCAGAGTGTTCTAACTCATTTAATTACATAAAACCTCTTTGCTCCATCTAAGTTATAAACCCACTACTTTATTAGATATTTTATCTGAAAGATATGCTGGTTTCCTTCTTGAGAGATTCAAAGCCCGTGTTTCACAGGCTCACAAGAAGTAGGTTATCATTAGACATTTAATTATTCTACTATTGTCCCACATTTGTATTCTTTATTTTATTTTGTAGAACTCTATTAATGAATAGGAAATAGAGTTATAAGCATTATTTTATGCCTCCTTATTACAGTTTTATTGTCATACATTAGAGGTGGGTTTAGGAATGGTTATCACTGATGTATTATTATTGCCAAGAAGGATTCTTGGTCAGTTATACTAAAACCAAAATCATCATTTTTGGTAGACCTCTACATATGATTAACTTTGCCAACAATTCTATACTATAAGTTTACTTGTTTAGGCACCTTGGTATCTGAATGAGATCAGTTTACTTTGGAAGATACATTTGATTATATTTTGTAGGCTAAAGTAAATACTGCCATATGCTAGAGCAGTGCTGTCCAGTAGAAATAGAATGTGAACCGCCAATGCAAGCCATGTGAAAATTTTTAAATTTTCTAGGAGTTAAACTAAAATGTTTAAAAATACAGGTAAAACTCTTTTAAATAAATAATTATAATTTTTATATTTATTTAACCCAATATATCCAAAGTATTATCATTTCAACATGAAGTAAATATAAATATTTTGTTTATGGTTTGTTTATTTAAAAGAGAGAGAGAAAGAGGGAGAGACCACAGGGTGGGGGGTTAGAGGGAGAAGCAGGCTCCCCGCTAGGCAGGGAGCTGGATGTGGGATTCAATCCTAGGACCCCGGGATCATGACCTCAGCCAAAGGCAGACTCTTAACCAACTGAACCACGCAGATGCTCTCACCATGAAGTAAATATAGAAACTAATAATAAGGAGATACTTTAATTCATTTCTCTACCAAAGCTTAAAGAAGATCCGTAGGTGAAGTGTTTCACTGCTCTTAATACAAAGAAAGGTTTTATTTCTGTTGAGCCATGCATTTGTCTTTCTCTTGGGGACTCAGTGAATCACAGAACTGCTCATGTTGGCCTGTTGTGTTGGTCGGGAGCTAGAAAACTACAGTGAAATTTGATCTTATTTACTTGTGCACATAGGTCCCTTAAATAAAGATCACATTTCTCAGCTTCCTTTACATCCAGGTATGGTCCTGTGGCTTAGTTATTGGTCAATAATATACAGATGACCATTTCCAGCAGTAGCTTCAACGAAGTCTCCTTTAAAGAGAGGGGGTAGGGACACCTGGGTGGCTCACTCAGTTAAGCGTCTGACTTCAGCTCAGGCCATGATCTCAGAGTCCTGGGATGGAGCTCCACATGGAGGCCCACTCAGCAGGGAGTCTGCTTCTTTCTCTCCCTCGGTCCCTCCCACCCCCACTCGTGCCCTGAATCTCTCTCAAATAAATAAACAAAATCTTAAAAAAAAAAACAACAGAGGAGACAAAGCCTCTCCTCTCTCCCTAGTCTGTGTTCTAGTGCCTGGAACAAAGATGTGGTAGCTGGAAAACTGGCTGCCATTGCATACTATGAGAATAAAGGTCCATCCCGGGGATAGGAGAGGTATGAGTGAGAAGCAGCTTTCTTTCTGGAGTCATCACACAAGCTTTGGACTGCCTACCTCTAGATTTCTTTTTTGTGAGAGAAAATCACACTTATGTCTTGTTTAAGCCACTCTTTTTTTTTTTTTTCCTTGAGGGAGGTATTTCTTGTCGCTGAACTCTAATCTTATCTGACATACCCGGAATATAAATGTTCTCTGACTGTGATTTCATAATGAATAGCAGAACTTAAAGGAAAGGGAGTGAAAAGACAGAACAACTACTTTTTAGCCAACTTTTCAGTAAAACATCTATCCTACAAACACAGGAAACAACACCATTGAGGTACGAACAAAAGCATGCAATGCCTTTGGAGTAGAGAGAATTTTCATACTCTTTTAAACTTATTCAGCTTTCCAGTATCTGAAAATGAATTTCTTTGAGACAGCTACTAATTTGTCTTCTACTTACAAAAGATTTGTCTTTGAAATGTGTCTTTACAATGAGAATTGAAATATAATGACAATAATAGCTGCCATTTATTATTATAATTTAATGTCTATGATGGGAGAAGCATTATGCTAGGTGTTTCACATATATTATCTCATTTAACCCTTACAACTACTCTACATAGTAAGAATTATTTGCCCATTTTACAGGAGAAACTCAGAAAAACCAAGTAACTTACTCGAGATCTCATAGTAACTTAGAAGTCGAGCTGGGATGTGAGTTCATTTCTGTCTGAATTTTTTTCTGTCCTGAATCTCTGACAATTTTCATAATTTTCTGACAGTCTAGGAAGAGGTGCTGGGATACTGCTCTGTATATGCTTATTGCCACTTTTCTAGATATTCAGTGCCAGTGCTGACAATGGAAAGGTAATATCTGAATATGAGCACGCCTCTCTGAATGGTATATTGAACAAGAGGTCTAAACCAGAAATCCCAAGACTTGCTTCTCATATTAACTATGGGCCTAATTAGCTGCATGATCCAGCATAAGTCATTCAACCTTTCTGGGCCTCAGTTTTCTCTCCTTATATAAAGAATGGGCAGAACTAGGTGTTCTCTAAGATCTAATCTAGTAAAAACATTCCATGATTATACCAGTAAGTCTGTCAACAAGGAAATGAACAAAAGGGAGTGTGCTGGAAAAGAAAGTAGGCAGTGGTATTTAGAGTACTTTAAATGCTAGATGCTTGACATGCAGAATAAAATTCAAAAAATCAATGGACCTAGCAGAGAAGTGTGGGAAGCTCTTTTTGATTGTTGAAACTGTTTATTCTTGACTCCACTGTTAATTTGACTGCTATGGTTTCAGAAATATCTTTTGAACAAAACTTCTTAGAATGTTCTCCTAATGCACATTAACTGAAGCATCTTGGTAGCATGGAATGAACTCTTTTTAAGTTTGCTGGACTCTAATGTGTTTACCCATACTTCAGTAGAAAGAATTCTTTAACTGGAAGTTAAACTTTTTATCCACTTAGAGTAAAAAAAAATGGAAATTATTGAAAAATAGATTTTAAATGTGCACTTAGTTGAAAAACACATTTTGCAGATGTGTACAGTGAGACCCAGAGTGGCTGAGTTGCCTAAGATTATATTGAGAGTCAGAGCTCTGCCAGGACACTGGAAGCATCTGCTGTATGTCAAGTTTTGGTGAGGGTTGGGAGGGGCAATAGATTATTAGCTAAACTTTGGGCTGATGCACGACTGGATATCCATATTTGGAACCCATCTAGAAGACGATGTGCCTTGCAAAGATAGACTGGAAGAAAATGATCTGTCTCAGGCTTAGGCCTGAAGATATTAAGTAACTAACTTCCTCCTAGATTTCATGGCCACTAGTCAAGTTTCATGAGGGCGTGGAGCCCGAGTTTATATTATCTATATGGTCCAAAAAACCTGTGACCTGAGATTTTTAATTTAAAGTTTACCCTGATCTGTAGGAGAAGGGCTCCTGGCAGACACAAATGTAAATCCTCCCCAGGGGAATACTGGCTTCACACAGGACTGAGAGAAAATTTCAACATATTTGAACTCACAAGAAAAAAAATAACAGAAACAAGAAAGCAAGTTGTCACATGCAAGAGTTGATAGAAACAACAAAACACAGACCCAGACCCACAAAGACTTGACATGTTACATTCTCAGCATATTAAATAACTATTTCATATGTTTAAAGGGAATAACCAGAAACAGGATTAAAGAGGAAAATATTATCAAAAATCAATGAGGAATATTTAAAAAAAAACAAGTTAAAATTTTAGAAATAAAAAGTAATCACTGAAATTAAAAATTCAGTGGAAGTGTTAGACATCAAAATAAACAGAGCTGAAGAGACATTTAGTGAGCCAGAAGACAAATTTGAAGACATTATCTATAACAAAGAAGCAAAGACATGGAAAATAGGAAAAAGAAGTAAATGACATAAAGGTCAGAGTAGGCAGTCTAATTGAGCTTCCAAAAGGGAGGTAATAAAGAATGTAGGAAAACCAAGGTTTAAAGAAATAATGACTAAATACTTCTTATGATTAATGGAAGACAAGCATCTTTACATTCAAGAAACTCAGCATGTCACAAGCAAGGTTTGAAAAAAAATGAATCTGCAGTGATCTTTAAGACAGGCTATTGCCAGCCTCAACTTTGAAGCATACAAAATCAAGTTAAGTTGTCCTGTGTCTCAAAGCAAAGTAGTTCCTTCAGCTATAAAATGAGGAAACTATTACCTACTCTACTTATACTTTATGGACAGTATGAAAGGGCTTCCCAGAAACCTTATTACCAGGTTACTGGGAATTTGGAAGCTTAGGTACAAGTCAAGTTTTTTATAGCAGATGCAAGACCCCATTCAGAATTGCTATGAGCTCCACCTAGTGTGAAAATGTACTGTCCTTAGTCTCTCATGAAGGACTAAACCCTGTTCTTCCCATCCCTCTTCTCCTTCTCTCTAATGACTCAGAATCTGGAATAGTCCTTCAGGTATTTTGCAGACATTTTGTATCACCATAGATCAATGCGCAATCCAACATCAAATAATGACCCCCATATTATGTCCATAATGATGAAAGGAAGAAAATGAGTATATACGTATTTGGAGAAAAAATAAAAACCATCAGGTAAATGTAGGATATTTGTGTTTTAGGAATGAAAGTCTCATTTAATTTATTGGTGGGGGGAGATATACGGGGTATATCTCCAATCATCTGATTTTGACATATGGAATTGGGACGTATTTTGATTCATTACCCATGTCCTGGCCACCAGTTTTGCACAACTGCATTCTGGCTTCCTTTAACCTCTCACAGCCTTCTCCACTATAATACATTTTCCACCTCCTCCTTCTGCCCTGACAAAGGACTGCCAGGCAGCAGGTCACCCTGTGCAGGCGGGCATCCAGCTCCCTATGGGATCCCACCTACAGGGCCAAATATACCTTTTAGATAGGCCCTTCGCTGTGTCCGAGTTCACTTCATGTAGATAAACAACCGAGAAAGGTGCCCACTAGCAAACGAACCCAGAATGCAGAGTAAGAGTCTGAGGAAATGAGAGGAATGTATTTCAAGTGAAGCACAAAATTTTCCTGTTTTCTTTAGATGCTGCTATAGATGTGTAAAAATGTATTCCTTATTAGTGACTATACTTTAACCATGTAAATAAGCATACCTCTTCACACTCATGCTTACTTACATTTTCTTGCCTCACAATTACCACCTTATTTAAATATATGTCTCTAGTTTGAAAAGCAATTTTAAAGCTTTAATGTCCTAGAACAGTCGGTAGTTAGCTCAGATTTACAGAGAGGCAGTTGCAAACTTACCTCTCTGTGCAAACTTGTTAAGTTGTCAAAAGTTCCACCGGATTTTGCATTGCTGCCTGCTAAGGCTGGCATTACAGGTGTGGTTTTCATGGTCTCAGAAAAAAATGTAAAAGATGTATTTTGAAAACATTTGATATTTGTTGTGCTTTGAATCACCTGACTATATCTATATCTATCTATCTATACACACACACATATGTACATACATACACAATTTAATGGTCATTAAATGAATTCTCTTTTATAAAGATATGGGATTTTTGAATAGAACATTTTGGGGCTCAATTTCTATTTTTACTTGAGACAAAAAAAGGCTTAGGGGGTGACTATCTCTGAGTGGGACATGTTGCTAGGAAATCATAATAATAGCGTGATTTTTTTCTACTTCATACCTCTCTCAGAGATATATCTGTGGATTTAGTCTTACATACTCAATTTGACTTGTAATTCTCTTAAGAATGGTTTTGGGTTGTATTTCTAGTGCCTCCAATGAACTTCGCTTACTGATTCAACAATCTAGAGTTAATGTTTTGACCTCACTGTAGTGTTAATGCTGTAGCCCCTGTATCTATCAGGTTTCTTCTTTTTTTTTTTAAATCAATCAAATCAGAACCACCTGAAGGTTTATTCTTCATTCTTTTACTGACTAGAAAAGGATTTACTTTAAAATAAATTTGATCAGAGATTGTCATACTTTGAATAGCAAGTTAATAGAATCTATGTAGGGATTAGTCACAAGCTTTTTGTCCTTGTAGGCTGAAAAGCACTATAAAACCTTCTATCATGTTTCAGTGGCTAGCTGTCTATATTCGAGCTTTTCTTTAAGTACAGGGAATTTGTAGCATTATGATATGCTAACATTGTTTGCTAATTAACAGAAACATTTCTTCTGAGACCTCAGCTACTGTTCCTAAGAAATTCAGGTATGTGTCCAAAACCAAATAGGGAAAAGCACTTGCAATGCTAGGCTCCTATCTGGTTACATTAATTATCTCTTTTCTATGGAAGATGCTAAATTCTAGTTATTTTATATATGAGTAGATTTTTCTCTTCACTGGCATGATGAATGGCTACATAGTGCTGCCCATAGCGTGTGCATTACATTTTGAACAAAGCTTCTTTGTCAAATGGCATTTATGACCCTGCTGTTTCTGTAATGTCTGTAGGAAAAATACAGTGTACACACTAATCATTTCAAATGGTCTGATCGATACCTAGAAATTATAGGAAAGTGATACATTGTATGTGGTAGACATGTATGGTCAGATGAGAATCTTTTGATTATTGGCACTTTCAATAAAGGGGAAAACTAATAATGTTTTTTAAAGCATACAGTCTTTGTATTATCAAGGAAAGTTTCCCTGGAAAAAATAATTATATGAGCCTCTTACAACTTCCTTCTCTAATTACCTGTTTTATTAGTAGACGCAGATCACATCCATTAGGGAACACTTAAAACCATAATGAGACATTGTTATAATGAAGATATATATGTGTGTGTGTGTGTGTGTGTATATGTGTACCTCTATAAATAGAGGCAAATTCTCAAACAACATGGTCTATATATCAAAGCATGGATGTATTTATAATGAAAACAAACCTACAATTAATATTTTCTCACCATAAACAATATGGAGCTAAGAGTTTATGGACTGTATCCATGAACCATTCATAATCAGTGTCAAAAGCTCAATATACAGGATCAAGAATCATAGATCTCAGTGTTGGAAGGGGCCTCAAGGGCCATTTGGCTAATCTACCATTTCACAAATGAGGCAGCTGGTACTCCAAGAAGTTACGCAAGTCATTCAGGGTCATTGTGCTGTGACTATACCTAAACACACATACATATACTGTCATGTCTCTGGTGGACAAGATGGCCACATGTCACAGACTAGCCTGAAAACAAATATCCTTACAACAAAGCCTTATGGGATCTTCAGGAACTGACCCCGGATGTGTGGATGGGGTACACAATGATAGTACCTCATATGGCTTCTGCTGTATAGCAAATAGAATGTTCAGAAATATCTCAGAGCTGAATGCTCCATCTCTCTCTAGCTGATTAATCTACTTCTAAGATATAGTATAATGAGAGAGGATCACAGTAGAGAGGAGCAGAGTTGTCCTCTCTACGTGAATGCTTACCTTCTATGAATTTCGCTGTCAGTTATCTATGAGTAACAATAGATGGGGTGGCTCAGAGGAAGTTTCATCAAGGAAAGAGGACTACAAAGCTCTGAACTCTGCTTTTATGTTCCCCCTCAAAGACTATGTGACCAGGAGAAGCCAGATTTTATGAAAGAAATATAGTAAATGCAATTTAAAATGACAATAGTAGAGGTTAGGGCCAGTAGCCTTAGCATAGGTTAAATGTATTACTGAGATTTCATGGCAAGGAGTTCCGTTTTAAGGGAGCGTGATTTGACCTGTGGTATATCCAAATCTCAACCATGTTATAACAAGCTTCAATTGTATCCCTCTTGAGGTTTTTTAAAAGACTAATGAGTTAACCTTTGTGAACTACCATGAGACCCTCAGGTGAGAGAAACCTATATCAAGTATCAGTTCAGTGCTGCTAACAATACTCAACGTACCTGCAAACAGACCGAAAGTCATCAGTAAACTATCCACAGCAGTTCTCTTGGTATCAGAGCAGCCCAGATAACATGCTAACAGCTAAGCTTCATGCGCTTAGAGGAAGAAAATGACCAATGGCAAAGAGCCTATCCACCTTTGAAATGACATGATCCATTATAAGAATCAGATGTTAAATTCCTTCCTGTACTGAGCACACTCAATTAAAAGTCTGCACAGTGAGATCATCTTGATGGTTAAATATGCTCTGTGGGAACAACCTTTATGGAGCTTAAAAATCACAGAAGGACTATTCTTACTGTGGCACTAGAGACTTGGAAGGCATTTCCTTCCCCTATTTTTCAATTTGGTAGTTTTATTAGGAAGGTTTTTTTTTTTTTTTTTTTGCCTGAGAGGCTGCTGAGTTTTGGGTCATACCTATCCGCTCTTTTGCTTCTTTGAGCAAGAGATGCTTCTAAGTGTTCTTTTTCTATTGGGTCCAGAATGGATGAATGTGGCTTTCATCTAGGATCTCTGGACAAAAATGTATCATTTGTGCACTTGATATTTGATGCCCTTCATCTCCTTGAACTTTCCCTTTTCTGTAAGTTCATCTATTCACCGGAGTCCCAGCTCCTATCTAACTCTTCCTTCTTCCTTTGGCAGGGGTGAGGATGGAGGGCTGAGAAGAATGTCAGGCATGGAACAAAATCAGCAGAACCAGTTTCTATCTGCAGGTTTGCAACCAGCCAGGCTGTTGGTCTAGGATGAGCTATTTAACCTCTCTGGCTCTCAGGTTCCTCATGTTTTAAAAACTCGAAACATGTTCATTGTTGTTTTTTTCCCTACTCTTGTTTATTGAAGTAATCTCTCCACCCCACATGGGGCTAGAACTCACAACCCCAAGATCAAGAGTCGCATGCTCTTCTGGCTGAGCCAGCCAGGCACCTCCACTGTTCATTGTTTACTGCTTGTCTCACCCCTGCCAGACTGCAAGCCCCAGTAGCACAGGAATCTTTATTCTCCTCACTGATGGGTCCCAAGATTCTAACACACGGTACATAGTAGGTGCTCAATGAAAACTTGTTTCATAAATAAATAATACACTTGTCTGTTAGCGGTGTCATCACCATTCATCCAGTCTCCCACTGTAGACATCAAAGAGTTAGTGAAAATTCCTACCTGCCCTAACACATTTCCAATAACCAGGTCTCCTAGCTACTTTCATATCCATCCTTTTGCCTCCATCTGTGCTTAAATTCCCTTATATCAAGTTTTCATCACTTTTCACTATATCCTCCAAACTACTTTCAGAGTGATCATTTTAAAATACAAACACAGTTAGGGTACCTAGGTGGCTCAGTTGGTGAAGCACCTGCCTTCAGCTCGGGTCATGATCCTAGGGTCCTGGGACCGAGCCCCACATTGGGCTCCCTGCTCAGTGGGAGTTGGCTTCTCCCTTCCCTCTGCCTCCCCCCGACTCACACTCTTTTTCTCGCCCTCCCTCTCAAATAAATAAAGGAAATCTTAAATAAAATAAAATAAAATATAAACATGGTTATGATATTAACCTCTTTAAACCCCTTCAATGGCTTTCCCATTGTCCTCAGGCTCAAGTCCAAACTCATAGGTGTGGTATACAGTCTTTTGTGACCACTTCCTAGACCTTCAGATAATGTGAAATACACCTTGTGCATTGCTTCTCTCTCTCTTTTAGAGCACTTAAGTGAGAGACATTTAAAATCTTTGTTCACAATTGTCTCCTCAGCTATGGCTATGTTTTATCGCCTCACATGCTGCCAGGGACATAATAGGGGCTCAGTAAATGACTGGCAAATGAACAAGTAAGTGAGGAGGTTAGACCACTGCAGTGGCTTTCACCGATGGGCAAACCATTTAATGTCTCTGTGCCTCCAAGTATTAGAATCTCCAGTGATGCTGAGGCAGAAGGACTAGAAACCACCACACCTATGAAACACTGAAGCAGATGTCTCTACACTTTCTTCCACACCTAATCTTCTATGGGACTATCACTTTTCCTCATCATTTGATTTGTTTGGGTGGGTAAGGGGGATTTGAGATGAGGGAAGAGTGGAGTAGGGTTTAGGGTAATTCATCTGGAAGGGGGGAGGGGCAAGTGTAGAGGCATGTTTATCATTAGTCCTTTCTTCCTCCTGATTTCTGCTGATAGGATTGGTGCATGTCTTTGTGTATTAGGTGGAAGAGGTGGACTGAGGAAAAAGAAACTCTCAGCACAATGAATTTCATGTTGATTCATTGGAAATACAAATATTTGAATTTGTACAACTGGTGATTAGTATATCGCCAAAGGTTTTGCCCAATTCTGAGGCACCAGAAAAAGCACATACAGATGTGAGTGGCCTTAGGGAGAAATTGTACGATACAGAATTACTATTCAATCAATAAATACAGTACAGTGGTTAAATGTTTGGAATGTGAAGCCAGAATACCTCAGTGCAAGTTTAGGCTCTGATAACTACTATGCAGTTGACTTTGGACAAGTTAATTTAACCTCTCTGTGTCTCAGCTTCCTCCTTTGTAAGTGGGCACAATGACAGGACTTACCTCACAGGTAAGAGATTTAAAAAATGTTATGGAGATTAAAAAAATACATGTACAACACTGAGAATAGTGCCTATTAGATAGCAATTATGTGAGTGTATGCTTTAGTAATAATGCAAATGTTAACATTCTTGTTTTAAACTTGAAACTCTAGACATACTATGTCTGACACATGAAAGGTTGGAAGGGGTTCAATAACATTTAGCAAGTAAATCAGTACTCAGTTTAGAGCCGCAACACCCAGCTACTTTCTTTCTCTAACCATCTTCTAGTTTGTTCTATGTGTCTCTTCCACCAGACTATAGGCTTCTCCTGTGCAAGAACCACATCTATCTGGTTTGCCACTACAGCCCCAGCAACCAAGCACCTCGCCAAGCACATAGCAGGCACACATACATCTGTTCCGTAAATAAATGAAACTATCAGCATTTTAGTCTGCATTTTAGTTATTATTACATTGTCTTTATCATTTTATCCATTTCTGAAACTATAAATTGCAATCCTCTGTCCCATATTATTTCTATGTGAGGCAACACAATTTTGTAAAAAAATTATGTTATAATTAATGCTCTTAACAGAGGGATTTTCTTGTTTCTTTACAGCATGAGACTATAGATTTTTTGGTTCACAAACAAATTCAGTGATATAAGAAGTCTCATAGAGCTTCTCATCTTTCCTGTTTAGCACATGGCATTTTATATCCTCCAAAAAATTCATAGGCAGAGGTTCCATAGGAGTTATTGTTTATTAATTCTACTCATTTAATGTGCACATGACCTGAGGATAAGGAAGAAAAGTATAGAGAATGACCCAATATTTTTAGTTTAGGTGGTGGAAAAACAAATCATGTACACAAATAACTATATCACGATGCCAATTTTTTGCAATTACTCTCTTGCAAGGAGTACGGTAGGGTTTTAGAGGCTCCTCTCGATGTGATCAGGAGAGATTTTATAGAATAGTTAAAACTGTAATTTGTCTTGGTGGGTGTGTTGGATTTTCATAGATGGAAAGGTACCTCAGCATTCCCTGCTGAGGAAAGGGCACAGAGAGAATGTGAACGTGTGATATGTTGGGAGTGAGCAGAGCATATGAGAACCCTTTTGCAGAAAGAGGCATTTATGCAAGAAGCAGAAGTAGAAGACAGTCTGGAGACAGAGATTTGGAATAGTTTTTGGTGGGCTTTTGATATCAGCCAAAGATATTTGAAGTTTATCTCTAGACAGTGGAAATCTATTGCTGATTTTAAGGTAGGGGATAGAAAAAGGACAGCCAAGTTGTGGGAATAGTAATTGGGTGACAATATGCCAAGGAGTTCCTAGAGTTCCTGAGCTTAGTTCCGTTTTTTAGGGATGGAACGCCCAGCGGAAATACTCAGCAGCTGACCGGAAATGAAGGATTATTTGAGTTTGAGGGAGATACCGATTTAAAATAACCTGTAGAGAACCGACAGTGGGAGGCATGGGAAAGGATAAAATGACTGCAGGAAAATGCAGAATGAGGACAGAGGTTCAAATCCAGATTGACAGCAACAAAAGATATAATTACGAGTCCAGTAGTATGTTGTTTATGAAAACCCAGTCAAATACTAGCCTAGGAAACACTTGGAAGTCCCTTATGACCCATGAAGGCATACAGATCAGACTTTGAGAAGTGCCACCGTAAGACAAAGACCAATGAGGATTTGGGAGTGTAGGAAGGAAGAGAAAGAGGTAACTCCAATGTACCTGTTGAGCAGTCAGATCCTGTCCACTTGGGATCACAGCTGCACACTCCAGTATCCAGAAGAAAAGTCCCATGTCCTGAGCACTGCTCTTGACAAATAGGAAGTGGGGTTTCACAGTTGACTCCTCCCCAACCAGTAGAACAGTGACATTCTCCTTTTACACAGATGCCATGGCTGGAACACATTGGGTCTAAGCAGTCCTCTGAAGGTGCCAAAAAGGAGGAAAAAAGAAAAAAGTTAACAGGTGTGGCCTATATACCTTAGGACAATGAAACTGAGATACGCACACTGATTTCCTACTATGTCATTAATACTGTTTTAATTAGGTAATAACATGTTTCATGCAAAGGCTGTATTCAAACCAGAAGAATATTAACACTTAAAAATATGGGAGGGTATCATTAAGGCTGAATCCTAAAATTAGAAGACGAAGGAAGTGGAGCACCTGGGTGGCTCAGCTGGTTAAGTGGCTGCCTTCGACGCAGGTCGTGATCCCAGTATCCTGGGATCGAGTCCCACATCAGGCTACTTGTTCCATAGGGAGACTGCTTCTCCCTCTGCTTCTGCCTGCCTGTGCTCTCTCTCTCTCTCACTCTAACAAATAAAGAAATAAAATCTTTAAAAAAAAAAGAGTCTCTCTCTCCCTCCACCCCAAAAAAAGAAGACAAAGAAAACCATACATCTGTTGTGTAAAACTGGAGCAATGTGTAGTACTCCCACACATATGGGTGGGTGTACCAGTGTGGGCCTTTGATAGGGATTCCTCAGCTTTGTAAAAACGCCAAAGAATTTTTGGGGAGTCCTTTCTTGTCTTTTTTGAAATTGGAATCACAGCTCTGAGAAATGGTTTTCACTTGATGTGACTAAAGAAGATATACATAATAATTATACAGAGAATATAAAATAAATAAGTAAATACATAAAATATACAAATATACTACATACAAAAATGTGTCTACAAATATATAAATATATAAAATATTAAAACATACATTGGGGAGGGTATGTGCTTTGGTGAGTGCTGTGAAGTGTGTAAACCTGGTGATTCACAGACCTGTACCCCTGGGGATAAAAATATATGTTTATAAAAAATAAAAAATTAAAAAAAAATTAAAAAAAAAAAAGAAATTTACATGAGAAACTTATATATGAGAAATAAATAAATTTATACGAGAAAAAAAAAACATACATATCTTTTTATAAAGCTTAGATCATTAGGTATTAAGTGACCTGACTGCTGTTGTGTGAAAACATGCAATATAATGAATTTATTATAATCTTTCATTAATTTCTTGGAAACACTGAAAATGCAACATTGTAAGCATAATTTTAAAAATTATTGAAGTTTTTTTTTTTATGCCTTTTCCTTCCATCAGGATGCCGTGACATAGTTTTCAGTATTCTAGAATATCACAGACACAATTCTATTTATCTCTGATTCTGTGAGTTTGGAAATTTTTGGACACATTCTAACAATGGTATAAACTCTCTCTTTGTTTTTTAAAGATTTTATTTATTTATTTGACAGAGAGAAATCACAAGTAGGCAGAGAGAGAGAGCAGGAAGCAGGCTCCCTGCCAAGCAGAAAGCCCAATGCGGGACTCGATCCCAGGACCCTGAGATCATGACCTGAGCTGAAGGCAGAGGCTTAACCCACTGAGCCACCCAGGCGTCCCCAAAGGTATAAACTCTTAAGAGTAGATCTCTGTGTTTGCCTTGGGGAAAATTGTTTTGTGCTTTTACCTGAGTGACCATTCCAGGGGAAACGACAAGGTTGATTTCAGATTTTCTATTCTCCCAATACAAATAAGATGAGACTAAAATAAGTCCCCATAATGAGGACGTATGCTTTAAATTACTTTTCCCGCAGTGAAAACAGACTGATAAAAACCTGCCTTCAATGGCAAGACAGGTCTGGTCTTGGGTGTGGCCTACTATCATGGAACAGAGTAAGCGTAACTAAGCATTATTATAATTAGTGCTATTGCCATTACAATTAACCCCAAATCTCAAGGTCTTAGCACAATTCTTTACTACCTGAGCTAATCAGCAAATAAATACTAAAAGGTACATCTTCTTTGATTTTGTTCATTATTTGGAGTGGAAGGGAAAGTCTAAAAGTACAGAATATTGTTTTAGAAGGAGGTCATTTTGTTATATTAAAACACAACAACTTTAACAAATAAAATGAGATTTAATTTAGTATAATTTATTTTATTAAAAGGCCACCTTCAATGATTAACTAAGTCACTTAGATCAGAGGCATGAAGTCATATGGCTGAATGGGCCAGGACTACATGACATAGACAAACTGGTCGGAAGAAGCCAGTGTGTTGGGAGTAAACTGGAAGTATCCAGTTTAACAGAAACTGTTGCTTCTTTGTTCCAGGTAATCATCACCACGTAGGAACATGGTCTCGGTATTACCAGATTTTCCAGTTGTTCAAGAGACAGCAAAAGAGAGGTTTTTATAGGACACTTCTCTGTTTTTATATTTTGGCAAGTGGATCACATTAAAACAACAGCAACAAAAACACTACCGCTATCACCACTGTGTGAACCAAACAAAATCCATCCATAAGCCCAGTTCAGCCTGTGAGTTTCTAGTCTGTGGTCTGATTTAAATATTCTTTTCTACTGTATTTGACAAGTTCATTCTGTTAAATATGGTGAGCATTCTTCCTTGCTATCTTGGTTATTGCACAAATTTTCTTAGCGATCCCTAGAAGGGAAATGTAAGCTAAGCCATTTTTCAGTTGCTCCCAAATTTTGATTAGAAGGGTCTAAATTAATTTGGTCAAACATTTTCATTACAAACTGTAGGTGTTGTGAGAGATACCATGTTTTGGTGACCATGCATATGTCCACATAACATCTGACTTTACAACTTAAATATAATGACTGTGGTTGGATCACCATAAAAACAATGTCCAGAGGTACTCTTGTACTCTGTCTAGGCCCAACACCATTCATTGGAACAGATATAATCTTCACACCAAAAGTCTATACTATTGCTAACGGGAGGTGGGAAGCTAAATTCTTAGAGCAAAATGAGATTAAACCCTTTAGAATGCTGTGTAATTGTCTTAATGAGCCATCTTTAAAAAGCAATTATAGTGCATTTTCAGCAGCTTCTTTCCTGAACAACAGTTGTGATGAGACCATCTCCCATGGTAATGGTTTAATATTATTTCTGAAATCAGTCTTATTTGAGGAATGTGGCATGAAAAGGTCTGATTACTAGTAAACTTATTTTCCAATGTGTCTCTTTAAATGAGAAAACTATTGCCATTTCAAGCTACGTTTGTGCATGTGTGCATAAAGGTTCCTTTGGGGTGAATTGTAACATAAAGGCACTGCTTTGAAACTCATTAGTGGTAAGTTGGCTTCCTTAGGCACGGAGGTCAAGTTTCAGCATGAGTTATGTAAAAATAAATAATATAAAGCAATGATATTAATGGTAATTACAAATTGCTCCCAAAGAAAACATTCAATGAAATGGTTCCAAATGTGCATATATTATTATTTTTATCATGTGCTTTAAAGTAAGATGGAGCCTAATGTACTGTGTAATAATGAAAGTATATGAATTAACACCTAATATCATCAGTATGGAAATTTTCAAGTTATAAAACAGTGTTAGAAATGAGGGGGGAAGCACCATTTTTCCTTACCGATCTGCAAGTGTCACAGACACAGCCTCATGTTAATATCAGAGACTGTCCGAAGAGACGTGAACTCCCCCGACTCCAGCCCTCTGCTTCGTGTACTAAAGACATATTGAACATTTACAGCTTGCAAAGATGACTTGCATCTCTACTAAAAGCACACAATGACACCTGGACAGTTTGGGGAGAGAAAAGCCTGAAGCAAGAGATGAAAATGGGGCTCTGACCTTCCTCGCATATTTCTCCTTTGTAGCCTGGCACACAGATGCAGACTCCCATGATGCAGGTGCCGTGACCGAAGCATGTTGGGTCGATGCATTGCTCTTCTGGAACGTCACACTCTGGCCCCTTCCAGCCATTTCGGCAGACGCAGTGTCCTTTCTCGTATTCTCCATTCCCGCCACACAGCACAGGGCACGAATCTGAAGGTTGGCAAATGAATTGTAGTGTTCTCAGAAAGCTTTTAAAATCTCCGAAGGGTCAATTCTCTATTGATTCTTGTATAATATTTCAGGCAAAAATTTGTATTATTTTTTCTGTCTTAGCCTTTATTAAATAGGCAAGTGTCTGGTATTGCTAACAATTTTCCTCTTATAGGAGGGGAGTAAGGATAAGTGACAAAAATATAAAAATTATGTCAAGAATTTGCCCTTGATTTCACCTATTATTATTATTATTATTATTTCAAGCTAGGGTTTTTTCCTCTTATGCCTTTTCTTCCTCAGACAGATTTTTCCACTTTTAGAAAGAAAAACCCCCAAAGTGTAAAAACTGATAAATAGGGAAGTTATTCATATTATAAAATGTTATCCTTAAAAAGTTATACATTTAAATAGATTTATGCTGGACAGATGTCTACTCCCATGACACCACGTGCAGACCTTTATTAGAATACTTTGCTTTGCCAATGTTGGTTCCCTCTTAAAACTATGGGCTCTTTGAGGGCAGGGCCTGAATCTTTGGTCTTATTCAATTTTTAATACCAGCCGTCATCTTTATTTCTCATCCCCAGACTTGCAAGACCTATCATGCTCCTGGGAAGCCAGCAAGTGCTATAGAATTCTCAGCTGTGCAGAATTTAATCTAAGGAAACTGAGTAGCTGGGAAACCTGAGATTAAAGCATTAGCAGACTGAGAACTGTAAGAATATACTGAAAATGAGCAGAAAGCATCTCTACGGTAATAACTGTAAGCCTATGGGGAAACACAGTGTGACATACCTAAAACTTTTCAATAATTAAACTTTGGCAAGTCTAGGAAACAGTAAAGTTTGCCAAGTTTAACTTATGGCTCGCCAGTTTTTACTTTCTAAGGCTACTTACCGGTTTGGTGACTGCCTGTTCCTTCTGGTTTACATGGGTCTGTGTATAAGCAGTTACAGATGTCCTAGGTACAAATTCCACCTGTTAGGCAACCCTGACTATTTCACCTCTTTGAAATTGTTACTTTGCCCAATAAACCGGGAAAACAGTAGATCTGCCTCACCGGGCTATCACAGTAAGTATGAATCTGAAGAGGTAACAGAGTGTTTAGAACAATGTCTGGCAGGGTAAGTACTCAGCTCTTGGTTGTGGTGGTGGTGGTGGGGTAGATGCTGCTGCTGCTGTTGTCACTACTACTGCCACTTTTCTTCCTCCTCCTATTGCTACTGATCCTGAGTTCTCAAAGGACACATATTTCCCTAAACCAACTGGAGTAACAGAGCAACATTACCTCTTGCACAGTCAGGCCCAAGGAATCCTGGAAAACAATGACAATGGCCAGAGATACACTCTCCATTTCCATTGCAATTGGTTGAGCAGTCATCCATTATTTCTAGTAATGGAGAGAAAAAGAAAAAAAAATGAGTAAACGTCAGGCTGTAGTGTCCTTAATTTTTTTTTTTTTAATTGCAAGAACTCTGGGCTTGTAACGGTCTTGCCCTGTACTGTCTTGGAGCACTTACTATTTAAAATCAGATGCCAAAGATTTTTGCAAGATGTCACATGCACAACCAAATTATTAAAAGGGCCCTGAAATTGCTGAATTAGCTATTCAAGAGTGAAACTAAAAACCAACCCTTATCTCTAAAGTACATAAAGGGTCTAGATGAATTGTATTCTTATGAGACATTCACAACAAAGCTAAAAATGTCCTAGGATTATAGGACATTTCTCAAAAGCAAAATGGGCTTAAAATTGCAACTCAAAAGACTCAAGTCTACTGTTTATTTTTCAAATTTAGGTTGTAGCAAATAAAAAATTTTTTCTCTAGTATCTTAAAATGTTTGATCTACCATCTTGACAGCTTAAATATGATAATCAGTATTTCATTTTCATTAATAAGTGACAATGGAAGGCTTTTAAAGTACGTGTTCATATTAAATTCACCACCACTAAAAGCATTAGAACCTAAGTATTTTGTTGAGAAATGCTTTCTTGACTGTAAATGCTTATCAGTTCTCTGCCACTAATTTCCCTTCAATCCATTCTTAGAGAAGAATAGGCTTCAGGGGAATTGAGAAGGCTTTGAAGGTGCCCATAGGTAGTTCTGGTGACATAAAGATGTACAGTGCGATAGAACTTTGATAAGTCTTGTGGTAAGTAACTTGGCTGAAAGGGTATGATGTTACCCAAAAGTCAGACGCTGACAAAAATTATTTCTAGTTTAGAATTGTATTTGAATATAATAAAATCAAATTCCAAGTCCATGAACTATTACGGTATGTATGCTTTCTTCTTTCAGTTTTTTTTTTTCTTAAATAATCTTCTCATTACTCCTTCTAGAAGTTTTCCATACTTAGCATTCTTGGATTCAGAGTTTTATGTTCTGGCTCATTAAACTCATACTTCTCGTATGTACCAATTTTTCCTTTTCAATCTGAATTATCTACTTCTTTTAGTTTCACCTGCATAGGCTATTTCCAATTGGAAGGAGATATTCTAGGAAGTGGTCTTGGCATCTTCCGCTCAGCTACGAGAATTTATAATGAGGGTCGAGAAATAACATTTCTTCAATTGTGGCCTTTTGACCACCTGTATCAGGAGGATCACCTGAGGCACTTAAAATGCAGAAACCTAGGCTTCATTCCAGATTTACTGAATCTGAAGGATGCAGCTCAGGTGACCCTGCAGATGCTCATTGTATTAAAGCACTGAGAACCAATGCTTCATACAGTGAACTTCCATAGTTAGACAACTGCTGATCTAGACTTCGAGTTCTGCCTTGGGTAGAATAAAACAGGAAGAATGTGGTATAGTTTATTTGCGGAATTCTTAGAAAGCTGAGAATGAATCCAGTGGCAGAGGAGATTCTTCTTCTCTCCCCCATGTAAATATATCACATGGCTCCTCGCAGGTTTATGATAATCTGTTCTCTGATCCCTGTGTTTGAAAACTGAACTGGATAAGAAATTTATATGTGGCATTTGCTGAACTACAACTGGTCTGGCAGGAATGGAGCATTTGACAAAGAGCTATCCATTTTTAACTTATTAAAACATTAGTTATTTTCATAAAATCATTAATTTATTTAAAAGGTCATTATGAAGAGGCACAGAGTTTTTTTCATTCAGAGATGGAACAATCATTTCTCTATTTTCTACTTAATCCATCTTTCTTGTACCAAGCTATAGTGGCACTTCTTAGATCTACATTTGGATTTCCCCTGCCCTGGATGGTTAATAGGAGGCCATGGAGGACACATTCAAAGGTAAATACCGTTGAATTCAATTTCAGACAAGCTCCTATTGACAACTTTATGGAAGTGGCCTTGTGGGAATTTAGCTATTGTAGGAAAAAATGTTTAATAAAGTTTGCTATCAAAATAAATAAAAATCCCTCCATCTTATTGACTTATCTAAGATCTGTCCCTGTTGCACAGAGCTTAACACCAGCAATGCAAGTGAGAAGAGAAGTCAATATAGGGAGGTTCTGGAAGCTGCCACCTCCACCACGTCTGAAAGAGACACTGGGAGGAGGATGGCTACAGCAGGAGCACGTAAGTAACCAGAGGTGAAAAAAATGTGTTTTTCTATTTACGTTGGCCTCGGTGAAATCTTGCCTTCTGTCTTTTTAATCTTACTTCAGAATCACTTCCTTGACTGCACTTCATTAGACTTGAGAAGGATTTTAAAGGTCTGTGCATAAAACTCTGTTCTTCTAGAGTCTACAGCCCCTTGGTATCTGCATCTGCACTGATGATGGGTTTTGCTTCTGGCAGGTTTTCTTATGGGAGAAACTAAAGGTAATGAATAGTCTGATGGAATAATTTTGGTACAAAGGGCATGGGCTTTGGAATCAGACATACTGGATGTCTCAAATTTCAATTTTGCCATTTGCTGGCTGTGAGAGTCTATCACATTATTTACTCATTCCAAGCCTCCATTTTCTTATTTATTATATAAATATCACTACACCTATACTATCAGGGTTGTGATGAGAATCAAACAAGGTGACTGAATGTAAAGCATCTGGTACAGTGCTTGGGGGCAGAATGGCACTCCATAAGTGGTATATATTATCATGTTACAGAGCAAGTTGGCTAAAGATTAGGGGATATTGACAACTCTGTCTACACTACTAGAAAATAATATATATTAATATAGGCCAGCAGCTAGCCTATATTAGTCATTCAATAAATGTTGGTTGTTAATACTGTCCTGATCCTTATTAGTAGCAAACCAAATATAGTTAAGATCAATTAACTGATTCTCACATTATCATGAGAGAATGAGTAGCATTAGCATAGCTAAATGCATACAAACCTTTAATTGTTTAATCAAATATATTAGCCTCTTTTTACTCTAATTAAGATAAATTATAAAAACAAAAAAATGGGGAGAATATAGAATAAATAACTTAATACCTTTGATTTTTTTTTTTCAGAAATTTACTTGGAGTCTTTTTAAGTGGAATTGCAGAATTGTTTCTGTTGCTTCAGGAGAAGTAAAAACAAAAAAGGAAAAAGCAAATACTTTGTTGCATAGGATACTGACAGCTTGATATGTGGATAATAGGAATTCTATCTCAAAGGTTAGCTTCTTTTTGGGGGGAAGTAAGGGAGGGGAAAAATCTTCAAGCATGTTTCTGGGTCTATTGATTTTTGAAAGGTTAATAGTTGGGTTAGTGTTTTAAGTTGGGCTTATTGGTAAGGATACCAGGAAGGGAGAAAATCTTCACAAATGTTTTAGATCTTCTAACTACTTTACTTCTTAGGAGAAACTAAACCTCTCATAACTCATTGGCATTTGCATTATGAGAATTGGGCCTTGACAGAAAAATACCACGAAAGGTGTATCTATTAAATTTGCTCCATTAATTCTGTGAGCATTGCAAAATAGTGTCATGACTTAAAATATTTTTTTCTATTTTAACAAATACGTTGTCTTTTGAAGATGCGAAATCAGTGGAGTTTTTCTCTAGGGGAAAAATCATCAGTGGATTTTTATAGCCTTTCTGATTACTTTAGAGGAGAGTTTTTGATAATCTTATGGCTAGAATACCATTTTCTACTGACTCAAGGTCTTCAGCATCAAGTAAAAATAGAATGTAATTGTTATAAAGAGCAGATGGTATATCTATTAACAGTCAACACATCTTCCTAAACATATGGTTGAACAGGTTAACTAAAGGATAAAGTGGTGAGAGTTGTATAGGAAACTGACAGCTGTAAAATATTTTCCCTTCTTTTTAAAGACATGTGTTTTAGGAAAAATCACACAATAAAATACTGTGTGATGTTTCCCCTCAGGGCTCAAAAAGTCTAAAAGAAAGGACGTTGAGTGACCTGTTATTATCCCTGAGACTCTTCTCTAAATACCCTTAGGATGTGTTTTGAAGGCATCGTCGTTCTAGAACCAGCTGTTCTAAAAAAGAACTAGACTGATGCTAGTTTTTCCACTTCAAAAACCTTTTATTGCCTTTTCTTTTCCAATAGCTCTTGAGTTAACAGAGATTTTCTTGCTTACTCCCTATTTCATTGAAGTTGTTCATCGATGCAGCCCTGGTAATATTATCATCCAGGTAATTATTCCTATTGAAAACATAAAAAAAAGGTACATGGCAAGTATTCTACAGTAGTGGTGCAAATAATGGAGCATTTAAAAAATCGTAATCAGCATTTAAACAACATTAATGACAACAATAATAAAAGTCTTTCTCATAGTGACCTATCTTTTTTATTTTTTATTTTATTTTTTATTTTTTTAGTCTTTCTTGAATAAGGACTTTAAGGTAAAATGAGCAGTGAGTTTAAACAACATCTATATTACTTTATTTTTTATTAACATCTACATTACTTTAATCACTCATCTTTTTCTAGAACTATGCTGTTAATTCAATATAATAGTCAAGGCAGCTTACCGATTGCTGTGGTTAACACAAACACCTGCTCCATCTTTTTTCCATCATTGTAAAATGCCAGATACCAAGGCCCTTGGTCCATATACTCTATGAAACCGGTCTCCTGCAGTGAAGTTAAGATCAGGTTCCGAGGCGAGTGCTGGGTATCATCAGAGCCCTTGGAGTCCTGCTTGACCAGTTGTTTTCCATCCATCAGTTTTACAAAATCAAACTGGAACAAATACACAAACAAATATAAGCCACTACTTTTACTTCTAGACTAATGAAAAACATTAACTTAAATTGCCCTATTTCTACTTCATACTTCTCTGAGGAATGCAAAAGAAGAAGTTATTCTTTCTTAAGTATACTCAAGCCTGGTTCTGAAAAAAAAACCCCACTATATTTATAAATGTCATAAACCTTTCAGTTTATGTATTTATTAGTATTCAAAATAATTGTCTAAAAATAAGTAAGCCAAGGAATAGAAAAGAATCTTATTTAGTATTAGGCAAGAGAATCTTGGTATTTTACTGAAGTATCAGACAAAAGATATTCAAAACCACACATTTCCCTTAAAAATGTGACCACGATCTTCTCTACAAATTCAAGAATTTTATAGTTTTTAAAACAACTAAACAATCTAAAATTTGAGAACATTCATCATAATTTACTACCTTTGTGGTAGCATATTTAAATATTCAAAAGACTCCCTCCTTTTTTCCCCTAATCAGTGGACAAGCACATGGCACATATTTCCTTGGGCATTTTTTAAAAGGGGGTTACATTTGAATGGCATTCTAATTCCCTGCCTATTCCCATCCAGAAGGTAAGGTTTGGACTGAAGTCATATCTGTTGAAAAAAAAAAAAGTAATACCCTCTTGGTTATGATTCCTTATGCTACTTCTTAGATGAAGCAGGGCCCCAAATGGGTTCATGCAAGCAAGAGATAAGGAAAAAAAGAGAGAAATCAGGTGGCTAACATTTATAGAAGAGCTTTGTAAACCATAGAAGAGCTTTGTAAACCATAGAGGTTTTACATATTTCAGTTATTATTAACAATAACAAGAAAAAATTTCTACCTCTAAGATAAAACCTCCCTTTTGGACTCATTTCCTTTATCGATTTGCATTCTTCTTGGGACAAAGGGTCAAGGCCATATGGAGCCAGTCAAGGGGGAATGTGGGCCCAAAAGCTAAGTAAGATGAGGGGGCAGGGACAGCTCATGATCATCCTGTTCCAGGAAACAAAATTCAAATTTCAAGAGTATTTTTTTAAACTTTCTTTCCTGAATTTGCTCACTAAATGCTATTGCTTATTTCTCAATGTCATTATTTTTCATTCCTTTGGGTGTGATTATTTTGGATATTTGCCAATTACAAACATTGTCTGCCTTTACCTTTGACTCCCACATACTTTGCGACTCACAAACCCTGAACTAATCATCCCACCACCCTCTAAAAAGGGTCAAGAAATACCTATAACATCAAATACCTGAGTGTGTGTAGGTGGAATGTTTCTTCTGCCATAAATTCCCAGCAGAGAGTCCTTGGCTAAAGAAATATTGAATTTCAGATATATAGGATGGTGGATAGTAATCTGGAAACGCCAGAATAAGCCGGGTGGAATGGTCTGCATGACCTGTGCACCAATGTCAACTTCTCCAGTGTCTATCGCCCGTCCCTTCTGAAACACTGGTTTTAAAGGTAAAGAAAATTGCATATAATATTAATTTATATTTATATAATATTTATTTTATATATTATATAATTATATATTATGTATATAATTATTTATTTATTATATATTAACTTATACTTATAAGTTAATGGTTTTCAGTTTTTCAGCACAAATATATGAAAATGACTTACTAAACTCTTTTTTCCTCCCTCCCCTACCCATATTTCAAGACTTTACCCAAAATATCTTCCAAGGAGCCCTCCCCAACCAACCACTATACCAGTCTCTTCCTTATCTTGAACTACTATTGCATTTATTTCCATCATTTGATTCATTTTAACTACTATTTACTGAGGTGGTCTGGGTAGCAACAGGAGATACAACGATGAACAAGATGCAGTTCTTGCTTTCAAGGAGCTTTAAATATATGAGAGAAAATAGGACAAGTGTACAATAACTATGTGGTAAAGGAAGATCAGTGCTCTGGGTATTCAAAGGAGTAAAGGGTATTTGGTTGGAGGATACTCCTCATTCTTAGCTGTCTCTATGCCTTTTATCTTCCTTTATTTTTCTTCTTAGTGCTTATCACCCCCTAACATACCATATGTTTTACTAGTCTATTACCCATTTTCTCCCAATAGAATATAAGCTCCATGAGGCTGTAGCTTCTTTGTTCCTTGTTTTATCCCCAGTAATTAGAGGAATGTATGCAAACAGTATGTGCTCTGTACATATTTATTCAATGAACAAATGAATGAATGAATGAATGAGAAAAGGGTATTTATGGGAAGTAGTGCTGAAGATGGGCCTTAAAGGAGGGAGAAGATTTCAACAGAGCTGTTGAGAAGAATGTTCCACTGGGAAGGAACGTCTTGCACCAAAACAAAGAGAAGAGAAACTTGAAAAGCTATAGTGGTGGCTATGTGTCTATGGAGAAGAACAGTTAGAGATAGGGCTGGAAGGAAAGGATGGCATCATAGGGCCTTGCATGCCAATCCTGAGGGTTTATCGAGTAAAGATGGAAAGCCACTAAAGGTTTTTAAGAAGAGGGGAAATATTTGGGTACATTAGAAAGACTAATCTTGAGGCAGAAAGTGGAATCATCTAGAGCAGGGAAACACAAGGATGATAGAGAATTATGGAGCAATAATTCAGGTGAAATGACATGAAGATCTAAATTTAGGGTGGGCTCAACAGTTTACATGGGATAGTCCATTCCAGGCAACTATAAAATAAGCAAGTGGGACTACATCAAACTAGAAAGCTCTGCACTAAAAAAGAAACAATCAGTAAATTGAAAAGGCAACCTACAAAATGGGAGAAAATTATTTGCAAACCATGTATCTGATAAGGGGTGAATATCCAAAATATATAAAGAATTTATACAACTCAATAGTAAAGAAGCAAATAATCCAACTCAATAGCAAAAAAGCAAATAATCCAATATAAAATAGGCAAATGACTTTTTTCTAGAAAAGACGTACAGATGGCCCATAGGTATAAGAAAAGGTGCTCAACATCACTAATCATTAGGGGAAATGCGAATCAAACCCATAATGAGATAACACCACATATCCTGTTAGGCTGGTTATTAACAAAAAGATAAGAAATAACAAATGTTGATAAGGATGTGGAGGGAAGGGAACCCTTTATAACCTTATACACTGTTGGTGGTTATGCAAAATGGTACAGTTGTTTTGGAAAAACAGTATGGTAGGTCCTCAAAAAATAAAACTACCATATGATCCAGCAATCTCACTTCTGGGTATATATCCAAAGGAACTGCAATCAAAATCCTGAGCAGATACCTACACACCCACATTCACTGCAACAATACTCACAACAGCCAAGATATGGAAACAACCTAAATATCCTTTGATGAAAGAGTGGATAAAGAACATGTGATGTGTATATTATTTATATACATATATATATACACATAATATACAATACATATATATATATATATAAAATACTCCATTGTGTATATATACATGAAATATTATTCAGCCACTCAATTTAAAAAAAGGAAATCTTGCCATTTTCAACAACATGGATCAATCTGGAGCGCATTATGCTAAGTAAACCAAGTGAAACAGAGAAAGACAAATACTGCATGATATCACTTATGTGTGGAATCTATAAAAGAATAAAAGTCAATTTCATAGAAACAGAAACTAGAATGGCTGCCAGGATTGGAGGGAGGGGGAAATGGGGTGATGTAGGTCAAAGGGTACGACTTTTTAGTTACTAGCAGAGCTCAGACAATCTAACGTAGAACATGGTGACTATAGTTAATAATATGGCATTATATACTTGAATGTTTTTGAGAGTAGATCTTAAGCATTCTTACCACACCAAAAAAGTTAATTATCTTCACCTTTTTAATCATTTCTACATTGTATAGGTTTATGAAATCAGCATGTTGTATACTTTAAATATATATAATTATACTTATTAATTTCTGCTTGATAAAATAACAAAATCATATATTACTAAGGAAGTAATAAACTGGGTTATCCTAAAAAAATGAAACGAGATGGGATCAGGAGGGAGACAAACCATAAGAGACTCTTAATCTCACAAAACAAACTGAGGGTTGCCCGGGGGGAGGAGAGTAAGGAGAGGGTGGCTGGGTTATGGACATTGGGGAAGGTATGTGCTCTGGTGAGTGCTGTGAAGTGTGTAAACCTGGCAATTCACAGACCTGTACTCTCGGGGCTAATAATACATTATATGTTAATAAAAAAATTAAAAAATAAAAAAATAAGCCTCACCTAGGCACCAAAGAAAAAATAATATAGCAAGCTCAGAAAAAAAAAAAACAAAACTGGGTTATCCTATAGAATGATACAAATATCAATGAACTTCAGATTATTATAAATTTTAAAAATCTTATTGTACTTTCAAACATAAATACTAAAAACTAAAAATCTATTTTTCATGCTAGAGAAAATAATACTGAGATTAAAAAAATATCTAAACTAAGGCAAGAAAGAGAAGGCACAGACTGGATGGATGAATCAGAAAACATAAAGAGGAGGAAGAGGGGCGCCTGGGTGGCTCAGTGGGTTAAGCCGCTGCCTTCGGCTCAGGCCATGATCTCAGGGTCCTGGGATCAAGTCCCGCATCAGGCTCTCTGCTCAGCGGGGAGCCTGCTTCCTCCTCTCTCTCTCTGCCTGCCTCTCTGCCTACTTGTAATCTCTGTCTGTCAAATAAATAAATAAAATCTTAAAAAAAAAAAGATGGAAGATAAATTATAATAAAATAAAGAGCAAAGAGCTAAATGCTTATGTTAAAAGGTAAAGTCATCACTCCAGATTAAAAAGTAAAATCTGAAGACATATATTTTACAAAAAAAGTATTTAAAATATAAAGAGACTGATTTATAATAATAAAAGTTATTTTCTTAGGAAGAAAAAAAAAGAAGAAAAGACAATGTAAAAGAAGATTCTAGCACAGCACTTACAAACTTGAATGTGCTTAAGGAAGGACATCTAGCTAATATGCACATTATGATTCAGTAGGTCTGAGGTTGGATATTTCTCACAAGTTCCCAAGTAATGCCCATGTTGCATGGTCCACAGGCTACACACTGAGAAGCAAGGTTCTTAGGACACTGGAATGCTAAGTATGGAGGCTAAGGAAGAGTCAAACTGACTCCATGGTTGTTGAGTTGGGGTGACTCAGACAATGCCAGTGGCAAAAACAAGAAAACTAAAAGGAGATGATTAGTGTGAGAGGATGTCGAGTTTGGACAAGCTGATCTTTATTATTTATCGCCATATTTTCTCATTATTTTCGATGTGCAAGTTTATTATATGTTTCTGTGGAATTCTGTGTTAAGTGGTGGCAGGGAGGGAAGGGGTAGAGAGGAGGGGCAAGAATTTGCTTGCCTTGGTTTTAAGCCACAAGGATCATACTTCAAGAGGGAAAATCCAATTTGGTCTCATTTCATACTGCCTTTATATTTTTCAGCCATCAACTCTTTCTCCACACCAAACACAGTTTAAAAACACACATGGTCTCTGTCCTTTGTGTTCACTTGCTATAAAATTAACAGCCCATTAAGAAACACACCTGCAGTGGCTTTATTCAGAGGCCAATGCCTTCTAGCTTTTAACTCCCTAAAATGCCTCCATTATTGCTTTTTGTGTTAAGGCCAAGAGTAATAACTATTTTAAGAATGTTCACTGTTAACTGTTAATAATAGATTTCAAATGCAATTTTGAACATAATTATGTATTACAGGACACATAATTTTGTGGAATTGACATTTATAATAAAATATGCCCTTTGAGATGATAAATGACCAACCGAGGACCTTATTTTTCACTGAAAGTTACTTTTTCCTATGTTAGACAGAATGGTCTGGTCCCCAAAGGATTGATTATGCATTTAACTCCTAAGGTCCTGGAGCTGACAGATGTCTTCAAAGAGCAGACAATTAACAGACTGTGTTTATGTGGATACTTCCGTTTTTGACCTAATGTTCAGTTTGCTCAATTGCTGTCCTCAATCAACGACTCTTATCACTTCTTAAAATCCATCATTTGGTTGTTCAAACACTATTATGAACATAAAATAATTTAAAATTATGTTCAACAAACACTATTTTAAAAGTGCTACAAATAGCCTTTAATGAATGCAGACACTGTCATTTTAAAAAATCAGGGCAAAACTGGCTGATGGACATTAACCTTTATATACGAGCCTTACCAAATGCTACACCATGTCTTCTTTCTGCACTTTATAGCATCATATACTGCATAATGAGGCTACTTAAATGTTATTCACTAAATCAAAAGAAACTCGTGAAGTTGTGTTGTTGGAGCTTCCTGGTTACTAGCATTTGTAAATATCTGAAGCATATATACTAAGGCATTTATAAAAATGATTTTAAAAGATGGTCTTACCCTTTGAAAGCCTGCATCACAATTAAAACAAGATAGATGAAGAGACATGACAACATGAATGAACATGTGGACTATAATTTAAATAAAAATAGCATAGCAAGCGAGTTGCCGCAATTTGGTGCTAAAGAGAAATTCTCACAGCTTGCAGATGGAAAATTTCTCAGCCTCTAACCTTTAACATCGAGTGTATCAGAAAGGGGGACGTCTCCCTGCTAGCAATCTACATTGCTAAATAGCCTGCTCCATTTTGTCTTCTCTCAAATTTTGTTACGGGTTACAATATAGTGTTCTTAGTTAATTTACTATTTCATTTTTTTCTTAATGTAGCTCAAAGGGGAAAACTAAAGAGAAGAAAATGGCATGCAGAGAAAACGGATGTGGATTCCACGATATGGAATGTGATTTCAGGAAGACATTCTGTGCCAGGATAAGGAAGTGGAATAGTTTTGGCCAAACTTAACATGGTCCCCGATCCCTCATTTGCAAAGTGTTAGCAGCAGGGCTAAAGTATAGCAAGCACAAAGGTCCGGATTCTGTAACATGAATGTTTTAATGTCATTTAATCACTTAGATTGCTACAGCATATCGAAAGGCCCAGGAAGACCATATTCTCCAGTAGCAGAACACTCCCTTGCAGAAATGCAAGAGGAAGAGCCACGGCTCATATCAATACCCACTGATATCCCCCAATTTAGTTTGAGCTAAACACTCTCTTTATAGCTTGCAACACAGGCACCAACTGCTAAGTGGTAAAAACCAATGGCAGATAGGCCGTGTGGAAGGATCGCAAGCTAACTGACAGTTGCATAGTTTAAAACGAAAAGGTCAAGCTACCTGGCAGGTAAATATAGAGGCCCAGAATTGGTGACAGACATTGTGTGCAATGGAACCAAGCCCTCATTATCTCTAGACTCAGACACATACCTGAATACTAAGAACATAATTATTAACAAAACTGTCCTTATAAGACAGGGGTAAGTAGCGCTCTGCTGGACATAGACATGTATTTATATTTTTCTACTTAATGTAGCTAGACCGGATTTAATGATCCTGCACAAAACTCAGTGAAACATGAGTAGATGATACTGACATGCGGTCATTAAAAAGATTCTCATATCAGGTCCTCGTGTAAAAATGACCAGGTTAAAGGCTGTGGTATTGTCCGTAACGGCAGTCTTAGCAGTCTTTTAAGGGACTTGCAAGTTATATAGATAGATACATAAAATGTATCTAAGCTAAGAAGATACTGGCTTTTTTCTATTTATTTATTTATTTATTTATTTATATATTTTCAAGATACTGGCTTTAATTAACTGAAGGGGATGTTGTCCAAAGGGATGAAAAAGAAACATGCTTTAAGATCATATTTGCCCTTCACCTCACCCTATAGCACGTTCAAATTCCTCAGAAGACAGCAACAAATACCTTTGGTATGGTCATTCACCTGAATTAATCCTAGTGTGTGTCTCATGGCACAAGTACCACCTCCCTTTTGTTCCTTCAAACGTAATAATTGGTTCATAGTTTTAAAATCATTATGAAATTTAAAATTTCAGTGCTTGGAACAAAATGGAGAGGTGAAATGAACCCCTAATTCCTGTGATTAAAAGCTGCAAAGAGATAAAAAGGGGACAGTGAAAACCTATTCTACCCTTCCCATCTAAGTAGCCTTGTATACTTTTCTTTACATAAACTATTGAAGAAAAATATGTATTCAACTCTCAGTTCTTCAGGGACAGATTTTCCAGATTGTATATTACACGTGCTTTTTATATTGGTTCTATAACTGAGGAGTATGCAGGAAAAAGAAAAGGAAGAATGAACCTGGTACATGGTAGGCACTTGGTAAATATTGTTTGGATGAATTAATAAAATAGTAATCTTGGTAATTTATTTAGTAATGTTGATCATTTACTTTGACATTTTGGTATCAGGTTTAGTGGGAAGAAGAACTGAAACATCACACGGAGACCTTTGGGAATTAACTGTGAATAAAATATGTTTAGACATAAAATACTCCTACCTTCCTGACACTGATAATAGATCACTGATTGTGTGGAAAAGTCCATTAGCAAATATTACACTTGAGAAATACCTGAGTGTGTAAGTGTAAACAATTACGTCCAGACACTGAAAGACTTCATGTGCCAATACAATACCTCATCCAGTATTACATACATCTTCTCAGACAGAAGTGAAATGGTATTGTTTAAAATCTCACCATTAATTAAAAGACAAATTTTGAATTGCATTTTGACCCTGTATATCTGTTTGTTGAACATATTGTTGTTTAAAAGACTTAATTATCTTTTTAGAAGTATTTCTTGAAGTTCTGCCATAAGGATTTACACTTTGTTAAATTTTTAAAAAAAATTTCACAGCTCTTCTGGTGTGTTATAATGACCACTAAGTAATATTCACAAACATTAGTTTCCAAATTTCAGGCTCTCTTGATGTGATATACAATCTCATGCACTGAAACACAAATTGTTTGTAGAATCTCAGTCTGTGGATTATTACCAATGGTATACGAAGTAGTCAATCACTCTGAATTTCTTTGGTGAAAACTTGAATGGATATAAAACTCAAATTTATCATCACATTTTTTACATATTTAATCAATTACTCAGAGTCATGGTCAATATGGTATAAAACACCTCCTTAAAAGAAAATAATATTGCCACTAGCAAGAAAAAATTTTCAAATGCTAATGAATAAATATGGACCATGCAATGAAAAGACAAAAAAGGAAATTAGAGATGATTTCCACTTACAATATCATCAAAAAGAATGTAAAAACTTGGGATAAATTTAACAAAAAAAGCTGCAAGTTGGGACACCTGAGTGGTTCAGTTGGGTGAGTGTCCAACTTTTGGTTTCAACTCAGGTCATGATATCGGGGTCCTGGGATGGAGCCCCGCATTTGGCTCCATGTTCAGTGGGGAGTCTGCCTGAAGATTCTTTCCTTCTCCCACTGCCCCTCTCCACCCCCAGCTTACACTGGCTTGCACACTTTCTCTCCCTGTCTAAAATAAATAAACAAATCTTTTTAAAAAAAATGTTGCAAGACTCATGTATTCATCAGAAAGGATGAATACCCAACTTTTGTAGCAACATGGACGGGACTGGAAGAGATTGTGCTGAGTGAAATAAGTCAAGCAGAGAGAGTCAACTATCATATGGTTTCACTTATTTGTGGAGCATAACAAATAGCATGGAGGACATAGGGGGATGGAGAGGAGAAGGGAGTTGAGGGAAATTGGAAGGGGAAGTGAACCATGAGAGACTATGGACTCTGAAAAACAATCTGAGGGTTTTGAAGGGTGGGGGGGGTGGGAGGTTGGGGGAACCAGGTGGTGGGTATTAGAGAGGGCACGGATTGCATGGAGCACTGGGTGTGGTGCAAAAACAATGAATACTGTTATACTGAAAATAAATAAAAAGTAAGTAAATTAAAAAAAAATGCAAAAAAATTGCAAGACTCGTATACTGAGAAAAACAAAACATCACTGAAAGAAATTAAAGAAGGCCTAAATAAATGGAAACATCCATATTCATGGGTTACAAGATTTACTGTTATTAAAATGGCAATACTTCCTAAACCGATCTACAGAGTCAATGCAATGCATATCAAAATTCTAACTCCCATTTTCCAGAAATACACTAGCTGTGCTAAAATTCACCCAGAAATTCAAGGAACCCAGAACAACTAAAGCACTCTTAAAAAAAAAAAAAGGAAAACACTTCCTGATTTCAAAATTTATTACAAAACTACATTATATCCATTCAAGTTTTCACCAAAGAAATTCAGAGTGATCGACTACTTCGTATATAATGGTACTGGTATCACAATAGACATAGAGATCAATAGAATAGAATTGAGAGTCAAGAAATTAAACATCACATTTATGGTCAGCCGAATTTCAACAAAGGCACCAAGGCAATTCAATGGGGGAAAGAATAGCCTTTCAACCAGTGGTGATGGACGAGTGGATATCCATAAGCAAGAGTGAAGTTGGACCACTCCCTCAACACCATATATAAAAATTAACTCAAAATGGACCAAATTTCTACATTTAAGAACTAAACCTGTAAAATTCTGAGGCAGAAATTACAGGCATAATTCTTTGTGACCTGGGGTTTGGCAGTAGTTTTTTTTTTTTTTTTTAAATTTTTTTTATTTGACAGAGAGAAATCACAAGTAGGCAGAGAGGCAGGCAGAGAGAGGGAGGAAGGGAAGCAGGCTCCCTGCTGAGCAGAGAACCCGATGCGGGACTCGATCCCAGGACCCTGAGATCATGACCTGAGCCGAAGGCAGCGGCTTAACCCGCTGAGCCACCCAGGCGTCCCTGGCAGTAGTTTCTTAAATATGATATCAAAAGCACATAATATGAAAGAAAAAATAGATACATTTGACTTCATCAAAATTAAAAACTTCTGTGCCTCAAAAGACACAATCAAGAAAGTGAAGAGACTGCCTAGAGAATGGGATAAAATGTTTGCAAGTCATATATTAGAAAAGAGGTTTGTATCTAGAATACATTAAGAAGACTTACAAACTGACCAGTAAAAATCCAAATAAACAAATTAAAAAATGGGCCAAGGATCCAAATAGACATTTCTCCAAAGAGGAAATACAAATGGCCAATAAGCACAGGAAAAGAGGCTCAACTTCATTAGCCATCAAGGACATGCAAGTTAAAAACACAATGAGATACCACTTCATACCCACTAAGATAGCTAAAATAAAAATGATAGACAATAAAGGTGTTGACGAACATGGAGAAATTGGCACCCTTTTAACTTTGGCCTCTTAAAAAACTGAAAACAGGTGTTCTAACAAAAACTTGTACATGAATGCTTATAGCAGCATTATTTATAATAGCAAAAAAAGTGGAAAACCACAAAAGGTCCATCAGTTGATGACTAGATAAACAAAATATGGTATACTCACACAGTGGAATATTATTCAACCATAAAAAGGAATGAAGTATCAATACATGCCACAACATGGACAAACTTTGAAAACATTAAGTTAACTGAAAAAAAGCCAGACACAAAAGAATACACATTATATGATTCCATTTATATAAAATGTACATGTAGGTAAATCTATAAAGACAGGAAATAGATTAGTGGTTGCCAGGGGCTGGGGAGAAGTGGGGATATCGGGTAACTACCAATGCCTATGAGGTTTCTTTTCAGTGTGATGAAAATATTCTAGAATTAAATAGCCATGATGGTTACACAACTCTGAATATGCTAAGAATTGCTGAATTGTATATTTTATTACTTTTTAAATACTTTATTTAGTTATTTGACAGAGAGATCACAAGTAGGCAGAGAGGCAGGCAGAGTGAGGGGGGGAAGCAGGCTCCCTGCTGAGCAGAGAGCCTGATGCGGGGCTCGATGCCAGGACCATGACTTGAGCCGAAGGCAGAGGCTTAACCCCCTGAGCCACCCAGGCGCCCCTCAGTTGTATACATTAAATTGGGAATTATATAGTATGTAAAATATAGCTCATTAAAGTTGTTCCAAAAGATATGGTTCTAAGTTCTAAATTGGTATGTAGAGCCTGCAGACACATATTCACACAAACTATCATGACCTGTCCAAGAGTTCTGATGTGTTTCCAAGTGGTTTTAGATGGTTATCTGATACCTGATATCTGATGAATTGTCTCCTGCCCAGTATTTTGGAATATGTCATTGATAGCACACAGCAAGGATGCCCATTTTCTGTATTTTTAAACAATGTCAGACTAACACTGGGCTAGTTACGGCTCAATTTATCCAGCACCCCCTTTTGTATCTTAGAATGTAAATCCCCAAAGGACAGGGCAGTCATGACTGTCTAAAATCTTGACATCTACTTTCCGGGCATTTCATAAAGGCGATTATATTAAGACCCACCTATCCCATAGTTGAGAGTAATAAGGGGATTGTACAACTTCTTGTGCCAGGCCCTGGGAAAAAGAAGCAGCCAGGGAGGCACCAGTTTTCAGGGGTTGTCGTATTTGCCATCGCTTTTAACTTCCATCTTTAAGGAACTCGGAAAATATTCAGTAATATCAAATTAAAACATCTCCCAATTAAAACTCATAACACATAGTAACAACAATACTGGGGCACCTGGGTGGCTGAGTCAGTGAAGTGTCTGCCTTCAGCTCAGGTCATGATCTCAGGGTCCTAGAATCAAGCCTGTGTTGGGTTCCCTGCTCAGCAGGGAGTCTGCTTCTCCCTCTCCCTCTGCTGTTCCCCTGACTCATGCTCTCTCTTTCACACTCTCTGTCTCAAATAAATAAATAAAATCTTAAAATAACGATGACAACAACAGTAATATGAAATTCGGAAAGATAGTAGCATCTACGGAACAAGACACAAACATCTATGGGTCCTCTTTTGGAACTCCTACCTCTCATTTTCACAACATCAATATGCCTCTCTCATACTCAGTGTGCCATAAAATTCCGTGTCCCAGTTTCTCTCTGAGGCTCCTTCCTTCTCTTCTGTCCAGACTTCGGACCCTTCACTCTCTCTTTTCTTACTGGCATTCTCAATGTCTCCCTCTTTACTGGTTTCTTATTCTTTGTCTTCAAACAAGCACAAGTCTTTCTTAAAACAAAACAAAACAAAAAAACAACAACTAAAATGACCCAACTGCCCCTTCATCTAGCTATCATACTATTTATCTCCTTCCTTTCTTTGCCAAGCTGTCTCCATCTGCTGCCTCTACTGCTTCATTATCCATTTACCACAGGCTATTACCATCTGCATTTCCCCCCACTACTCTATTAGTCCATTCTCCTAAATATGCGCTCTTTAAGGTCAACTTGGATTGATTTTTCTGGTTTCTCAAGGCCCAGCTCAAACTACTTCTATAATAAACAATCATCTTTTCATCTTTTGTCTTTTAAGCCTCTTAATCACCTAACCATCTTATTTCTATTTCTGTACACCAGTTGGTTGCATGTTATTTTGCATTGTGTGTGCATGTATTCGTGCTTCCTCCAGCTTTCCTGCTGAATAGAATTTTCTCAAGGGCAAAAGCTATGTCTTCTGCTTCATTCGTGAGCATTCCATAGTACTTGGTACAGTTAAAATAGCATCTTGACTCACATAGCACTAAAAATCATGAACTTGTATGCTTGTAAACAGTAACATTTCATTTTTCTTCCCTTGATATTGGAGGTTGGGGAGGTCAAGAATCATTTCTCCTACAATCTAACTTTTTGCTTTTATTCTTCCCACTTTCTGAGCCACTGGCAATGGGACTATGGTATCTGTGTGCAGTTCTCATACCTTCGGTAGGATATATAATGGACATAGGAAAAGGCAAGTAAAACGACCGAGGGAAATACAGTTACAAGGAGAGTTCAGAAGTAAAACCAAGGGCTCATGGTATTAGAAAGGTGGAGGCCAAGAAAGGATATGTGATTATTATCTACGGATTGCCGAAGTTACGCAAAGGGAAATGCAGACTTGTGCGTTCAACCCTGGAACTCTAAGATTTTGTTTTCAAAAGCAAATTTTACATATGAGAATTACCTTTGACTTCATGCAAAAGCTAGTAGAAGTTTGAACTTCCTCCAAAAATAATATAGCCGTAAGATATAAACAGATACTCAACAGAATTAGGAACACACATGGCTGGTAAATTTCTACAATGCACTGTTTCTCTCAAAAAACTGTGATGGTATAAAGATGTTCTGGGCAGATCCCCTAGCTTTTGAAGGACTATTCCAGGAGGATCCCTATGCCATTCCACAGCATACCAGCAGCGCCCCTGTCAGATGTATGCTGTTAGGCTAGAGGGACCACGAAGGAGATACATTCTAGAGGAAAGGTGTCTATTAGTTAAACAAACAAACAAACAAACAAAGTCAAGTAAGGATTAAAAGGAAACATTAAACATATATGACCAAGAACATTTAACATGAATTTTTTATACCGTAAATAAGTTTGCCTTTTAGCCTAGTGAACCCTTTCCATAAATCTGTTTTAGAAGTCAGGTTTCCAGTATGCTTTAGAAAAGCTTTTGTTAAAACTGAAGTATATTGATAAAGTGATTTAATATAGTTGAAAACAAGCTGCAGCACTCTAGCTGGACCCCCTGAAACCTTGTATTAGAGAAACATCTATATAGCATTATAGGAAACATTTGCTGTAATTTGCCATCAATCTTTAAAAATAATAATGTTACGCTCCCAACATTGTTGTCTTTGTTAGTGCATTACTACTATTTTATTCATGTGGTTTGTTGTACTTATATGAATTATTCCCAATTCTACCACAATGTCCTGGGCTCTAATATCCTTTAAGTAAAAGATATCAAAACTATGGGTTGACTCAAAGGGCAGCTGAGTGCATTTTAATATCCACATGTCCTATGAACCAATATTGAAGAACCACAGAATTATACTGCAGGACTGTGTTCCATCCGAACGCACAGTGATTACCTGGGTGGGGTTGGTGCAGTTCTTTACTTTTGTACCACAAAATGAATCTTTACCTACTGGCTGGGTCTGTGAAATAAATGTCAGTGAAACTACAAGTAAATCTGAAATTCAACTTTTTATTTAAGGTCCACAACTGTCATTGAATAAATTGCCTCCAATATAAATATGCCACAGGTAAAACTCAACAAAACACCACCACAACAAAGCAACAAAACAAAACAAAAGCAAAAACAATCAACACACACACACACACACACACACACCCCTCTCCAGCTAGGTCTACAATGAAAGATACATTTGGGTTGTTAACTTTGAATCCCAAAGGGGTATGTGTTCTGTTTTCAGGATGAGGGGAGTCTTGCTGAATCCAGGTCTAAGAACTCTTACAGAAAAGATACACATTTCGCCACATGCATGCAGATTTTTAATCAAGACAGCTGTTACTTAAGCAACTGGCCTTGAGAAAAGAAATTTTAAAAGAAGAGGCTCAAAGAAGGGTCTTGAGCTAACATTAAAAGACTAGATCCTCTTTTCAGCTGTGCCTGTAGTTGTACCTATTATGCAAGCCAAGTCTCTTAACCTTGTGTTTTCCTTTCTCAAGTGTAAAACAAGGGTAACAATAGCTGCTACAGCATAAAACTGTTATGTGGATGAAACACATTAAAGTATTTTGAAATTGTAAATGTTCTCTAAGTGCAGACTGTTATTGTTACATACATGTCAGAAATCCAAACTTATAAGGCAGAAAACTGGGAATTAATTATTTGAATTACAACAGAATTCTCGGCAAGTAAATTTAAATGGCAAAGTGGTTGGCACATTTTACAGACACACATTTCAACCATTTTTCCAGGAGTTATACATGCCTTTTGCAAAAATAGGTCCACTTTTATTTGGAAGGGCTAATTGTTCTTCCCTAACTGCAAAATTCGAATTCACTGACTCCTAATGTACACAGCTGGAGGGGACCTTAGGGATAAGCCAGTCCCACAGAGCATCACCCCTTGTTTGTCAAAGCATTAGCAACTGGGAGGAGAATGGAGAGCAAAGAAAGGAGAAAGGGGAACGCAGGGGGAATTGTGGCAGGAATCTGAGCCCCCCTCCCATTTTATCTGGAGAGATGTGGCTTTTATCTGTTTTTTTTTTTTTTAATTTGTGCTTTGCAGGTAAGGTATAATTTGCAAAATGTGTTTCCCTGCCTACTATCCCTCCTCCACTCCCTAAAAGTTTTAAAGCTGAAGGAGAGCAGAATTGGCACCCCACAATATGATTCTTTGATGTAAGGATCATCTTGAAGAAATGACAGACAGAAAAACCATGTAGAAGGTCCTTTGGTAAGGGGACATTTACATTTAGAAGGGAAATTGACATGTGTAAGGGGGATCCCTCTCTGTACCAGGAAGAAGATGTGCCTAAATCTCTAGAAACTCATCAGTGGAAAAGAGGACTTCACTGTCTAGCAGCCATACTCCAGCTCCCTGTGCTTTGTCTGACAGCCTCATGTAACTGGCTTCCCTCCCCGCCCCTGACAGTTTTTGTCTTTAGCTAGAGATAGTATGTAAGGTGGCGGCCTGGGCCATTCCAGGAGTTACTCTGTTTTCCTGGGTCTTTCCTGCATATGCAGGGCATAAACATGTTATTGAACTGTTTTTCTCCTTCCTGTTAATCTGTTTTATTATTATTATTATTATTATTATTATTATTATTATTATTACAGCAGGGGTGGGTGGGTGCCTCAGCCTAGAAACTAGAAGGTTAGAGGGAAAATTATTTTTCAACCCGGACAAAGCCAACGCCCTCCTTTTTCAGATAAGAAACCTGAGCCCAGAGAGGTGAAGAGCTCTAGTCATCACTTGGTCTAGGCTAACGCATCTTCAAGACAGGCTGTACGCTGTGTCATGTCAATCAGCTCTATGTTGTTTCTATGGTCATATATTCAGCAGACATTGAACTAGAAAGTACCTTTTCTTCCCCCTTCAACTTTGTGGAGATAGATCTTGTAGAATGAATTTAAGAGAAATGCCACTTTCCCCCAAGGACAGACTTTTGCAAAAATTATAAAGGAGATAAAGGTGGACTTGAGTATCCTTTAGCTCTGTCTCCCCATCCGCTTTTTGTTCCCATGCTCTATTTTGGCATCTAACCTACAAGAATTTAGTACTGTCCACTACCCGATAAACTTCTTCCTTATTCAGATGACGGATGACAATGTTGGATTTCACCTGAGCCCTATGCTCCTGGAAAACTGCTGGGTAAGAAATCTTCCCAACTTTTTGTCTTCCAAAATCTTCTCACTCTTTTATGTTTTAGGACAACAAACAAAAACCAAAAACAACCTTATTAAAAGCTCTTTCCCCTATGACTTATTAGATATGGCTCTCTGTCTACCCTTTGTCATGGATCCCATAAGAACTGCAGAAGACTCCTATGTTGACCTGTAACAACGCCAAAGAAGGACCTTTCCCCTTTTGCTGGAGCCTGCTGAAAGACCAGATACAGACCCTCCAATTGCCTATTCTTTGCCTCATAAATAATTAGCTGAGATCAGAACTATTTGTTCTCCTTCAACTAGCTAGATGCGGACAGAAACATTTCCTGGTCAGTTGACTGACTGAGACTTCTGAGCACAAGACAACCCCAGCTGTAAATCATCCCACATGTTCCTTATCCAGTAGTCCTAGAAAGTCTAAGGCAAAATCCACTTTGCGCAGACACTCTGATCTTCCAGATCTGGAATGCTTTTCCTATTGCAATAGCCTGAATAAAATTAATTTCCCTACCTATTCAGTTTTTGCCTTTGACACTTCCTTAGAAAACCTCTTTAGCCATTTATATTTTTAGTCTGTGTTACATTATTTCAATAACAGATGAGAAAACAGAAGAGTTACAATCAAATGTCCTCTGTTCTGGTTCATATTTCTCTCTGGTTCTTGACCCTTTTGGACCTCAGTTTCTTCATCTTTAAACAAAGACTTTGGATTTGATAATGTTTCAGATTTTAACATTCCATATTAGTTGCTAAATTACATTGTAATTATATTTAGTTCAATTTATGGATGTTATGTGACTTAGGTCTGGGAGTAAGCCTTTTACTTTTTTCTGTCCCTTGCTCTGTTTAAAGTAGTTGTTACATAATGTGCATTAAAGAGAAAGAGTTATGACTAGTTTATAAACTTCTAAGGTAGTAGGGGCTGTTTTAGTATAATGTTTTCAATTCTATAAATGTTTATTGAACAACTGACAGCTGGCTTTTCTGGCAGATTCCAATATGTGATTGTGACTTAAGTCTTCTTTTTGAAATTAAATTCAAATTATTCAAGTACATTTCAAAAATAAAACATTAGCATGCTAAATGTCTATAATCAAATATTCTGTTTTCTTTCATTTGGAAAACTACATGGTGAGAAAATTCTTTAGTCTCCTAAGGAGAAGCAGATATATATAACTATTGTTAATGGGGGAACAATTCCAGTAGAATTTGGTTTTCTTTTTACAGTGTCATTCTATTTATCCATCTTTGACAATGAGGGTAATGATGATTATGAAATAGTAGATGTTAACTTGCTAAGCAAAGAGAGATCAAACTTTAAAAAGAGAAAACATAAATCTCAAGAAGGCCATCATTTGTGGAAAACCTGATAGCAGTTTGAAGCAGGATCTACAGTACCTAATGGGATGTCAATAAACTCAAGGTAATTTTCCAATCATCTGTTCCAATAATTACTGCTAACTTTAACTCGGTGCCTGGCACTGTGCACTAAAACCATTATCTCACTTGTTCCTCCCAACCAACTTATGAGACAAGTACTATTATTATCGTCCTTCTGTTGCAGAAGAGGATATTAGTTCAGCAAGGTTGTATCAACTCATTGCCTGAGGCTTGAGAGCCAGGAAATGACACAGTGTTCAAAGCCAGATGAGTCTGACTCCACAGTCTAGGATCTTAACCACAGCCCTACAATGTCCAGTCCTCTAGGAGAGTGAGGAAATCAATGTAAAAAACATTGACATCCTGAAATTTTACAATGTAAAAAAAGGATTATTTGTTTTTTGGTTTTGTATTTTAATGCATACAAGATCATTAAGACAAGCTTCTACAACTGTATTTATGGGGTATGCGATGTCTAGAAAATCATAACAGGATACAGCTGACCAGCTGAAAATATCCTTTTAGGTATATTTCATCTTCTGCAAGGTTTGGTTTAGTGTACACATGGCATTATAAAACAGGAGCTATGTTTTTACTCGGTGAGTGATATGCAGTAAAGACCTAATACAGCAGAACCATGATGTGCAGTTACAGTTAAGGTTTTGTTCAGACTGCCAAAAAAATCAGTTTAAGATAACAAGTTGGTATATATGGCTTCAATCCTTAATAATTTTTCCTCATAAAGTATTAAATTGGAATTGTTCAGCCTGTTTGTTGTTATAATTGAGCAGAAACTTAAAAACGTTTTTTCATTTATGAAACTTGTTACAACACATTAAAATATAGCTGTATAGGATTTCTCTAAAAGCCATCATGAATAGACTCTGGGGCTTTGCTTTCATTAGGTAAAGTGTCTTTTGTGGTTTTCATATACGTTTCGTGTGTGAATTTCTGTACAGGGTAGAGAAAATCTCTACCCTGTACAGAAAATCAGATTGCCAGTTTCTAGCTTTGTGACCTTGGGCAAGTTACTTAACCTCTCTGAGCCTCTGTTTCTTTATTTGGAAAATGAGGTCCGTAATGTTACCTTCATGATATAATACATGTGAAGGGTCCGGAATAATTCTTGGCACATGGTTAATTATGCAAAAAATTCCAGTTATCAGAAAACTCCAGCTAACCCCTGGACAACACTGGGGTTAGGTATAGCCATCTCTTCCCTCTTAACCCCATGCAGTCAAATAATCCTCGTATAACTTGTGACTCCCCCAAAACTTAACTTGAAGCCTTACCAGTAATACAAACAGTTGATTAACATGGATTTCATATGTTACATGTAATATATACTGTTTTCCTACAATAAAGTAACCTAGAGGAAATAAATGTTATTAAAAAAATCATAAAGAGGAGAAAATACATTTCCAGCCCTGTGTTGTATTTATTGAAAAAAATCTGTACAGGACCTGGGCAATTCAAACCCATGTTATTCAAGGGTCAACGGTACTTTGTGGAAAGGAATTACAGATGTCTGAATTAGAGTAAACAAATGAATATGTTCTGGTAACGACTATGTAGTGACCTTCTGTCTTGCATGTTTTTGTCCTCAAACAGATAACTCATGAATTTCAAGTGTGAACAGCAAGAAACCCCTAGGCACCAAATGGTGGCTCTTGCACTTGCACATATAAAGGAATCAAAGAGTGGGAAAGAAGATAAGAGAGAAAAGGCCAGAGTCCAAGTATACTCAGACCCTTTCCTCTGTCATCTCTGACCCTCAGCCCGTCTCAGCAGCAACAATGGAATTGCTGGGAAAGGTCAGCCCAGGCTAGAGACAGTATTTCTAAACGAGGACATAAAGCAAGCTGCATTGTGAATCAAAAACTAGGACAAATCATAATGTTTTCCTGAAACCTAAGCACGAGTTTTACTGAAGCATAGAATTACATTTTCAAAAGCAAGCAAAAACCAAACAGCACACCCTACCAATAACCCCCAAAAGAAACTAGAAACACAAGTAAAGATTAGTAACTCGAGCAGTTACAAAACAAAATATCTTGTTTGCAACTCATCAGCCAAAGTAAGACTGTCTTATTACCCCGTAAGATTTTAAGTTTCTTGAGGGTAGGGTTTGGGTCATTCATTCATTCATTCATCTGTTTGAATGTGATCTCCTGAAAATATTTAGGATTGTGCTCTATGTTCTGTTTTCAATTTCTGCTTTTGGAATTGACATCCTGAAATTTTACATTGAGTCCCTGTGTGCTGAATCCTATTTCAAGAGAAATTAGAATAGAAACTTCCAGCTATTTTCAATACTTGTATATTGAGACTCAGATCATTCAATGTGAAGATGTTGGGAGTGCTGGTATGTGACATTTATTGTAAATAAGTCAGGTAGCTCAAGCTTACATTGGTTAAATTGAACAATTCAGTACTCAGAGTACTTTTTTATTTTTTCCAACTGCAAAGAATTCATGTTCCCCACTAGAAAAAAATTCATGTTCCCCCACTTTGACATAAACATTCACCCTTATATTAAGCATAAAAGGCTTTTTCTTATTATAAACAGAAGAAATTTCCATATACCCTTTGTAAAATGTTATATATAAATGTTAGGCTTGGACACAGCGAACTTAATCAAAATCCCATGTTGCTTCAGGGTAGTTATATGTGAAATGCAATTTCCATTGTATTGAAACCTCCATCCTGTAAATATTTATCTATTTTCAAAATTGCCTACATATTTGAAAAGTTTAATTGGTTTATACTCAAGGCACTAGAGAAAGGAAAATTTGCTTTCATAAGACATTGACATGTATTTATTCTGTCCACGTAGAGTACTTCTTTCGAGTGATCATGAAATTTAATGTGAAGTGAAAACATCCCAGCTTTGGTTCTAATAACCGAATTAGAAGAAAAGTAATCAATAATCAATAAATCAGTCATTTTGATCACTGTACCTTTTTTCTCTGATTTATCGGAAACTTTTCCTCCAATTGGAGAGTAAGTAGTATCCACGGATTCGGTCCCTCTGTTCCCTTTGCTAACTCCATTTTCATAGAGCTGTCCTTCAACTGGTTGCAACTGCCAAGTCAGGCCGAACAAATGTACTGCTGCAAGAAAACAAGCCATACATGAACTTATTCCAGACTTGCTGAGGAAGTCTCCAAACCAGCTGTCTCTTTCCACCTAAAAATGCCATGACCAGTTTTCTTTTAGTTGGGCCAAGCAGCTTTGAGTTTATACCTGTATCATACATGAGCTACCCTTATAAATAGCTATTGTTAAAATGTTGAGGCTCTAGCTATCCCAGTGATAGACATTGGGACATTAGTGAAGCAACCACAATGGGATTAGATGCTGGTCTTCAACACTGTTATCCCTTCTCATTTCCCTTGGTCATGGAACTCTACTTTGTATATGGAAACTGCAGAGTGATGGTGGACAGGCAATTATGAGAACATGGTAGGCCTTCACTAAGCCAGTTTCCCGAGTGCCTGGTATGCATAAGGTCCCATGATAGCTACTGCAGATGTTAAAATATAGATGCCTATTAGGGTAGGAGTTGGAAGAATACAAGTGTAAAATCACTATAATGCAGCATAACTGACACAGTACAGTCTCAATTGTTACCAGATTAAAAAATACCTGTGTTGATCAGAGTGTAGTAGGCACTCTCATATACTCTTCATGAGAGTATTAAAAAAAACACCCACCCTCGTGGAAGGTAACATAGCATCATTTATCCAAAAAACCTTAAAATTTGGCTTACCCTTTTAGCCTACAATTCCATTTCTATGAGTTAATTATGAATGTGTACAAACTAAAAAGCTATCTTTGTAACACTTAAAAACTAGTAGAAAGTTATGATGAGTCTAAATATTCATCAGAAGGAAATTAACGAAATAACTGGTATTACAAATAGTACAAGGTTACACTGCTATTAAATCATGTTACAGAAGATTATGAACTGGCATGGGAATAATTATGATGCATCAAATGAAAAACATCAGGCTACTAAACAGTATGAATAGAATGATCTATAATATGTGTGTGTGTGTGTAGATGTGTTGATGTCTGGGGAGAGAGAGGGCTAGGAGGATATATAGCAACATGTTCACAACATGGAGGCTATGGAGGATTTTCATTTCCTTCTTTAGGATTTATGTATTGTTGATACTTTTAACAATGAAAATGGGCAGTGTTTGCCATCTGGGGGAAGAGAATTTTTGTTTTAAAAGAAATTGTTTATTCTCTAGTTTCAAATAAAATGCCTTACAAAATATTTTTAAGAAGAAAAGAAGTGGTTTATTTTTCAATTGCTGTGGCTAAAACTTTCCGTTCTATATGTTAAATAACAGCGGTGAGAGTGGACATCCCTGTCTTGTTCCTGACTGTAGGGGAAAAGCTATTTCTCCTCACTGAGGATGATGTTAGGTGTGGGTCTCCATATATGGCCTTTATTATGTTGAGGTACGTTCCCTCTAAATCTACTTTGCTGAGTGTTTTTATTATGAATGGATGTTGTACTTAGTCTGATGATTTTTCTGTATCTATTACATTGGGCATATGGTTCTTATCCTTTTATTAATGTGGTGTATCACATTGATTGATTTGTGAATACTGAACCACCCTTGCAACCCAGGAATAAAATACCACCTCACACCTGTCAGCATGGCTAAAATCAACAACACAAGATATAATAGGTGTTGGTGAGGAGGTGGAGAAAGAGGAATCCTCTTACGCTGTTGGTGGGAAAGCAAACTGGGGAAGCCACTCTGGAAAACAGTATGGGGTTTCCTCAATAAGTTAAAAATAGAACCCTACAATCTAGCAATTGCAGTACTGGGTTATTTACCCAAAGAATACAAAAACATTAATTCAAAGGGATACATGCAACCCCATGTTTAAAACAGAATTATCGACAATAACCAAATTATGGAAATAGCACAAGTATCCATCGACTGATGAATGGATAAAGGAGATGTGAGATATATATACATGGTGAAATATTACTCAGCCATAAAAAAGAATGAAATCTTGCCATTCGCAAAGATATGGACAGAGCTAGAGGGTATAATGCTGAGCAAATAAGTCAGAGAAAGCCCAATACCATATGATTTCACACATACGTGGAATTTAAGAAATAAAACAAATGAGCGAAGGGGAAAAAAGAGAGGAAGGCAAACCAAGAAACAGACTCTAAATTCTAGAGAACACATATTTGAAAAACTTAATTGTTTTATACTCAAGGTATAGACTCTCTGATGATTACCAGAGAGGAGGTGGTGGTGGTCGTGGAGTGGGTCAGACAGGTAATGGGGATTAAGGAGGGCACTTGTGATGATTACGGACTGTTGTATGGAAGTGTTGCATCACTAAATTGTACACCTGAAACTCATAATACACTGCATGTTAACTAACCAGTATTAAAATAAAAACTTAAAAAAAAGAAGTGGTTTAGGGGCGCCTGGGTGGCTCAGTGGCTTAAAGCCTCTGCCTTTGGCTCAGGTCATGATCTCAGGGTCCTGGGATCGAGCCCCGCATCGGGCTCTCTGCACTGCAGGGGAGCCTGCTTCCTCCTCTCTCTCTGCCTGCCTCTCTGCCTACTTGTGGTCTCTGTCTGTCAAATAAATAAATAAAATCCGTTTAAAAGAAGTGGTTTAAAGGAACAACAGATTAAAATTGGCTTGGCTGATCAGGGATGCTTTAACGAGGTAGGATTTGAGATGAACCTTGAAAAATGTGCAGGGCTCTGACAGGTGACAGCAATGGGTAGGGTGAGGGGGCAGCTTGAAGAAAATATGACATTGTAAAGCACAACATGCATTTGAGGCAAAGGAAATTGCTGGGGTTGGCTAGAGTATATTTACGCATAGATGGTAGTGGAAGTTAAGGCTCAAAGGGAGGATTAGGGCCATATTGTAGAGGACGCTGAATGCCACACTTAGATATTTGGATTCAATTTATTAGGCAGCAGGGAGGCATTGCTATTTTGTGAGCAAATGAGTGTTATGATCAGTTTTCTTTAGGAAGATTAATTTGATAGCAATGGGGAGCACTGATGGTTTCTAGGTAAAGAAATGATATCATCAGAGCACCCTTTGCAGAAAGATAAATCCAATACTAGTGTGGAGAACAACGAATTGGAGGCCTAAGTATTTGGCAGGCACACAAATTGGGATGGCATTGCAATAATCAAGGTGAGAAATAATGAGCATCTCAATTAGGGCAGTGGCAGTGGGAGTGCAAAGAAAGCGATTCTTTAAAGAGAAATGGCATAAATGTCGTCTCAGGGTTTGGCAGCTAGTTGTGTGTGTGTGTGTGTGTGTGTGTGTGTGTGTGTGTGTATGTGTGCACCTGTGTGCTCATGTACACATGTGAATATTCTGGGGGCAAGAATAGAAAAAAATGAGGGAAAAGGAGGAATCCAAGGTTTAGGTTTTGAGCCTGAGTAACTGAAAGCATGGGGCAGTGATTTAATAGAGTTAAGGGATTCTGCACTTAGCCCAACACTAGCTACAGATAACTGGTGCTGGAGATGTATTTGTTAAATGATGACTAGTTGAACTAGCTGTTGACTGATGACTACTTGGTTTGTGGCAGGGTGGGGTGCTGGGAGAAATATAATGAAATCATCTTTGGAGGTGCTGGGTTCCACCCGCTAATGGGCTATCCAGACAGTCATGTTTGACCCAGGAGCTTTGGAGGTTTGAAGTTCTGGTGAAGTATTAAGGTTAGAACAAGACTGTGGAATCATGTATGCACAGAGGCAACAGCTGACATTGTGAGAGTGAATGAGGTCACTGAGGGCAGATAATGTTGGAAGAAAACAGTAACTAGGACAGAAGCTCTGGAAATCCTTTTATCTGTGTTCTCATTGCAATTTTAAACATCAACCAAATCTTACCAAAAAGGGGTATCTGCTCTTGACCCACTAACCTTTTCCTTTATGTTCCTAGGCATAGTAAAAGGGGCTAATTTGTATGTCTAATACTCATATACAGTATATGGATTTGCAACTGAGAACAGGAAAGCTAGTCAGATAGCCTATTTAAAAATCATTCATCCACTTTTGGTTGGAGCTAGAGATTTCTAACACCTACCTCCTAATTTATCCTTAAAACTTTTAAGCATTTAATTGCTTTCTATCCTTTTCTTTGGATTAAGGCCAGTGCTGCCTGATGAATTTCTCTTGCAATTACTGGAAACCCTTGAAACTCAAATGATAGTGGTACTGAGTCAGGTACAGTATGGCAAAAGATTCGAAGTATGGTTAGTTTAACCATACTTATTATTTTTTTAAGAAAATTTTATCTACTCTGTTCCCCAATAATGTGAATATGATGGATGTTAGAAGCCATATTGAAAATGTGTTGGATTCCCTTGGTTCAGTTACTTTTGTGAAATTAGATTGGCCATAAGGAACAAAAGGCATAGTAGTTTTCATTTTAAAGTTCAAGGGGGATATTTTATACACTTTAAGTTAAGCCAGTTTCCTGAGGGCACTCAAAAATGACAGAAAAAATTCTCAGCCATGTGCTGAGAATCACTTCAAAATAATAAGGCAAGGATTAAGTTTTCACCACAGAATGAATTAGGCTGCTTCCAACCAATCAAGACAGATAGAGAGGTGTGGACACATTTAGTAGAACAACCTTTCAGGGCAGTGAAGCTTTATAATTTTTTGAGTTTACTTTGTCTTTTACAGGCAAGAAGCTATTTATAATGTATATTTCTATGAATACATAATGCAAGTTAACTTACTTGCTATGGGTACCAAAGAAAAACCACATAGTCTTTCCTCTCCTCCAAAATGAACTTTCCTCTGTTGATTTGAGAAAGGAAGTCAAAACGTATGTGCAGGTAGACTAAGGTAACTACATAACTCCAGTCTTTGTGTTTTATTAGAAATAATGTTTTGTTCATATTAAGACCAATATAATTAAATTACATTGACCTTTGGGACATACCCATACATCACTAGAAAGATACGGCAGTACTTTCTATGGGGATGTATTTATTAATTCATTCAACAAATATCTTCAAAGCATATCCTGGCACATTGGAAACGTTGGAAATACATACAAAGGCAAAAAAAAATATTTAACATCCAGGACACCATAGATACTGGCTGATCAATAGGGAATCGGAAATGAACAACCAATGCAGCTTCACCAGGACACATTGATGGCACATCAGCCTTGGATGCAGGATGAAGATAGTCTTCAGCTTCTAGTGGATCTCCAATCAGATCTATGCTATGTATTTATAGCCACATTTTGAGGCAAGCCTCCCAAACCCAAGTATAGACATTATAAACCAACTGTTAGAATTAAGGGTATAGCTGGTAATGAACAGACAGTATTAAATTATATTACAGATTGATTCAACAAATATTTTTTTGAGTGCCTACTTGCACCAGGCACCGTTTTTCTAAGTTTATTGCAGTGAATAAAATTTTTTACAAAATCTCTACCTTCCCAGAACTCATACGAGAGGGTGGTGGGTTTAGACATGTAGACAATGAATAAAAATATGCTATAATTAATATAATATAGCTGTGTGGAAACAAAGAAGGCTCAGAGGAGGTAATATTTGAACCAAGTTTTGAATGGAGTGAAGTCATATGAATATTTAGTTGAAGAACCTTCCAGGAGGAAGGAATAGCAATTACACAAAACCCTTAAGCTTTGTGTGGAATGTGTGAGGAACACTAAGGATCCCAGTATGAATGGAGCTCAGTCAGGAAGAAGGGTGGTAGGAAAACTTTTAAACTGAAGGACTGCACCCATGATTGTACTATCTCTGTGTTCTAACCAACTTCACAAACTGGCCACTCATAAACTTTATAAGTGAATAGAAAGTAATATAACTAAAATCACCCATACTGGAACATCCACCTCCAAATGAGCAATCGAAGTACTCCTGGCCCCAAAGTCAAAGTTATTTTTCCTAAAGACATATATAAAAATATACATCCTCAGTGAGTAAAGATTGACATGACCCAGATCTCTCCAGGAATACCAGTACCGTATCACTGCACTTTACTGAAATTCAATGGCAAGAAAGAATGTATATGCCTATTCAAATATTCCAGGAATAATGTCTTTTCAGCTTATTAAGAATGGCAGTCCTTAATGCTCCTCTAACAAATATTCCTTAGAGTTGAGTCTTGTACATTTTATAATTATTATCCTTCTTGGTTTATCCAATTGCACAAAGCTACACTCTGAAATTATAAATGTATTACAAAGGTAACAAATGGAGTATCTCATCATGCCTGATCACCAAACTCAATCAAGCACCTTGGATCTCAAGGCAGGCTAACTTTGGGAGAATAAGCTCTTCTTAACTTGCACATTTCTCTAGGCTGAAAACTCCGAGTCTCTTTGCAGTTACTTCTCTGTACTCTCTGTTGGGACGTTGGTCTTTTTCTCTTAAGTAAGACTGATGGTCTCTATTAATATTTATAATTGATACTGCTTCTTTATTCCATTCCCCTTCAAAAGGCAAAAATATTCCCCTCTGGGAGACACCATAGGAATGCTTCAGAAGTAGAAGTAGGAAATCAGTGCTGAATGACCTAGGTCTGTACTGTCCAGCATGGTGGCCACTTGCACATGTGTCTGCCAAACATCTGAAATGTGGCTAGTCAGAATTGAAGACTTAATATAAAAGAAAAAATAGAATATATCCAATAAATGTTATAGTAACTACATATTGAAATCACAATATTTTAGATATATATTAAATTAAATAAGAATTTTAATTAATCCCAACTTTTTTCACATTTTGATGTGGCTACTGTGAAATTTTAAATTACATATGTGGTTTGCTTTGTATTTGTATTGGCCAATGTTGACCTTGCCTATCTAGAACATTTCACAAAGAGATGGGATGTTTCTCTTTTAGCACCCTCTCCTAGGACCTATCACATTATATCGAAGCTATCCATTGATATTTCTACCTCATTATTATGAAAGCATTCAAAGGGAAGGGTCCATGTCTTTGTTTTTCTATCTCTGGTCCTAAACACGGTGCCTGGTAGTCAGGAGGTACTCTAATTACATACTTCTGTATGTGACTATAAAGTAGTAAAGGAGCTTTAGAAAACAATTTTGTGATATCAATCAAAATTTAAATTGGGAATATTCCTTGACCAAGCAATTCAACTTCCAGGAATCTACTAAAGAAATAATCACGGTTGTGTATGAAGGAGTATGTACAAGGGAATTCAACCTAACATTGTTAACATAATGACTTTGTTAATATAGTTAAGAAAAAAAAAAAAAAAGAACCACCAATACATCCATCTCTGAGAAGGTGGTATATCCAAGCTATGAAATCTTATGTAAGAATTAAAAGGACTGATCTCAAGAGACTGTCAGATTGAAGGAGACATGATAATTAAATGCAATGTGGGATCCTAGATAGGATCCCGGAACAGGAAAAAAAAAAAAAAAAAAAAAAAAGGAAAAACTGGAAAAACCAGTATTAAACTCTTGAGTTAATAGCATCACACCAATGTTAATCTCTTACTTTTAATAATTGTACTATGGTTATGCAAGATGTTAATACTGGCAGCTGAGTGACAGGTACACAGCAATTCAGAGCTACATCTGCTCACTTTTCTGTAAGTCTAAATTTATTTCAAAATAAAAAGCCTAAAAAGAAAAAAAGAACTGATTCAGTGGTGTGCTGTAGCAAGCTTATACTGGTTTATAAGAGCCAACTGTGCACATGTCTTCCCAATTCCACCTTCAATGACTTCATGTTGGTAGTTGAAATCACCCATGGTGGGTTTATGAACATTCCAGGAACCAGAAAACATTGCAAATCCTTTTTTTTTTTTTTTTTCACAGAGAGCTTGTTGTCAAACATCAACACACCCTTGGTTGACCTACACGTACTGACATGAAAAGAGCTCTAGGTTTTGTATAAAAAAAAAAAAAAAAAACACTGTAGAACAATGCATATCTGATGATCCTGTTTAAGTTAAAAAAAAGTATCTCTTTATATATAAATGCATACAGAGAGAACTGGAAGGATAATACCCCCAAACCGTTGATCTTTACAATGGGGAGCTGGGACTTCAACATTTTCATAGTAATTTTAGAATCTTTTACAATGATAACGTATTCATCATGTGTTATATAATAAAAAATACTAGGTGCTCAACAAACCTTCTTTTCCTTTTAAGATTTTATTTATTTGTTAGAGGGAGAGAGAGCAGCAGGCAGAGGGAGAAGCAGGGTCCCTGCTAAGCAGGGACCTTGGGATCATGACCTAAGCTGAAGGCAGACGCCTAATTGACTGAGCCACCCAGGTGCCCCCAACAAAACTTTTTAATTTTTCATTATTTTTTTTTAAAGTTTTATTTATTTGTTTTAGAGAGGAGAGAGTGCATGGTGGGGAAGGGCAGAGGGAGAGGGAAAGAGAGAATCTCCAGGAGACTCTGAGCAGCCCCACTTGGGGCTTGATCTCAGGATGGTGAGATCACGACCTGAGCTGAAACCAAGAGTTGGACACTTTACCAACTGCACCATCCACATGCCCCCCCTCAAACCTTTTTTTTTTTTTTAAAGCTGAATGAATAGATGCATTGGTTTTTTCATTCTCTTGTATTATTATCTTCTGTCTAAAACAAAACTTTTTGGAACAATTTAAAGCAGAAGAGCAATTCAGCAATTAAATAAGGACAACCCCAAACACATAAAACAGATAAAACAGAACTCTTGATTGAAAGAGATTGGGGTTCTAAAAGAGTTGCCCCCAAATTCCAAAGACATAGTTTGAAATCTACTGGTCTCAAAAATTATCCTCAGAATATCTGAACAAGAAAAATGTGGGTGTTTGGAAGAACTCTCTTTTGGCAGTTAAATCTATTGTAATACCTCTAACAATGGTATTGTCAGGACATATGAAACCTTTCATGTTATTCTGTATCTTTTGGTATTTTGTGTCCACTCTCTTCTAGATAATACTAAACCACACTTAATAACAAGATAAATTGGGATTTGATACTAAATACACAAGTAAACCTTGAAACTGCACTCTAAGTTTGCTTTCAAGGAATTCACCTTACATCTCAAAAGGTACACGTATTCAGCTAAGAAAGGTTTATTTGTTTCAAGAATTTTTTGGTGTTACCTTCTAATTCTACTAAATAACCTATTTAGAAAGTTTGAAATCTGTCTCACAAACAAAATCCTGCCCATAATAGATGATGTCATAAATTTCAAATCCTGCCAAGATAAAAGTATGTGATATTTTTCAAGATAATTTGTTTTTCCTTTCTTTCAGCCATTCTTCCTCCACTGGTTCCCTCACTTATCTTGCTTCATGTTCCTTCAGGCTAGGGAATGATACTGCTTTTGCACTTTACTTCCAAAGCTTGTCAGGCTATAGATCTACTTGTATGCTGAACAGTTCCCTTCCTGAAAAATATGCCAAGTACATTATCCAGATGGTGACCCCTGATGACTTCAGGCTTTCAAGTTAACTCCTAGGGGAAGCCATTTCAGCAGACCAATAGTTCAGTGGACATTATGTGATGCTAGATGCTTCCGTAATAAGGAACATCACTGCAGAAATAAATGCTACTTGAATTAAATGCAGTGACTGCTAATATTACAGAAACCAGGTTACCTTTCTATCTTAAAATAAATCCCATTTTCATTATATTGAACATCAAATTGGTATACGAGTGAACTATAGTCCTTTGATAAATTACCTTCAAATCTTGGTTTTATCCAGGTAATAACCAGATTACATGCAAGATGGAAAACCATTAGTTTTCAGAGAAGCATTTTTGAAGAACTAAATAAAGTAAGCAATGCGTGTTTGTTTATGGTGGCTTCCATTTGCTTCAGCAAGTTTCATTCACGTTTTCTTTTTTTCCTAGGGTTATACATATACATTTTCGACTAAAAATATTATTTGTGCTTGTACTACCTCGTGGGCATAAGTAAAACATACGTAACTGTTCCTTTTCAAAGTAATTTGAATGGAGTCAGAATGGCTTTGCGATTCCTCTCAAACATTTTTGGAAGCCTGAAAAGCTGTTGTGTTGGGGCTGGGTAAGACTTCCTTTGAAAGAAAGGACTTCACTGATTTAAACAAAAGAAGTAAAAAAAAAAAGAAAGAAAGAAAGAAAAGAAAAAATCCCTCTTCCTTGATTCGGTTACAAACCACATTTTGCAAGCCTGTTATGGTGAAACAGTAAAATTCAATGCCAAATGAAGAAAAGATTGAGGTGGTAAACCAGAGGCACCAAGGACACCTTTCTTGCTGAGCCACATGTTTGAACCCCTACTTCTCCTTTTCTAAATGAAATGAATTATTCTGTATTGCAGCAGACATTATTTTTTTCCTTTTTGGACTTAGTACGGTTCTAGTTTTATATCTAGGTTAGTGGCTAGAGTAGATTCTATCAAAGTAATAAATCATTTTAATATCCTAGTTCTATATTATATTATCTTAAAACTTTCATTTACTATGTATTTTATATTTTCCATCCCCAGGCTGCAGCAATATTTATAAATAACACGTCTATTTGGGTACCTTATCACAGGTGTAATATATGATCTCCATTTGCAGTTGCATAACAGGCCCATCTGTGTATTCCTTATCAGACAGACACAATTATTTAGTGTTTTCATCTCAAGTCACAGCACCAATAAGTGCTTTCCATAACTCAAGTCTGTCTTACCTTTATATTATTATTTGCTTTGTGGAGTCAGGAGGAATCGGTGGCATAATGACGGGATAAATTTTTTCAAAAAGAATCATTTAATGAATAATGCAGCAAAAATATCCATCTGGCCATGAATCAGCACTTTTTCATTCTTCTTTAAAATTTTCTTTTTCTTTCCATTTTACTTCATTTTCTGCTCAGCAAATTCTCCCTTGTACTATGGTCTAAATTACTGCCTGTTACTTCATCATTACAGACGACTGGCTTGAGGGCGTATTTGTAATAATATGCAAATACGTATTTGTAATAATATTTCTTTTAAAAGATCCAGATGAAACCAGTGAATATGGAGAATAAGAAACAGACCCATACCGAAGCTCTCTCCTCATCTTACTATTTGCTCTGGATGTATTTAAATTATAAAATGGAAATACATTCAATATTTATGTCATCAACCCATGAGAGCTGATGCTTTAAAACTCACTTTTTTGATTTTCATCATGTCATCAGAGACACAGATACACGGTATGTGTTCTTCTGCAAACTTTTAGATGTTGAGATTTTAATACTTGAGTTTGCATTACCTGATTATTCAGAGTTAGCATTAAAGAGCAGGGCTTGTATGAAGTTGGGGAGTCAGGAGATATAAATGGGAAGATGGAAGACAGATGAGTAGTAGAAAACTATAGCTGCCTTACACAATTTGATCAGATGGGGTAAAAAACAGAGAATAAAGTGCAGGAGATTATAATGACCCAGTTTGTTCTGGGTTTTCTGAGGTGGCACCAGGACAGCTGACTTCTGGACAAGTCACCAATGTTTGGGCTTGATTCATTACCAGGATCATCAAGGCTTCCTTTCCTTTCATGCAGTAATTATTTATCAGCTGATTACTATGTGTTACACACTGTCGTAGGTTCTGAGAATACAACAGTAATTGCTTGGTCAGAAAAAACCCTTGCTTCCCAGAGCTTACAGTCTATCTAAAGGGAGACAGTTGTCATGTGGTAGTTAAGGGCAAGAACTCTGGAGAGAAGGTACCTTGTTTCAAATCCCAGCTCTGCTACACTTGGGCAAATTACTTAATCCCTGTGTCTCAGTAGTCTCACCATTAAATTTGCATGATAATAGTCCATACATGTAAGGTACCCAGAAAAATGCCCGGCATGTAATAAATGCTCAGTAAGAGTTAGTCATTATTATTTTTACACCTGGTTAATTCTCCCCTCAAGCTAGCCTTTCCAAAACCTTTTTCTGGTGAGAGCAACATAGAGGGACCGAGGTTTCTAAGAGAATTTCAGTAGCCATCCTCACATAGCTGCATAGCGGAATAAAATGAAAACAGAAAAAAAAATTCATAAAATTTCCCAATTCTAAACCCTGGACTTAATTTAGAGCAGACATTCTTCTCTCTCCTTTCCCCACCAACATTTCCCAAAGCTGCTCATTTCCTTCCCTCCATCATCATGATCACTGAGGTTTGGAAGTTGTAGATTTTGGGCTCCCTTCGTGAAAGGTTTCCAGAAATGAGAGCATCCTTCAGATTTGTAAAATTGTTATCACTCTACTTTAAGTAGAGTGTACTTTCTACAAAGATTAGCAGAAAATGGTTAGAGTATCATTTTATGGACCATAACTGAGTATTCTCATAGAGCTGTGTTTTGTATGAAATGGGTCCCAAGGAAATTTTCAGCTGAGTTACCCAGGGAAGTATGTATTCCCAGGTGACCGACCGATCAACTCCAGTAAACTGATCTGTGAACGAGCTCTGTCTGGAACATAATAAAATCATGGTAAAAAATATAAATAAAAAAAATAAAATCATGTTATGTTAGAGCTTAAAAAGACCACAGACTAGTAGTGTTTGGAAAAGAGGGAGGAGGTAAATTTACAGTGGAGAAACCTGACAAACATTACCTCAGCCACATGACCAAGGTTAATCTCATAAGTGACAGCATGTCCATGACAGCATGTCATGCACATGGTATCCCTGATATCATGTGATGGTAATGGTCCTTCTGCAGTCTTCTTCCATAACACCCATCTCAACAGGAGAATATCAGCACCACTGAAATCAAGGGCCAATCTGCAAAAAAGCTGACCAGTGCTACTCAAAACTGTTAAAGTCACTGAGGACAGAAAACTGTCACATTCCAGAGGAGGTAAGGGAAATATGACACTGACTATGATATCCTGTCCTGGATGGGATCCTGGAACAGAAAAAGGATATTGGGGTAGAACTTATAAAATCCAGATCAAGTATCAAGTTCAATTAAGAGTAATTATCAATATTGGTTTCTTAGTTGTGACAAATGTGCCATGGTGGTACAGGACGTTAATAATGGGAGAAACCAGATGAGTATATGGGAATACTCTGTACTATCTTTGCATTTTTTTCTGTGGATCAAAAAGTGTTCTAAAATTAAAATCTTATTTCAGAAAAGGAGAGACCACAGATCAACCATTTGGCTCAGTATCCTCATTTTATGGAAGAGGAAACTAAAGTTTAAGGAGAGGAAGTGCTTGCCCCAGGACACACAGAGACTAGCTTCCCTCTTTTTCAGGACCAAGAGAAGATGTGATCTATTTCTACCATCCAATGACATTAAGTACTGAAGTAATTTAGATAGAATATTGGGCTAATGAGGCCAAAGTTATAGCTTAAAATTTTATGCCAACCAGTTGCTTTTGTACAGAGGAAAACTCTGCTCTTTGCCCACACAGTGATTACTGAAACTCATTTTGTCTATCCAGCTTAGGTAAGTGTATAGAAAAGAACTGGAAGCTCTATAACCACCTTCCATAAATTCAAAAATTACCTGAACATCAGTAGAACCATCTTTTCATATGGACACTATTTTATTGGATTAGTGGGTCACATGTAACTGGAGTCATATATATGCAATGTATTTTCTATTGGTTTTACAACCTCTTTTTTAAAAAATCCCAACCTTCTTAGCATTTGTGTTAAATCTGATCACTTTGTTGCCCAAAGCATTATTTTCTATCTTTGAAATAGATTCAAGTTTTGCTTTAAAGGAAACGTGGAATGTGGGAAGCTTACTGAACCTCATATAACCCCTGAAAATAGGTCTAAAATTTTTCTTAATATTTCTTGAAATGTCTCGCCAGGCTATCAGAAGATGTAGAAAGAGAATACAGCAGTCTCTCGGTTTTTATTTTTTTCCTCATGGTTTAAAATTGTAATTTTGTTTCTTTATTGTTAAGATATGCAGTTTATGTTAAAATCTTTAATATATGAAAATTTTAATAAATCAATAAACATCAGCTGAACCCTCTAGGAGAAACACAGGCAAAAAACATCAGTAGGCAATTCACAAAAGAAGAAATGTAAGTTAGCAGTGACATTTTAAAATGTTCAACCCTAGTGGTAATTTAAAAATGTAAGCTAAAACAGTGAAATACAACCTTACCAATCAAAATGGCTTTTTTCCCTTTACTTTTTTTTTTAATAGATGATGATATCAGAAGTTTTCAAGGGTTCAGGGAAATGAGCGCTCTTGCATACTGCTGCTAGGAGTATAAATTATTGCAAAATGTTTGGACAAATTGGTAATATATATCTAAGGTGTTGGAAATGTTTTTAAACATTTTGGTCCAGCAATTCCATGTTTAAAAATTTATCCTAAGAAAAGGAACAGAATGGATTTGAAAACAACCATGTTCAACATGATGTTGCTATATTATTAAGATATTGAAAAGTATTTAAATGTCCAGAAAATAGGGATTGATTAAATCAATAACTATATCTATACAATAATGTTGCCACTAAAATAATGTTATAGAAAAATATTAAATAATAAATATATTCATGAGGGAAGTTATATAACTGTATCTATTATATGAACTCATTTTTAGATGCCGATTAGTGTAATAAGTGAGGGCATAGACTCTTTTTGAAAAGTTAGACCTGAAGAGTGATGGCTTTCCCACCAACTCGCTTTGCTGGTTTGGGGCAAACTGCTGGACCCTTGAGCATCAGTTCTCTCTTATGTAAATTAAAAATAATAATACCGAATTTGAAAGATATCATGACTATGAGTAAAGGGACCTGTGTGAGTTAAAGAGAAATCATGTCCATTTCTAGAAATTATGTGCCCATTTATTTTTTAGTATTACTAGAAACTCACAGATTCTTTTGTTGTTCAGTGTTGAACCCATTACTATCATAGCTCTTTTTGAAGCTCAAATTAGGCCAGGGGGAGCCTCTTCAAATCGGTTTCTGTGTCATTTTGACATGTCTTGCTTTTGAGCACGAAATGTTTTAGGCTTACCTTGCACTCACCTTCTCTGCCACACACCTAGAAACAGCCATTTCTGCAAACAGCCTTTAATAGAAAATGTATTTAGAAACCTAAGTTTGGGCATAAGATATGCTCATTACTACTAATGTGTCATTGTTTTTAAGTCCTTTAGGGGACAAAGCAGGGATATGTACTCATAGAACAAAACTTTCAGATTTTATTACCTGCTTTGCTAACATGTATGTATACATAATACCTGTATATATGTATATACACTCATATATGTATATACACATACACATATATCTGCATATTTTTAAAAGAATGAGTTCATATTTACATCTCTAATACTAATCACATATCGCAGAGTTCTTCCCTTCCCCCATTCCATATTTTTATTTCCTTTTTCACACGGTGAACCCTGTTCTCAATAACATCAGTGTTTACTCATCTGCTTATCATACAAGATACACAAAATAGTATTAGAATTCCTACACCAAGGGGCAGCTGGGTGGCTCAGTGGGTTAAAGCCTCTGCTTTCAGGCTCAGGTCATGATCCCAGGGTCCTGGGATTGAGCCCCACATCAGGCTCTCTGCTCAGCAGGGAGCCTGCTTTCCTTCGTCTCTCTCTGCCTGCCTCTCTGCCTACTTGTGATCTCTGTCAAATAAATTAAAAAAAAAAAGAATTCCTATACCAAGACCACTACCAGAATGAAACCTACTAAGTGAAATTAAAAGATTTTTTTGTCTTTAGAATATGTTCTTCTGAGGGTATACAGTTATGTATTCAAAAGGTTGAAATTCCCAATACATAAAGAACTCTTAAATTTTGAGACAAAGAGAACCAAAAGGAAAAAAAAAAAACCAAACTCAACAGAAAAATGGACAAAAGACATGAACAGTATACAGTTCACAAAAATATCTTTAAACATATGAAAAGATGTTCAGCTTCATTCGTGATACAAAATAAAACTCCACTTAGATACCCTTTCTAACCTATCCCACTGACAAAGATTCACAAGCTTGTGACACACCAGGGTGGTAGGTCCACAGGGACACAGGCAATTTCACCCATTGCTGGTGGGTCTACTGAATACTACACAACCCCTGTGAAGGAGATCCAGCAGAGGAGCCACGTACCTTTTTTTTTTTTTTAACATTTTATTTTATTTTTAAGTAGGTTCCATGCTTAACATGGGGCTAGAACTCATGACCCTGAGATCAAGAGAAGCATGCTCTACTTACTGAGCCAGGCAGGCATCCCTAATTTTATTTTTTAAAGCCACTTACCATTTTTTAAAAACTTTCCTTTGTTTCAATGATCAATTCCTCTCATTTCGTATTCTTTTTTTTTAAAGATTTTATTTATTTATTTGACAGACAGAGATCACAAGTAGGCAGAGAGGCAGGCAGAGAGAAAGAGGGTAAAGCAGGCTCCCTGCCGAGCAAAGACCCGCCCACCCCCGGATGTGGGGCTGGAGCCCAGGACCCTGGGATCATGACCTGAGCCGAAGGCAGAGGCTTTAACCCACTGAGCCACCCAGGTGCCCCTCCTTTTGTATTCTGTATGTTTTCCCCCACTTCTTCTAAAAAATTTTTTGAGTATAGTGGACTCAGAGTTACATTTGTTTTAGGTGTTCAACATAGTGACCTGTTATCTCTCTACGTCCTTATGGCATGCTTACTGCAAGTCTAGCTTCCACGTGTCACCATACAACGCTATTACAATATCACGGACTATATTCTCTATTTTGATTTAAGGTGGCTTGTGGTCTGCCTATTGATTTTTAACAACACTTTATTTTTCTATTATTTTGCTGTTTTCTACCCCATTAATTTGTGCTTTATCTTTATTATTTCTTTTCCTGTGTTTTCTTTAGTTTATTTTATTGCTTTTTAAGCTTTATTTTCATTTTTATGAATACAAATTTTCCTCATAAATGGTTTAATTCTATCTCATACAGTTTGACATGAGGTGTGTTTATCATTATTCTTAGAAATTTTGTAATTTTCAGTTTTATTTCCCCTTACACAAGTTTTTTTTTTTAAGATTTTATTTATTTGAAAGACAGAGATCACAAGTAGGCAGAGAGGCAGGCAGAGAGAGGGGGAAGCAGGCTCCCTGCTGAGCAGAGCCCGATGCGGGGCTTGATCCCAGGATCCTGGGATCATGACCTGAGCCGAAGGCAGAGGCTTTAACACACTGAGCCACCCAGGCACCCCAAGAGGTTTTTTTTTTTTTTTTTTTTTTAATTAAAAAAACCTTCCAGGTGAATAGCCTTGTTTTTAAAATTTTTATTAATTTCTATTTTCATTTCACTGTGATCTGGGAATGTCTGTATTATTTCTACTTTATGAAACTCATCAATATTGGGACCTAATATAAGATCAAATTCTGTGAATGTTCTGTGTGCATTTGCGAACAAGGTATATTCTCTATCAGGATGTTAAGTTCAATATATAGCCACAAGATTTTGCTTTTTTAGGTCTTCTATATACTTCGTAAGTTTCTGTCCATGTGACCAGAGAGGATAAAATTTCCTATTACCAGTTCTTTTTGTTTATTTCTCCTTGTATCTCTTGTAGTTTCTGCTTTATAAAATCAGTTGTTGGGTTATTTATGCAGAGATAGTCATGGCACTGCATACAGTATGTTCTTTGTTGTGTTTTACGGTTTTTGGCTTGAGTTCTACTTCACCTGAAATGAAGATTGTAAGATTTGTTCTTTTACTGCTTCCATTTACCTGGTAAATTCTTTAATTTTTAGCCATTTCTGACTCCTTTTATTTCAGGTGTGTCTCTTATAAACAGCAGAGAATTCAGTTTTGCTTTGTAACCTATTTTGAAAATCATTTCCTTGTAATAGGTTAGTTTAACCCATTTACATTTATGGATATGACACAACTGTACCGTATCATTTATGTTTCACAGTATTATGTTATTTTATTGTATTTCTCCATGTCATTTGTTTTCCTTGGTTTCTAAATTTTTCTTTTGGTATTTAAGAAGGTTTCTATTTTTCTTCTATTGAGTACCTTTATGCTATTATCTTTTATAATGCCCTTATTCCCCTGTGCTTGCTTGATCATCTACCATTTGGTTTGACAACTTAAAGTTATATTTTGACCCTCTATGTGGCAATCAACGAGCTTACTTGACTTTTGTCTTTTCATTTCTCCCGGATGTAGCTGAATTACTATTACTTCATCAAAATATATAAGATTTACATACTATTTTCCATACCATTTTTCCATCTATTTCCCCACCTTTGTTATAATCTTAAATCCACAATTAAATAGATCTAATTTTCACCAATAGGCCTTTGCCAAAGATTTCTGCATCGTCTTAGTTGGATGAAGCTTGTTCTCTAAATCATAGATCAACAAACTTTAACCCTCAGTCTAACTTGGCAAACTGTTTGCTTCGATATGGCCTGTGAGCTAAGAATGATCTTTACGTTTTTAATAGTTGAAAAAATTTGAAAGGATACCAGTATTTCCGGATATGTGAAAATTTTCACTGAATTCAAATTTCAGTTGTCCATACAATTTTATTGGAACACTGTCACAGTCGTTCGTTTACATCTTGTCTCTGGCCGCTTTTGGTGCTAGTTGAATACTTGTGACAGACAGCCTGCAAAGCTTGAAGTATTTACTGTCTGATCCTTCACAGAAAAAGTTTGTACTCCAGATCTGTATGGCGTGTCAGTACAGTATTCCCGAACTTCTGGCATGTTTAAAACTGTTTTTCTATACCGTTAATAATTGAAAGAGAACTTGTTTGAACAAAATCCTTGGCCCACACTCCCTTTCTTAAGTTATTTGAAAATGTTGCTTTGTTCTTACTTGGCTTTGTCTGCTGTGAAGATGTCTGATGCCAAACCTGACTTTTCTTTCTCTCATTTATAAATGACTTATCCTGCTCCAAGGCCCACGAGATTATTATTTTTTCTTCATCATTAAAGGCTACTATTTTTCCTAAGATATGACTTGGCGTTGGCTGTTTTGAATCAGATTTCCAGGGTACTTCCGGTTTTTCCATTAAATACTTGCACTCAGGTCTTTTATTTTTCAAAAGTATTTTTTGATTATAGTTTTAAATATTAGTTCTCTTTTATTCTTTGGTTTTTCTTCATTGGGAATGACAATTATATATAGTCCAATTGTTTTGCCTATCTCCTATATCAGTCACTTTCTTTCTCTGATCTCTTTTACCTCATTATTTCTATGTCACTGTCTTCACTATTCTAGTACGTTCCATCACTGAATCTAATTATATTTTCAGATCTTTTCTCTCTTTCTCACCATTCTGTATGGTCTTCTTTTTCAAGATGACTTTCTGAAATTTATTTCCTGAGTTCAGTCAATTCTGATTTTGCATCTTCCTTTTGCACATTTCTGTTCTGAGTTTTAAAATTTATCATTTGAGTGTTTTTTCATATCTTCAAATATTTGTTTAAGGATACTAAAAATTGATGTATTTTGTTGCTGTTTCTTCTTCTTTGGGGTGATTATTTGGAGAGGTTCTTCATCAGCTGACAGGATTCTTATTTTTTCCTCTTACAGAAAAATTTGCTTTGTTATGTTCATTCTGAAATAGTTTCCTAGGTCAGCAACAATAGTCATATGCCTATAGGAGTCAGGAGTTTGGGTGACTTAACAGGTTACTATGTTCCTTAGTTTTTATTAAAGTGCAATTTCTTTTTTTTTTGTTTTGATATATTTTATTTATAATAAGATATAGTTTCTCTTATAATTTTTGACCTTTGGTAAAGAGCAATTTAAAAAAAAAAATCAACAGTGCCCTTTGTATAGGGGGTTTGCTATACCCCTTAATTTTGTGATTCACTTTTATTTCTGTAGGATTCTAAAATTCTACCTCTTGCTTCCTTCTTTCCCTTCACCATCAAGCCTTTAAGGGACATTCTTTCCAAGTCAGTTCCCCTATGCCTTCGGAAGTTGTGGTTGCCAAGTTAGCAACTCTACTTCTTTATGCTTTAAAGTACATTCCACATTTCAGTTTTCAGTAGCTAGTGTTCCCAAATCCAGGTCTGAGATCTGTTCTCAGTAGCTATCTACTAAAGGTGGGGCGTCTTGTTAATGGAAGTTTTATTTTATTAATTCTGCCACCACTGGGCGTCAGCTCTCTTATTTTCTTCTCTATTTAGTTTTTGACTCTGGGCTCTGGTTGGGGCTATAGAGCTAGCTTTGCTTCTTTTGGGTGTTTATTTCTCTTCTTATGTATAATTTGAAGTGTGTAGAACTCTCAATCTCCTACACATGCTATCGAACTGGTTCATGTATGGTTTTATTTGCTCTATTTGTTGATTTGCATTTCTTTATGGAGGACGAGGTGGACAGATTTAGATTTAAGGGATCGATATTATTCTACAGGAACTCAGAACTCATTATTAGTATCTATTCTTATATTTATGGAATAGATGTGTAGACACACTTGAACATTGTGTACCCAGTACTGATAAGACATTCATTTGAAATGAATCTCTAATAGTGTGGATATGTTATAATTTTACCTGCTCAGTGTTCTTTATGTTCAATTCTACATATCTATGAGATAGTTGGCCATACTCAGGGCTATCATGCATAGCTGTGAACAGGGCAGATTTACTAATAGGGTGATTGAGTTGTGTTTTCAGGTGTGTTTTTTGGTCGTACATAATTCTTCCTCCTAAACCTCTAATAATAAATTCATAATGATTATCTCATTTCTTTAAGTCAAAGTACTGATGGCAAATATATTTCAACTTCTGAGTAAACTCTGACTGATGAATCTAGACTAGGTAGTAAAGAACGTTTGTTCCATGTGATTACTTATATCTTCTATGGGTCTGGGAAAGGGAAGTGATGATATTAATGTCAGAGATTTGCCATTCCTGGCTTCCAACTCTGTCTTCTCTGTTAAAATGCAAATAAATCTTAGGGAGATATAATGCATTTTCTTTGTCACAGCCATTTTTACTTCAGTGTGAATTATCTTATTATATGGGTTGCAAGCTTAAATACCTGCTTGGAAGGAAGGTAGGTAATATGAGAGAGTGACGACAGAAGCATGGGTATTCTGATGTACTGGAGAGTTCGTGGTCCTCTTGAAGAAGTCCCTATTTATCTCTATTCAATGGTTGTCATATAATTTTTGCCACACAAAGACTAGAATAGTGCCTGGCTCATAGTCACTCAATAAATGCATAGGCAAATGGGTGAATGCAGGCTTCAGTATGCCAGAAATTTCTATTTTTCAAGAGAGACTAGAAATTTTATATAAACCAGAGATTTTATGTAAAATCTTTAGACAAGTTTTTAAATTAGTTGACAACATTAACAAATTCTGTGTGTCCAAGAAAAAACCTGTCTAGTTCATCAGATTCATTTCTGAGTTCAGGTTTTATTAGGGAGAGGAGGCAAAACTAGGTTCCTGATTTGGGGTATGGAACAAAATAGGAGATTGAAAATGTAGGCTTTGGTAATGAAATAGAACAGAGCTAAAATATGGAAAAAGTGACTGAGTTCATGACCTTGGCCTCATTTGCAGGAATGCTTCTGAGATGGTCAGTGAGAAATCTAAACATTTTTGTTCTTTTCTACCTACTTAAGTCACAAAAGAGATATGCACAATAATTTCCTATAAAAATAGGACTATATTCACCAGTTGGCTATGTATACTAATAATTAAGTCTGTTTTATTTGGGTCAAAAGACATACTTATTACTGGACTCTATAAACCCTTTTAATCATTTTTGAGGAAGTATATGTATGTATTTACTCTTGATTGTCCACTGAATCTCTTATTTTGAAAATGCAGCTTCCTTGCCCCTCCTGCTAATGGGTTCTTATCTCTGCGTTTTATACTTTATTCTGCGTTTTATACTGCGTTCACTACTTTAAAGGGCTAGATTAGTGCTTATCATCAAAGAGAGTAATGCCAGCTAGTCCAAGGGCAGGATTTGGTCAGCAAAATTAAACTAAAAATATACAGCAGTCAGGAACAGAAACCAAAGATACTAAATGGCTTGTTTGGGTTTTATTCAATCTTGAGAAGGCTCTGTTTTAGGCATGACAAAGAAAGGTTCTATTTGTACCAGCTGGCTTTCAAATTCTCCCACAGCTTTCTTTGTTGGTAAATCTTAACCAGTGCCATCTCTGCAGTGACCTCTATGATAATCCTTAAGCATGGGCTATTATAGCCTTGGAGTCGCACTGAGCATGCGCAGTGCTTTACTACATTTTCCCACTGGCATAAAGATTTACACCTCCAAAAAAACAAATAGTTTACCTAGGTTCAAAATCCATCTGACCCTTCAACTACTTATGGACTAACTGAGGTTAGATTTACCACAAGGTCAAAGGTAATAAAAACATCTTGGCTCTCTGTGAGCCGGTGGCGAAACTACTTCATGATTTGATAACTTCAGAGGATTCGGATTAATTTGAATTCTGTGTCTGGAGGTAGCAAATGATCTTTCACGAAATGCCTCCATTTCAAAAATTTCCACTTTCTTAAAGTTTTAAATTTTTTTTTATTTTTTTATAAACATATATTTTTATCCCCAGGGGTACAGGTCTGTGAATCACCAGGTTTACACACTTCACAGCACTCACCAAAGCACATACCCTCCCCAATGTCCATAACCCCACCCCCTTCTCCCAAACCCCCTCCCCCCAGCAACCCTCAGTTTGTTTTGTGAGATTAAGAGTCACTTATGGTTTGTCTTCCACTTTCTTTCTTAGCACAGTTTACTCATTCCTAATTTCTTGAGTGTGGATATCTCTCTCATGCACTGTACAACTGGCATTAACTTGGTGGCTTGTTACAGTAATATCTTTTTTTTTTTAAAATTTTTTATTTTTTATAAACATGTAATATATTTTTAACCCCCGGGGTACAGGTATGTGAATCGCCAGGTTTACACACTTCACAGCACTCACCAAAGCACATACCCTCCCCAATGTCCATAATCCCACCCCCCTTCTTCCAACCCCCCTCCCCCCCCAGCAACCCTCAGTTTGTTTTGTGAGATTGAGTCACTTATGGTTTGTCTCTTTCCCAATCCCATCTTGTTTCATTTATTCTTCTCCTACCCACTTAACCCCCCATGTTGTAACTCATGGCTTTCTCCCCATGTTACAGTAATATCTAAAACCTTGTATCTACCATCTCTGTTTAATATCATTTTAATCTAACTCCATAATTTAATAGTTAATTCTGCAAAGTACCTGGGGTTAGGCTATACACAAAGGACGTTATCCAATATCATTATGTGCCATATTTGATATTTATGTCTAATTACAATAAAATTCAAGATCAAAGCGAATCTAGATGCTTCCTTCAGTGAACAAAGGCCAAAACTGAACTAAAGTTGAAACAAGGTTGTCAACAATGTAAACAATAGGGCTGACTGATTTTTGGTGAAACCTTTGAATATCAAAAAGCAAAATCTGCCTCTTCTGTTCTAAGTGGTAGAATAGCACAGATTGCTTGCTGTCAAAATCACATTTGCATTCAGTTCCAGCCACAGCTACAACTAGTTTAGCTGAGTTCAGCAAGCTCTTCTGATGTTCCATATACATTATGATAGTCTTCGGTTTCTTAATCATTTAATTAAGAAACAAAATTCGTTTAATATAAAAGAAATAGAATCAAGAGTAGTTTTTTTGTTGTTTTTTTATCCCGTGTCTTTTCTTATTTAAGGATTTCCTATCATTTGTGAGGCCCTTCCTTAGAAACTCACATAGTAAGCAGTTACTCTAGAAGTTAACTATAATGTGTTATAGATGGCCTACATTTCACTAGATTGACAATGCTATGATGAGGTTTTGATCAGCAGAAAATTACAGTGGGTCATCTTGGACCCTCTTAATTTGTTCATTATTATCCCATAAAGATCAATAGAAACCCCAAGGAAGGAGATCTTGAGGAGTCATACTGTGATCTGGAATTCTACATGTGTCCTGCCTATCCTGGGGGATCCAATGTAATGCAATGCCCTTATTTAAACATTATCCATACTTTGGTGGGCTTATGAGTCTGCCCAGGGCCCTTGTGAGATTATACCTAGCCAAGAATCTAGGCTTCCCTGAGCAAATTTCACCTGGAAGGAGTTCCTCATATATGTTTCTTGACTTGGTCTAAAATATATGAGGGAATCATATCTCATGGTCTAAAATATCTAAGGGATTCACATTTTTTGCACATTTTTTGTGAGTCTGAAATCTAAAATTCTGATGCACTACCGTTTGATTATCTCATTTTAGCTATTAAACTTACTCATAGCCATTACTACCCTACAAAATCATTAAGGGGTCTAGACATTTGGACTGGCCTTTTGTTTAGCTTCTATCTTCCTGTCCTTCTAAGTTTGGTCCTTTGGCTGATCACTTCAGAAACTATCACCAGCAACTATAATTTCCTTATCCCTTTGTCCTCTTGCTGCACTCCACCTGACAGCCTCTACTTTGGTGTAAACAATAACTGGCCCTTAATTCACTTAATAGTTCTTGAAACATTAGGTGTTTTGTCTCCCTCCCTCAGCCCTTTACAAATATTTTAGCCTCAGAACCTCTTCATGCTCTTAAAAATTACTCAGGGCACCAAAGAGACTTTGTTGATGTAAGCTATATAGAGTTAATACTAACTGTATTAAAAACTGACTGATAACTTCTTACCAGTATTTATTAATTTATTGAATAATAACAATAAACCATTACAATTTAACATAAATAATGTTATTTTGTGATAAGTCTATTTTATAAAATCATAAAAATGACTGAGATAAATAATGTCCTCATGCCATTATGAACACAGATTTACTCTGTGGACCCTCAAACCAGTCTTGGGGTCCCTAGAGGTCCCCAGACCACACACTGAGGACTTCTGTTCTATTACCACCATTTAAGCTTCTCTGCAACCTCTTTAGTTGCTCTTTCCTAGTCTGCTCACCAGATCCTTTGAGCTTGGTCTTCTTGAATATTAGTGTTCCCCTGAGTTCTAGCCTTCACGCTTTTTTCCTTGTTCTACTCCCTTGATTTTTGTGTTCTCACTGATAGACACCTCTAAATGTTCAGTACCAGATATCTAATAAAGTGTGAAGTGTCTTGACCTGAATATCCATTTTCACCCTTAAACCTCTTTCTTCTAACATGATGGCAGGTCTAACAGCATCACTACCTACCCAGCCTATAAGCCAAACAACCCTTCCCTCTTCTGCCTCACCTAAGCAGTCACTAAGTCAAGTGTGTTTTATCCTCTAAGTACTTTTTGACTCCATCTTCTCCTTCTCCATTCCCAGAAGATAACGCTTTCACTCTCACTCACCTGGATTACTATGATACTCTCCTAATTTGTCCTTATCCTTTCAATCCTTCGACTTCACAGCCCTCATCATCCTACCTGCCAGTTCCAACTTCCTGTTGCCATCAGGTGATTTTTCTAAAAGTGAATCCAAGCAAATAATTTTCTTGCTTTTATGAAAACCGTAAAAACACCCTATTCCCTCTCAGAATAAATTACAAGCTCCTTAACATGGCTTAAAGTGCCTTTCATGATCTGCTCCTGATTACTACCTTCATTTCCTACCACTCTCCCATGTCCTCCATTCGTGCTTCCTCAGCTTTTCCCATATACTTGTATCTAATAAAACAAATTGTGCCTTTTCACCTCTCTGTAATGGGAATATTGCTAAGCCCCAAATGAATGCATCTCCACCCCATAAGATGCCACCTCTTAGTTTTGACTACGATGAATCAGATATTCTGTTGCTGAGACTGGCCTTCCACACTCTGGCTGTTCTATGTGAGAATTCAGCCACATTTCTGAAGTTTAAAATGGGTTAACCTGCCATCTGTTTCGAAGCCATTGCTCTAATTTAGTATATTCTTATTCACTTCAGAGTAAGTATAGCTTAACGACTTATGCAATGTGGGTCTATAAATATTCCCCTAACATATAATATATATGTATTATATATAAAATTTGGATGAAGAGAAAATTAAACAAGAATGAAATTTCCTTTATGCAGTAGAGTTCACATTATTTACTTTGAAATCAGACGTTTCTTGAGACTTTTTTTCAGAATTTGCAAAATTGATTCTTGCTATTCTAAAATTTCTTTAGCATATAAAGCTGCAAAATTGCTAACATTCTGTCCAGTCCTCTTTTATTATGCCTTCTGGTGGATCTTTATCTATTTCACAATGCCTTATTTTAATTTCTCTCCCTAGGCAAAGAAAGTGCTGTATAGGAAGTACTTAGTAGGGTGAGTGCCTCTTTTTGAGACAACAAAATAATCTCTTTTTTTAAAAACAGATTTTATTTATTTATTTATTTGACAGAGAGATCACAAGTAGGCAGAGAGGCAGACAGAGAGAGAGAGAGAGGGGAAGCAGGCTTCCTACAGAGCAGAGAACCCGACGCGGGGCTCAATCCCAGGACCCTGAGATCACGACCTGAGCCGAAGGTAGAGGCCCAACCCACTGAGCAACCCAGGCGCCCCAAATAATCTCTTTTTTAAAAAGATTTTATTTATTTGTCAGAGAGATATATAGAAAGAGCACAAGCATGGGGAGTGGCAGGCAGAGGGAGAGGGAGAAACAGGCTCCCAACTGAGCAAGGAGCCTGAGGCAGGGCTCAATCCCAGGACCCTGGGATCATGACCTGAGCTGAAGGCAGACACCTAACCAACTGAGCCACACAGGTGCCCCTAAGGTTTTATTTTTAAGAAATCTCTACACCCAATGTAGGGCTTGAACCTACAACCCCGAGATGAATAGTTTCATGTTCCACCTACTGATCCAGCCAGGTGCTCCATCCTTTTTCTTTTTAACAAAATAATCTCTTGACATAAGACACATATTTAGTACTCACTACTCATTCACCCAAGAAATTCTCTCTCTTACTCTATGTTTTAAATCCACAGCATGCTAGAGTTCCAAGAAAAAAATAAGTACAATATTTGCCTTTTATTGAAATGCCTTCATTTTAAGCAATAGGTGTTAACTGCAGTTCTGCAAAATAGTTGTATGTGATACAGTTTCTTCCTGTTATTTTAGTATGTTTGATTTGGACTGAATTTATACTTTTATTTATGACAGGTAAAAGTGCTTCTTAACATAGTGGGGATAAAACTTATGGAACATATTATACCAAAAGGTGATGTCAGATGAAAATATAAATCTTTTCTAAAGAGGAGCTCTGATAAATGCATGATGGCAGATTTATAATTAGACTGAAGTTATACCACCATTTCCCAGATCTCTTCTTAGAGAGATTGCTAGAAAGTTAGTAGATTCATGGGTAGGAGGCAAAGTCAATGTTAATGTAGAATCTGTCATCATTATCATGAATGGGTCCATGAGAGTGAACTGGAAGTAGTAATAAGTATTAAACAGGACACCAAAAGGACTGATAATGTTCTATAAGGATAAAGTAAAATGCTTTTTAGCATTTTATGCTGAGTCATTTATTGAATGTTATAAGCTATAATGTATTTTAATTAAAATGTGTTTCAACCCAGATATGGCCTCCAGATAGAAATACAAAACCATTTGAAGGGTCAAAACACCAAGGAAAAGGGAAATTGCTAAAATAAAGGCAAAGTTACAGATATTTTAGGCCAGGCAGAAGGAAACAACAAACAACAAACCCATTAGATGATTCTTATGAAATAGACATTCCAGCTCTCAAAAAGTTGTTTCAGATGAATTTTACAAGAAGGGAAATAAAAGTAGTTCATGTTAGGATAAATTATATGCTCATTATGCTTATCTTGGCTCAAATTAATAATCCTAATAATAATCCTGTTCCACTGATAATAATCAATCTTAATTTAGACCTGCTAAGCAATGTTCTCGGCGTTTTACGTACTTCATTTCACTTAATTAAAAAGAAAATCCATGGGGAAGGTATTATCAACATTCCCATTTTATAGACGAGGCAACTGAGGCACAGAGATATTAATGAAATAACTAGAAAGTGATGAGATGGCTTTTGCTAAGCATGTGAATACCCAACTTTTGTATCAACATGGACGGGACTAGAAGAGATTATGTTGAGTGAAATAGCCAAGCAGAGAGTCAGTTATCATATGGGTTCACTTATTTGTGTAGCAAAAGAAATAACACAGAGAACATGGGGAGATGGAGTGGAGAAGGAAGTTGGCGGAAATGGGAGGGGGAGATGAACCATGAGAGACTATGGACTCTGAAAAACAATCCGAGGGTTTTGGAGGGGCGGGGGGTAGAAGGTTGTGTGAGACTGGTGGTGGGTATTATGGAGGGTACGTATTTGCATGGAGCACTGGGTGTGGTGCACTAACAATGAATTCTGGAACACTGAAAGGAAATTTAAAAAATAAATTAAAATGTTTAAAAAGGGCTGATATCCAAGATCTATAAAGAACTTTTCAAACTCAACACCCAAAAAACAGATAATCAAGTCAGAAAATGGGCAGAAGACATGAACAAACACTTCTTCTGATTCCAATCAAAATTCCACCGGTATTTTTCAAAGAGGTGGAGCTAATAATCCTGAAATTTGTATGCAATCAGAAGAGACCCTGAATTGCTATGGAAATGTTGTAAAACAAAAATAAAACTGGTGGCATCACGTTACCGGATTTCAAGCTTTACTACAAAGCTGTGATCACCAAGACAGCATGGTACTGGCATAAAAACAGACACATAGACCAGTAGAACAGAGTAGGGAGCCCAGATATGGACCCTCAACTCTATGGTCAAATAATCTTCAACAAAACAGGAAAAAATATACAGTGGAAAAAAGTCTCTTCAATAAATGGTGCTGGGAAAACTGGACAGCTATATGTAGAAAAATGAAACTCGACCATTCTCTTACACCGTACACAAAGATAAACTCGAAATGGATAAAAGACCTCAACGTGAGACAGGAATCCATCAGAATCCTAGAGGAGAACATAGGCAGTAACCTCTTCGATATCAGCCACAGCAACTTCTTTCAAGATATGTCCCCAAAGGCAAAGGAAACAAAAGCGAAAATGAACTTTTGGGACGTCATCAAAATCAAAAGCTTCTGCACAGCAAAGGAAACAGTCAACAAAACAAAGAGGCAACCCACAGAATGGGAGAAGATATTTGCAAATGACAGTACAGACAAAAGGTTGATATCCAGGATCTATAAAGAACTTCTCAAGCTGAACACACATAAAATAGACAATCATATCAAAAAATGGGTAAAAGACACGAGCAGATACTTCCCCAAAGAAGACATACAAATGGCTAACACACACATGAAAAATTGTTCATCATCATGGCCATCAGGGAAATTCACATCAAAACCACATTGATATACCACCTTACACCAGTTAGAATGGTGAAAATTGACAAGACAAGAAACAATAAATTTTGGAGAAGTTGTGGAGAAAGGGGAACCCTCTTACTCTGTTGATGGGAGTGCAAATTGGTACAGCCACTTTGGAAAACAGTGTGGAGGTTTCTCAAAAAATCAAAAATAGAGCTTCCCTATGACCCCGCAATTGCACTACTGAATATTTACCCCAAAGATACAGATGTAGTGAAAGAAGGGCCATATGTACCTCAATGCTCATAGCAGCAATGTCCACAATTGCCAAACTGTGGAAAGAGCCAAGATGCCCTTCAACAGACAAATGGATAAAGAAGATGTGGTCTATATACACAATGAAATATTATTGAGTCATCAGAACGGATGAATACCCAATTTTTGCATCAACATGGGTGGGACTGAAGGAGATTATGCCGAGTGAAATAAGCCAAACAGAGAAAGTCAATTACCATATGGTTTCACTTACTTGTGGAAGATAAGGAATAGCATGGAGGACATTAGGAGAAGAGAAAAATAAAGGGGGGAAAATCAGAGAGGGAGATGAACCATGAGAGACTATGGACTCCCAGAAACAGAGAGTTTTAGAAGGGAGGGGGACTTGGGGGGGTGGTGAGCCTGGTGATGAGTGTTAAGGAGACACGGCTTGCATGGAGCACTGGGTGTTATATGCAAACAGTGACCCATGGAACACTACATCAAAAAGTAATGATGTACTGTATGGAAACTAATATAAAACAATAAAATAAACAAATAAATAAACTTGCCCCCCAAAATAAATAAAAAGCTCTCCCATTTAAACAAACAAACAAAAAAACCTGTGTGAAGGGGCATTGTGTATTGAGATTTAATGGGGGAAAACCCTCCATTTCTATTTTTTACATTAAAGAAAATCTAAGTTCTTGAACTTTCGGAAATCAAAATTTGCCATATTCTGTTTTATTTCTTCACTCTATTGTGAGGTAGTTACACTTTCTTTTAGAAGGAGACAAAATGAACACATTCTATGCCTCTCATTCTATCTTTTCCAGCATTTCTTACTCCACTGTAATGGCCCCAAAAAGCAGGGCAAATTGGATCAGTATAAAAGAGGCACAAGAAAGCACTAAATCAATGTTACTCAATTTTGGTGCAGAGAGCAAAGTGAAGTAGGCCCTTTGCCCTCTTGAATCGTTTCATCCCTAAAATTTTGATCAAAGTACTGGACTCAACACTCTGTCCCCTAAATCTGTATTAATATCCATTCTGGTCAACTTTCCACATGTGGGCTATATCGTATGTCATGGCAAGGAGAATTATGGACTTAAATTATTTCATCTATAGAGTTTGGACACTCCCTACATACCCTGAGGGTGGATGAACAGCTTCTAATTTCATGGCAAAGGAAAAGGAACATCCAAGTCATTAACTGATAGTATTGGTTTTGAGAGCCAGAAATCCCTACTCTCCTCCAACACATTCTGTGCAGCAGGCCATTTGACTCCAGGCACAATGTATTCCTGTGAGTCTCTACTGCCTTTTATAGAAAGTGCTGACTGTGGATAAACTTGATCAAAACATCAAAGATTACCAGAGAAGCTGCATTTGTGCCCTTCTCAACCATTGATGAAGTACCTTAACCTCGCCTTCTCTAGATGCCTTGCATGTGGTCGTCTGTCTTCCTGACTACTACTTCATACAGCTTATTTGTAAATTCAAGCAAATGTGCTTCTGTCTGGCACTGATACATCACTGATGCCAAAATATCAGAGAGGATGAAGCATAAGGACATATTTTTTGATTCACATGGAAAATAGTACAGATTTATGGGAAAGTGATGACAATAGCCATTCCATGATACCTTCATATAATTAGTACCTTTCCATGCCTCCCATCACCAAATTTTATGACCTAAAAACTTATTTAAAGGAATTACTCTCTTGCTGACCCAAAAGACAGGGTGAGTAGGTTTGGGGATGGGGCTGGTTGCCCAAACAACCTAGCTCTGGCTTTTCACGCGCTGAATTTCCATAGTTTTCCAATGACCACTTACAGAGCCATAATGTCTACAGAGTCTACTGATGTCCCATTGATATCAATGGGATTTCCCCCAGTGGACTGAGGGCGGCACAGTGCCTAGACATTAGTATCTGAAGGTTATGTATAATGGATAATAGAGGAAAATAAAAGAGCAGAAAGGAATTTGCACGGGAAACAGAAGCAGTAAATAAGATTTTACTTGGGTTAAACAGCAACTGTAAAGGGGGATTGAAAAAAAAAATCCTGATGACTCTTATAGACTCGGCAAGAGTGGAGAGTGAAATAGTTTCATATTTTTGAAATGTAATACTTTTTTACTTCAACCACAGAAAGCCACTTGAAAATCATCTTGTATGTTACAGTTCTTATGTGACATCTTTCACCTGTATGCATACTGATGATTTCTTACTCTACCCTCTTGAGGTGGTTAGCAATACAGCACAGATGGGGTAGAGGAAGAGATTTTAAAGGGCTTATCCAAAGTCACATAATGTTCAGTTCATGACAGAACTTGGAAAAAAGTTCTGGCATTAGCCATTAACACCTCATTTTGAACCCATTCAACCTACTGTGCTACAGCAATTAGCCTGATATTTCTACATCTAAAAGTCACAAAGTAAATGACTTCGACAGATAACTCCCACCAATCAACAAAGCTTAGCTGCACACACCATTGCAGTGGATGACCTGGTAAATGTAACTTACTTTGTAATTTAGTAAGAAAAAATTGGTGGATTTATTTAGCAGACTAAGAAGTCAGTAAGCTGCAGAGTTTACTGGAGTGTTAGAGGGGCAGCAAGACCTAGTGCTGAAGGGTGTGAGCTCTGGAGTCAGTCCACTCTGGCATAAGGCTAAGGATCCCACTTCTCAGGGATGCAACCTCTTAATCTCAATATGACCTTTCTGGACACTCTTCTCTTTGCTGTGCTTCAGTTTACTCATCTCTATACTATATATAATACTGATACCTGCCCTTAAGGATTGTTGTGAGAATTAAATGAGCTAATACAAGTAAAATGCTTAGCATTAGTCATTTCTGTCAACAAATTTTCCCCGATAGGATTGTTATGTGCCAGGCACCGACCCCGGTGCTCAGATACAGCTGTGAACAAAATGGTTACTTCTGAGAACCACTGACTTTTAATAGTGAAGCATAGTTATAAAGAGAATGATGATAACAACAATAATAATATTTAACATTTATAGTATACCTACTGTGTTTTGGGTACTATTCCAAGTTCTTTAGTTATATTGACTCATTTAATTCTCACAACAACTCTGTGTTATAGGTACTGTTTTAGGCCCATTTAACAGATGAGGAAATGCAGGCCTTAAAAGGCTAAATAATTTGCCCAAGCTACCATGCCTAATAAGGGGTAGAGGTCTGAAAATAATGACCACGCTATGTTACCTTATTGTCATGTCGACATCATATTCTATTGTTCACCCTATAAAAAAAGGCAGACTTGGAAATGACTGAAATGTTCTATTTTCACTTATGAATTCAATAAATATACAAATGAATAAACAAGTCTCAGAGTTTCAATACCAGAGTGGCTATCATAATAAATTTACATGGAAACAGGCTTGAACACCATCTAACTTATTAATAAAGAGCTTGTTATTATCTGGATTTGTTTATACCAGGGGTTAGGTCTTATATCTAAAACATTATCTCTCTATATAGTAACAGGTAATAGACGATAACCTGTAAGATAAGAGTTTGTCTCATAATTGAACAAGAACATTTAAAAGGGCCTCTAACGTATTTAAACTTCTCAAATTACTTCTTGTTTTGAATGATTCCATATTAAAACTGGGTTTGTATTATAGTACTTTCTCATCCAATACCGTCATTCCTTCAGCGTTATTTATCACTACAGGCTATTACAAACCAAATAAACATACATGTTGGGTTACCTTAAAATGTCTGAGATAAAAGACAAATATTTAATATTATAGGTAATGTTACCCACATTTAAAAGAAGCATTGTTCAAATGTATTCAGATAGCATGATAAAAATATAAAAGAGATAATTATGAACATCAATATAGGCTATGATCCTATACTGTTGACATTATCAGTGACTTCCCTACAAAATAAATCTATTAACTTAGGAGCCCCAGCTCTAGGACTCCAATAAATCTGGTTAAGGGAACTTTCTTATTGTTCACATTTTGAATAAATCAGAATACACCAAACTTCCCTTATTATTTATGATTATAAGAAAGTCTAAACCCATTGTGATCTACTTCTCAGAATCATATTCATTGTATCCTCATGAGTAATTCTGCTTCAATTAGGAAACAGGGTTAAACCTGAAAAGAAGTCACCAGTGCCATACCTGGATAGAATTTTTTTCTACAACGATATTCTATTCATTCTAGGAATAGTGCTTCCACAAGTGCATGTTTCTTTAGTTAATTTACATTTTAGACTGCAGAACCACTCAAGCAAAGAAATTAATGTTCAGTCAAAATAAAATGCCATCCCAAAAAATCAATACAATTTGCTACCAAGTGAGGGTGACTTTAATCAGAGTGACTCCAAACAATATTTTTCTTAAACGTGTGGAAAGAGTGCTTCACAACTGTTTTCTCCTTTACTTCTCTATAGTATCTATACAATTCCATAGCCATTTTCCGTGTGAAAATAAGAATACATTTAAAAAAAAAATCCCAGTGTAAAACTAAATTCTTGGGGAGAAATTATGCCCTGGATTTTCCGATAGCTTCCAAATAACTACTACTTTAATGAAATTGCTACCTGAAAATCCAGTAGCAGTATTATTGTTAAACTATAATTTAAGAAGCTATTGTAGATTGGTACTTATGACTTCTAATGAGAAAACCATAACAGCCTTTTAATTGAAGGGAAAATGGTTAACTACAGTAATTGCAATCAATAAGACTGCGTTAGTAGTATAAATATTTCTTCTCAAAAAGCATTCCTTACTCTCCTCAGCAGTATTTAAAGTTAGGAAGTTCAAAAAAAAAAAAAAAAAAAAAAAGACCAAAACAACATTCATTAGCAATCCATTTGTTATTTATAATACTATAATACTAAGTCTTGCTTCAAATTCTAGGTCTGAGTTAAGAGAGACCCTCCCGGCTCCCCACCCCGGGCCTCCACCACAAGCAAAACAAGATTTGATTAAGAAGAAAACAGGCATGGAAGAAAAGGCTTACCAATCACATAGGCTAGCAACAAGGCCAAAGTCACCGTGATTGCAGTGGCGCTCAAGGCCGTGCACTTCCAGTTGCAGCACCTGTAAGGTTTGTTAAAGGTAAAGGCAGGTCTGGAAAAGGTGCTTCGAGGAAGTGGCCTGGGAGGGGGTGAGTACACGGTATTGGACGTCAGCGGGTAGTTCTGACTTGCTGCACTGAAGATAGCCGAGGAACCAGATCCATGTTTAAACAGGAAATGCCTGGGAAAAGGAAACACAAGTTGGGGCTATAAAAACCAAAGCCAGCACTGGTCCTTATATGCAACTGATGGATTCTTGAACATTACCTCTGAAACTAATGATGTACTATGTTGACTAATTGAATTTAAATGAAAACAAACAACAACAACAACAACAAACAAAGCCAGTTGTTACAAAAACACAAGCCCCACTCATTTCCAACAATCACACATTGACAGGCTCAGGAAAACTGACAGAGTCTCAAAATTTTCATCTACCTAACATTTAATTCCAAATTGCGTTTGGTGGTCTCCTTTGTTTTCTCATTTAGACCTTTAGGAGGCAGAAAGAGATCCTCTGTTCCCTGATTGCTGGCTAGTGAATTTCTCAGACTCTTCAGTGTTGACATTCATATTTGATGTTATTCACTATCCTGCTCCTTGTTGTTAAATATGATACTCAAGAATTGATTCAAAAACAAATGAGAAGTATCATCAGGCATTTTTGAAATCTGAATGGTCTAGAAACCAGTATATTTATTTAGGGCTTAGCTTTCACAGACATATTTTCAAGCAATATTTTATTATAAAAATTGTCAAACATACAGCCAAGTTGAAAGGATTTTATGTAAACACGCATATACTTACCAACTAGATGCTACAGTTAACATATGACTATACTAAATTTATCACATACTTATCCATATCTCCATTCCTGCCTTCATACATCAGTCCATCTTAACTTTCCAGCCTTTCAAAGTAAATTGCATATATCAGCATATTATCCTTCCCTTTTAACTTGCATATTATCTAGAGTTCAACATTTTTTTACAGATTTTTAAGTGTAAAATTTATCCATGACGAGTTGAACTCTTTTAGATTCCACATATAAGTGGTATCATGCTGTATTTGTCTTTCTCTGTCTGACTTATCTCATTTAGCATAATGCCCTCAAGGTCTATCCATGAACTCATAAAAACAGAAAACAGAATGCTGGTAACCAGGGCCTGAGAGGTCAGAGAATAGGAAAGATGTTTAAGGGTATAAACTTGCAACTAGAATATAAGTAAGTCCTGAAGATGTAATGTACAGTACAGTCATTATAGACAACTGGATGTATTATAACCATCAAGCTTGCTAATTGAGATTTTAATTATTTCCACCACAAAGAAGAAATGATAATTATGCAACATCATAAAGGTGTTAACTAATGCTACATTGACAATTATGGTGCAATATATAAATGTATCAAATCAACAGGTTGTACACCTTAAATTTACATAACGTTATATGTAAGTATGTTTCAATAAAAAAAATATACATGATGAAATGCACAAATTTTAAGTATATATTTGCTGAGGTTTGACAAATGCAATCATCTGTGCAACATAAACCTATATCAAGAGAGAGAACATTCCCATCACCACAGGAAGTTCCCTCTTGCCTTTCTAAGTCCCTACCCCACCTCCCCAGGTAACTACTACTTAGCATCTTTCCTACCATGTATTAATTTTGCCTGTTCTAGAACTTCATGCTGCTGTCATGTCTAAATTACTATATGATGATTACTGACTGCTTATGACTATTGCAATATGGATATTTCATAAACAGTACTGATTTAGGGACATGGAAGGAGCTGCCAAAAACAAATACATTAAAGTATGTTTTTGTGCATGTACTTTACACTTACTGAGTGCTATGTGCCAGGCTTTGTGTTAAACTCATAATCTCAGTGAGTCTTCACTCATATAAAATAGGCTATATTGGGGCACCTGGGTGGCTCAGTCATTTAAGCCTCTGCCTTCAGCTCAGGTCATGATCCCAGGGTCCTGGGATCGAGCCCCACTTTGGGCTCTCTGCTCAGCGGGGAGCCTGCTTCTCCTCTCTCTCTGCCTCCAGCTCTGCCTACTTGTAGTCTCTCTCTCTATCAAATAAATAAATGAAATCTTTTAAAAAAGAAATAGGCTGTATTATTATCCTCATTGTGAATTTAAGAAAATGGAGGCCTAAGGAGGTTTTAAAAAAAACTTGCCCACATCCTCCTAGTACGTGAATGACAGAGCCAGTATAGGAACCCAGGTCACTTTGGTTCCAAAATCCTTAATCTTAACCTCTCTACTGTGCTGCCTGGAGCAGTAGAATGCACTGTTAAGCAAAACACATTCTAGTGTTACATTTTAACTATAAGAAACCCCTCCACTAGAGAGCCAACATCACCCTGTCACACACGACCAAATGTATAAATCATGAAGACTATTATAAGTCTGATTTCCAACTTTCACTTTAAAGAACAAAAGCATATATGTTTAGAGCAAAAAACAACTGTCTAAGCTGCCAGTTCATGAAAAATCTCCACATTAGAGAATTCTGTGTTAGTACCATAAGGGTAAAGGTTATATAAAGGGCAGGGTTGCTGAGAGTAGTACACATTCGCAAGCCTTTCTGGAGGGCAATTTGTCATTAGTATCAGAAGATTTTAAATATGCAGCCTGCAATAATTTATCCTTAGGAAATGATGTGTCTGACAATGTATACAAATCGTTCATTTCAGTGTAATTTGTAATAGTGCAAATTAAAGACCCAAGTGCTCAATAATAAGTACTTGATTAAGTAAATTATTTTACAAACACGAAGTAAAATACCATATAGCCATTACAAATGGTACTGTAGAAGAAGATCTCTTCACTAGGAAGTGTTTAAAGAGATCAACAAGGGAAGAAAGGTAGGTTTCAAAACAGTATGGGCAATAAGATACAATTAAAAAAAAAAGATTTCATTTATTTATTTGAGAGAGAGAGATCGAGCGCACGAGAGGGAAAGGGAGAAGCAGACTCCCCGCTGAGCAGAGAGCCTGATGTGGGACCCAGTCCCAGGACCCTGAGATCACGACCTAAGCCAAAGGCAGATGCTTAAACCAACTGAGCCACCCAGGTGCCCTAGGATACAATTTTTAAAATGAAAAAAAATATATAAGCTCATGTAAAAATAGTAACTTGTGTTAGCTTTTGGTATTTTTTTTTTGAAGTTCTCTGCCTTGACCTTGTACTGCCTTTGTAACAAGTTATCAGAAAAAAGGTAGGTGGGGTAAGTGGAAAAAATGCACTGTTTAATACCAACCATGTGCATAGCTGGTTCTGTTTATGTGAACATGATTTACTGAGCACCTAGAAAGTCCAGGCACCAGGCACTTTATGTGCAATATTTTGGTCCTCATACATTTATGAGGCTGATACTATTAGTCTCATCTTTCAGATGAAGAAACAGAGACCAAAAGAGGTTTTCAGCAGGAATAAAGTGGTGAATCTAGTAGTTATTATAATGATGACAAGAGGTAACATTCATTAAGTGCTCACTTGTGCCGAGTATGGTTCTAAGTAATTAATAAACCAGTATATCATTTCATCTTCACAACAACCCCATTAAAATAAATATCTCCATTTACAGATAAGAAAAGCAAGGCACAGAGAGGTTAAGTTGTTCTTGATCCCACAGCTAGTAACTGGGGAAGTTGTCTCAAACACAAGCAGGCCGGCTCCAGAGCCGCCAATTGCTCTTAACCTTGACTCTGCTGGGTGAGGCAGGTCACGGACATATCAAGGTACGAATGCAGACCTGTTAAGGTACAGAAGAAGCACGTGGGTAATACTGAATTGAGCCACATTTACCCTGTTCCCCTTGGGAACAGTGACAAACATGAGAATGATAGCTAAAGAATTACAGAATTGAAAGAAGGGATCTCCGTGATTATCTACTAGCCCAGCACGCCGATTTTGCAGTTAGGGAAACCAAGGCCCAGAAAATGAAATGGACTACCTAAAAGTAACACAGGTACTTAATGGCATAAATGAACTTGGAATGAGGGACTTCCAAAAGAATGTATTTCCTCTGTACTAGGTGACCTGCCAACCAGTCTTCACTGGACTACCACCAGGTTCTAAGCTCCTGGGTTAACTGATCCAGGCTAAACAGATAACAATCCATTTAAACAGTACTACATAATACATGTCTATTCTTCCATATGTCACTTATCTCAAAACTAAGGTAAGTTTTAAAGACCACCTTAAATATTTTGGATGAACGTTGAAGCATTACAATGAAGTTACCTTTTAGTTGTTAAGATGGAAAAGGAGTTATTACTGCTTCTAAAGTTACCTAAAGTATCCCCAGAATGGAGAAACAGTATATAGTTAGAAATAAGGGATAAATATATTGAAAAAGTGACTCACACCATTATACTCCTTCCATTTAATTGTGCTATTTATCATCTATCTATCTCTCTATCTATCTATCTATCTATCATCTATCTAGCTAAAGATTTTATTTATTTATTTGACAGAGAGAAAGCACATAAGCAGGGGGAGTGGCAGGCAGAGAGAGAAGCAGACTCCCCCACTGAGCAAGGAACCTGATGCGGTGCTAGATCATGACCATGGGATCATGACCAAGCCGAAGGCAAACGCATAACCAACTGAGCCAACCAGGTTCCCCTGTACTTCCTCTTTAGTCCCTGAAACCATCTCTTCCATTTATAAGGAGGGGAACTTGTTCTTTACTGTTCGGTTAGTGCTTCCAGCTGATCTTTTCCCCTCTGGCTATCTAATTTACTAGTGAGCAAGACATGTAACACTTTATGGACAGCAGAGTGGAGCAGCCTCCCCATCTCCTCACCACTAACAAACTGGTGGTTACTGTGGAGGTGACAAGATGTCACTTAGGTATAACCAGTCCTGCACAGCAACACCCTGATATGTTCCTGTAGGATAAAAGGGAAATCCAGCAGTATGGGAGTGCTTTTCACCCAGTGATTGGAGATAAAATCTTCGATCTTTTACATATTTATGAAGGAGAACAATCGGATTTTCGAGACAATGTAAGTGGCCCCATATGTTGGATATTGATTTGGTTTAGTATATCATTAAGGGGGAGAAGAAAGACAAAGAAAGACAGAGAATTGTTGGCTATTATGATGGCAATTACAAGCAATAATCAATATCCCCAAGCACTGTAATTTCATCGTGATATACACCAAAGGGTTTCCAAATGCAGTTTCATAAGTAAAATATTACAGCATAATGAATAAATTCAGTAGTCGCAGCAGAGCAACATTTAAACTAATTCATATTTGAGTGGAATCCAAATCACAGCCCTCAGTGAGGGTAGATAATAAAATGAGTTCATATAGTAAGGTTCCTGTTTTCTTATTAACAAGCTGAGATTAAGATTCTTTGCTCAAGTGATCTATACTTTGATATGCATCATGAAAAACAGCACTGCAAATGCTACGTATTGTCAAAGGCTTTGCAGTCCATTGTTGGAAAGTGAAACTACTGCCTAAATGTGTTTTCATAGTCCCTGAAAAAAGTAGGAGCATAAAGACAAATGCGCAGTACTAGACTTCAGCTATGTGCTCATAAAATCAGATCATCTGTCTAAGCACATTGCTTTTCCCTGGGGACCAGAGGATATACTAAAATGTTGCTATCAATTTCATACAATTGGGTTTTTTGCACAGAGCAAATGATAAAAATGCAGTTCAAGAGTTTATGTGTAAGTAGTACTCTCCTTTGCATCTGTTTTAATATTCAAGTTCAAATTTAAAAAGGAAAAGCAAGATATTGCCAAAAGGAAATGGGCATATGAGGAAATTGAGAAAAAAAAATATCTTCAAGACTGATGAGACCCAGTGGTGGTAAGTGGGAATATAATAAATGTTCCTGTAAGGATTTTAAAATCATCTATAAGAAAGGGGAAAATGTACTCTCTCTTTCCAAACCCCTCATGCTACATAATTCTGAGGGTATCTGTTAGCACTAAATAATGTGATTTAATGTGGCACTTAAAATTCTATAGGAAATAGACAGAAATCTACAGCTTTTGAACAACAGATGCATAAATAACCAATGAAGTTTTTTCTTTTACATCTTGTAAACTTGCTTATGAGATGAATATCTAAACCTGTATTCCCTTAGCTATAAACATTTGACTCATTTTTATACCCAGAAGAAGGAATTCAACTTATTTCCAGTTCACAGCTGAGGGTGATTTAAAAAAAATAAAATAAAACAGAAGACTGAAATGAAAAAGCCTTAAGTTATTATGGCCAAATCACATTCAGAGAGAATTGTGGCATTTAGACATATATTCATTTAAAAAATTATTAAATGCATTTTTATTATGATAAAAAATTACAAAATATAAAATTTACCATCCTATTTGTTTTCATTTTTTATTTTAAGTGGGTTCCATGCCCACTGTGGGGATTGAACACACGACCCTGAGATCAAGAGTTGCATGTTCTACCAACTGAGCCAACGGGTGCACCATCCTAACCATTTTTTTTTTTTTTTTTTTTTTTTTTTTTTTTTTAAGGGTACAGTTCAGTTCAGTAGCCTTTATTAAGGTTGTTGTGAAACAGGTCTCCAGAAATTTTTATCTTGCAAATATGAAACTCTATACCCATTAAGCAGTCTCATTTTCCCCCTTCCCTCAGCCCCTGGGAACCAAACACTTTGTTTTCTTTCTATGAACTGGACTAGTTTAGATACTTCATATATGTGGAATGATACAGTATTTGTCTTTTTGTAGTTTATTTCGCTTAGCATAAGAAGTTACCTCATGTGTAGCACAGGACAAGATATCCTTCCTTTTCAAGGTCGAATCATATTCTATTATATGTACCTACCACATTTTCTTTGCCTGTTGATATATCCATGCACATCTGGGCTGCTTCCTCTTCTTGCTATTGTGAATAATGAACATGAGTGTGCAAATATGTTCTTAGATCCTTTTTCAATTCTTTTGAGTAGATGCCCCAAAGTAGGATTGTTGGATCATACAACACCTCTATTTTTAATTTTTTGAAGGATCTCCATATTATTTTCCATAGCGGTTGCACCATTTTACAATCCCTCTAATAGTGCACACAGGCTCCATTTTTCTACATCTTCACTAACACTAAATTCTATTCTTTTCTTTTTTCCTTTCTTTTCCTTTCCCTCTCTCTCTCCCTTCCTTCCTTCCTGCTGTCCTTTTCTTTTTTGATGGTAGCCATCCTAATGGGTGTGAAGTGGCATCTCATTGTGCTTTTGGGTTTGCATTCCTCTGATGACTGATGATGCTGAGTATCTTTCTGTAGGCTTGTTGGATATTTTTATAGCATCATTGGAGAAATGTCTATTCATAGGTATTTATTCTTATGCTTTCAAAAACGTGAGAAAATTTTAAAACACTCCATGCTGGGTCAGCTCCATTTTCTTCTCTGACAAGAACACCTAATGTTATTTTGCAGAAAAGTGTGGTTACTAGTCAAAATTATCAACCTCAGCATCTCTAGTTTGTCTTTCGTAGGCCATTCCTCATAGTCCTTTTTAGAATATGCTCTCCCAAAGAGTATTCATCCAAACTCTTTCTGAACCTCAATGGAATTACCACCTTGGACAACCTCCTAAGGTAACAAATTGTATTTCTCTCCTAATGGCTACGTAAGGGAGGATTTCATTTTATTTGCTAGAGGGTTCTTTCTTCCAAATTTTAAGCCATCCCTGCCCATATATCCCCTCCAAACATTACATCCTAAGTGTTTATATAAAAAAAATCTATATTCTCTCTCTGTTGTGTATTTTTACGCATTTTTTTTCTTTTTAAAGAGTTTCAGGATACCCATCTAAGCCTTAATTTTTCTAGGTTTAAGCATTAGTTCTACTGTTTATACTTGAATGACAATGCTATGGTTTAGACTGATATTGTAATTTTGCAAGCGAGGTAGTTTGTAGCTAACAGGAGAGCTATCTTAAAAATCTTTTTGTGGGGGTGCCTGGTTGGCTCAGTGGGTTAAAGCCTCTGCCTTCGGCTTAGGTCATGATCCCAGGGTCCTGGGATCGAGCCCCACATCAGGCTCTCTGCTCAGCAGGGAGCCTGCTTCCTCCCCTCTCTCTCTGCCTGCCTCTCTGCCTACTTATGATCTCTGTCTGTCAAACAAATAAATAAAATCTTAAAAAAAATATTTTTGTGGCTATTACTCCCGCTCTTCTTTTAATCAGAATATCTACCCTGCCTGTATTGTGTATTCCTTGAGCGCAGAGACCAAGTCTTAATTTCTACGTATGTTGTCTCATACTTCAAAGGTACTCAATGAATATATATATTGATTTGTATGCTGCCTTTGCTTCTTCTAAAAAGCTCTTGATTCACTGTGCAGAATGAATGAGGCTTGGGAATTCTAAACTAAGTTTCACTTGTGAGCAAATATCTCTTGGTTTATTGAATGTAAAAGGGCAACTATAAGCTTTCATTTTGTTTTCACATAATCTAAAAGGAATGAATCAAAGAAATAGTTAATTCATATTTCATCTCTTTTTGTAAGACATTTGGGTAATGAATCATTGTTAATAAAAATACTAATAATTAAAAATAATTGCTGCTAATAATAATGGCAACAGCAATGACCATACACTAAACCACATCTATGTACTAGGCACTCTGCTAAAATACCTTGTGCTTCCTTCTCACTGAATCCTCACAATAACCTCATAAAGGAAGGTGCTATTGTGCATATACAGTTTAGGAGGCTGAGAATCAGCTATTAAAGTTAAATAAATTTCTCAAGCTCACACAACTGGTAAGTGACCGAGCTGGGAATCTACTTCAGTTTTGTTGATTATTGGACATAAGCTACATGAGAGTAGAAGTGTCTGTCTTATTTACTGCTATAACCTCAGCATCTAGAATGGTGCATAGCAAATAGTAGGTGCTCAGTAAATAGTTTTAAACTCATTCATGAACAATAAAACCCATTTACTTAACCACTGTGCACATATTAACTTCATATTAACTTATGACATCACTGGTATGATTCATAATGTTAATCACTAGTTAACAAAATCTTCTTAACTCATGTGATCATTTGGTATTTTCTTCTCAAACTGAATATATATGTTTAGTATTCCACTGAAGATGTTTTTATGGAAATATTTGTTTCAAGTCCTAAAATTACAGAAATGACAAAATGATATCAGGAGAGTACACAGTGAGCTAATTGTCATGTCTTCCTTTTTAGAATATGAAAGACATCAGAACATCTTTTATGTAATAGTGTTATCAGACTTCCCTATATAAATTAAAAATTTCTGTAACAGGATATTCAGAGATAAGTTTGAGCTAGGTGTGCTGGCATAGATATATAAAGGCTGGAGAAAGAAATTATTATATATTCTGTTTGATTGAGTTGCTTTAGTGGACCACAAAATAAATTAAAATAAACAATCATCCTCTATTTTATAATAGTGCCTTTTCAAGACACACTCTCATTCTCATTTTCCAAGTTAGATCCATTCTCTGTAGATATAACTTTAATTTAAAGAATGTTTATTAAAAAATCCTACACTAGTTGAGGGGTAAATATCAAATTAATATTTTCTATTAATGTAAATATTCCTGTTTGAAAAGGCTCAGGCCAAAACATAAAAATTATTTACTTAGATAAGTAAGCTTACCAATTTTTCATTTTCTTTATACTTAATAGTAATTTAGTTCCTAAGGTATGCTGTGAAAGCTGTAATCTCTCTTCAAACTCAAAAAAATTTAAAAAGCTGTTGGTGGGTGAAATTTTGAATCCTATTATGATTGTATACATCATTTCCATGAAGGAATAGTGGAATTCTGCTCCAGAGTTTTCTGTAGTTCATTTCCCAACAGGGACCATTTTAAATGGGAATGAGCATGTGATCAAGGCAGAATTTATGGGTACATGTTTGAAATTAAACCAGGCCCCAACCTTTCTGGGATTTTTTTTAAAGATTTTATTTATTTATTTGACAGAGAGAGATCACAAGTAGGCAGAGAGGCAGGCAGAGAGAGAGAGGAGGAAGCAGGCTCCCTGCTGAGCAGAGAGCCCGATGTGGGACTCGATCCCAGGACCCTGAGATCATGACCTGAGCCGAAGGCAGCGGCTTAACCCACTGAGCCACCCAGGCGCCCCTTTCTGGGATTTTTTTTTAAAAATCTTGATTTTGGGAAGAAATTAGATTTTACGTCTCTTTACAAACTCAATGTCCACTCCCAATTTTACTTAACAGAGCAACTTGCTGGTTTTATAGACTTGGTATCACTGGTTACTTGGCTTACTTATTTATCTTTCTTTTTAGAGAAGTGGGTAGTGGGCAGAGTATTCTATGCCTTGATTACTTTTTTATTCGTCCTTATTTTCTACAGATATGTATTTTCCCCATTTATGTTAAGAGCCAGGTGACATGGCAAACATTTCTGTATTTGTTTTAATTGAACTGTAATCTATTGACAAGGACACCTGATTTTTTTTAAAGATTTTATTTATTTATTTGACAGACAGAGATCACAAGTAGGCAGAGACACAGGCAGAGAGGAGGCAGAGAGGAGGAAGCAGGCCCCCTGCCAAGCAGAGTGCCCTGATGCGGGGCTCGATCCCAGGACCCTGAGATCATGACCTGAGCCGAAGGCAGAGGATTAACCCACTGAGCCACCCAGGCACCCCAGGACACCTGATTTTAAAGAAAGAGTATTTCGAAGGAGTATAGTAAGAAGAGAACCTAAGCATTTCCCACTAAGTTCTTCAGTTTGAAAATACAGATAATCATTCTAATGCACTGTTTGAAGGGTGTTGATCAACATTAGCCTTATATTAGCTTTTAGTGGTTTGTCTTACTCATACATGTGCATTAAAGTAAAAAATGCTTTATAATGCTTTAAAGGAAGAAATGACACTCAAATCAGTCCTCTAACCTATCCAGTCTAACATTTCTCTGAGGGACAGACTGACAAAAGGCACCGCTGTTCTGTGAACTATCAATCTCAAAATCAAAGAAACGGCCTGAGGCAGAAGCTATCTGTTTCTCACCAGCATTCTTGTTTGCCTTATTTCCTGGTCACATGGACTATATTTCCCAGTCACATTTCCATTAGGTATGGTCATGTGAATTCTGGCTCATCGGAAGTGTGAGCAAAAGTGATACCTGATATTCCAGTCTTCTTCCCTAGAACTCTTCCATCCAGGATCCTCGGTCTCCTTACTCATCCAATGACTAAAAGACCAGACTCAAATATGGGGGGGGGCTAGTATGTTCATTCCATGGAATATTATGAAGTTGTATTAAGAATTTGAACCACATTAGCATATTATGCCGATAATTGTCTCTCAGCAGAGCCTGCACAGAGCACCCTTATCCATGACTGTCCCAATCCCACTCTGCATTGCTTGTAATCAGAGTTAACTGCAGTAGAACTGGATAACCAACCTTGGAGACAATCGTATTCTCTCCCTCTCCCTGTCTCAGAAATCTAGACACAGAAACTCATCATCTAGGGAAGCCAAGATGAAAGTTATGTTGAGCCAGAGTTGGAGTGACAACATGATAGGGGAACAGATAAACAAATTCCATCTAAAGTGACACCTTAGAAGAGAGAATATGTGCAGAAAGAAACAGTAATGAGACATCATGCGGCTCCAGAAAGCAAGAGAACAACGGAGAAAGTTCCATCTCTCTTTAGGTATGGCTGTATTTATTGTCCTTTTCTTTCCCTGGGAGATTATCTTATATCATTTTTAAAAAACCTCCCCTTTACCTGATTTAATTTTAAAGCATTTCTGTTTCATTAACCAAATAATTTCTAAGGCAATGAATAATTTTCCATGTTGGCAGAAAAAACAACTCATACAGTACAAGCAAAGCTAGGTGCTGTACACACACACACACACACACTCACACACAAACAACTCCAACTCTAAATCCTTACTCTACAGAGATCAGATCTAGAAGAAAACACAGAAATCTTAATAGTAACTATCTTTGGGTAGTGGCATTTGTAGCTACTTTAATGTGTTTTTCCTATTTTTGGAATGAAGGTGCACTACTTTATTAAGGTCCTTTACAGTCTGCCCTCCGCAGACCTCTCAAACTCACTACTGCCATTATTTCCAATGCACTCTAAGCTCTGGCCATCCTGTCATGCGTGGTTTCCCAAATGTGCCATTTTCTTTCAGGCTTCTGTGTCCCTTTAAGCTTTTCAGCAAAGAACAATATCAGAAGAGCTACGAAATGCCCAAGAGTAGTGTAGATCTAAAGTAAATTCAAGAGAGAGAGAACAAAGAATGAACAAAGGGAGAATGAAGACCATAGACGAAAAAGGAATGGAATAAGAAAGGAAATTTGATAGAGATAGATAGATATGGCTATATATGCCATGGTAGAGGATCATTTGTTAGTGGCTTTGGAAGTCACCTGGGGCTCCCCTGTCTGGATCTGATCCAAATAGTCAGCAGTGATACATTGCTTTTTCCAGGTTTTGTATTCCCAGAAAACAGGCCAATTAAGTATATATACAAACTGATACACAGTCAAAAATATATTCCTCTTGCTTAAGACTCTCACACAGAAATGCAGGATATGACAAGTTAATTGGGGATAAAGTTATATAAGGAGTTACCTCTATATGAAAAGGAAACCAGTTGGTGGGGGTGGGGAAACCTAGAGCTAAATGGATTTAGTTTAGCAGTTGCTTTAGTCTGTTAGAACTGCTATAACAAAATACCATCAACTTCAGTTCTTTATTTATAAACAACAGAAATATATTTCTTACAGTTCTGGAAGTTGGAAGTCTGAGATCGAGGTGTCAGCATGGTAGGGTTCTGGTGAAGGGCAGAGTGTTCCCCAGCCTGCTGTGGGCATCTGGTGGGTAGAAGGGGTCAGAGAGCAATCGGAGGCCTCTTTCACAAGGGCACTAGTCCCCATTCATGAAGGCTCCACCCTCAGGATCTAAGGACCTAATCATCCCCCAGAGGCCCCACCTAACACCATCATCTCGGTTTTCAATAGATGCATTTTGGGGAGATCCAAACATTCAATTTATAGCAGCGGTTTCCAACACAAATTATACTATAAACTAGAGAATTATCTAAACCCACTAACAAAGTCTTCAGAAGAAAGGAATATGAAGAGGGAAGATGGGAAGGGAACAAAAGAAACTGCTAGAATCTTAAGAGGGGTTGAGTAAAGTGAGTAGGTAAGGAAACAAAAGATTTTGTTTCACCATTAGTCTAAAATGGTGTTTGTCAATTTGGGATGAATTGGTCCACAAGGGACATTTAGCATTGTCTGGAGATATGCTTGGTTGACACAACTAGGGGGAGGGTGCTCCTGGCATCTAGTGGGTAAGAGGCTAGGAATGCTGCTGAACATTCTATTATGCATGGGAAAGTGCCCACAACAAAGAATCATACAGCCTGAAATGCCATATTGAGGTTGAGAAACGTTGGTCTAAAACTATTCCTCTGATTGGAGCATGTATTTTTGAAGTTTTCAACATCCCTGTGGGAGGGAATCTGTCATTCTTTATAAGACTCCCAGAAAAAAAGATTTTCTTGCCAGTCACTCATGATCTTATCTTCCTTCCAACCTCACAGCTGTTCCTCCCTTGAGGCTATCTGCACTTGGGATTGGTTTATTATCCAAGCAAATACCCTGAATCCTGGGGCCGGGGAGCACGTTCAGCTCACTCATAATTACCTCCAACTTTTACCCCTGCTGACCAAACAAGGAAATCTTTGTAAGATATGGAGAATAGAAAACACTTTCTACTTTCAATTTTTAGAATTGCTGTTCAAATTGTACCTCTCAAGAACTGTCACAAGGCATAAATCCAAACCCTGATATACTTATTAAAACATGCAGAATATACAATAATCATAGCAATTGAAACAACATTAACCCCCCCTCAGGTAAGGTCACCTAAGAAACAGTCAAATTTAGCTTTGTGCTATGCTCTAAAGCTCAGAAACTAAAATCCCACGTGAACACAGGAGAATTTGTGGAAACCAGGCATTCCTTCCAGGGAAATATTCTCTCTCTGGTTCCATGCTCCATGGATTCAAGAGTACAAAGAAGAAACCCATTGGTTTGCTTTAATTAGTCAGGGACAGCACAAGGAGATAAACAAGGTCAGGTCAATTTCAAGAATATAATCATTCCACGCACTTCTCTGACCTCTAAATATACGTCTCTATTTGGCAAATATAATATTGAGTCTAAACTTGTTTTCTCTTGGCATCATTGTCAGTAGTCAGAAAAAAGTATCATCATAGATTCACAGAATGGAGTACAGAAATGTCTGGTTGGAACTTAAACCCAACACAGGTTGCATTTTTATCTTTGAATAAGAAACATAAAGTAAAGTTATATTTATTTCTTAATTAGACAGAAAATGGCAAATTGAAAGAAAATTCTGAAACACTGGGGGCTTCTCAATATGACCCAAGGCAAGGTAGACGTCTTTATGAGGTGTTGCATCATGAATCCTGTCTCTATAAAGGGTTTTGTTTTTAAATTCATGTATTTAATAAACTACTATTGAGTACCTATGTGTATGGGGTAAAACGTGTTCACAGACTAGTCTTGTACTGGCCTAAGATTGGTTTCCTATGTTTGTCTGCTATTAGCATTACCCCTGATAGGGATGTGCAGTGTTTTCCTCATTTCTTCTTGGCTTCTGGAAATTTTGAAGGAATCATGACTGTTTAATTTCAATTTATCTGACTTATTAGATATCTGACCTAGAATCTGTAATCTTGTAATTCATTAGCATCCAACTAACTGGAAAGATACCCTGAGCAGGATTCTTTCAGCAGAAGAGCAAATAATAAGAACACAAGCTACAGAATAACAGAGAAAGTAAAGACCAAAAGGACATCAAATACCATCTAGCTTTATTCCCTCACCTGACTGCAAAACAAGGTTGGAGAGGAAGAAAGAGACATTATCAAGGTCACATAGCTATTTAGTGGCAGATTTGGACTTGGTCTTAAGATTTCCAGTTCTAAATCCAGTGTTTTTTCAACTACTCAGGAAAGGCCACCCAAAATTCACAAAGGATATCTTGGAACCATGATGCATTTTGTTCACTCTACAATATTTTCTACATTCAAAGTGCTATACAATAAAAAAAATCATGTTCAGAATGACAACCCCTACTTAACGTAAGATTTTCAATTATAATAGATTAAATTATGATCATTTGGATTAAAATGGAAAGTAGATTCATATTTAAGAATGATTTTCAACAAGAATGGCAATTTTTAAAAAGCTCTATTTAACCTTAAGCTATTCACCAAATCCAATTAACCAGAACCTCCAGTTTTCTGGGCATTAGGCTCATCAAGATTTTAATATAAATAGAATAAAACGTAGATTACATCTCCAGGCAGGGAAATTTAGCTGAACTATAAATATTCACTGAAAGACAAAAAGGGATAGCTTACATTCCAGAGACAAACTGTTAGAGTGCAAAGAATATTGGATTGGCTGCAGGGAGATTTGAATTCTAGCTCCAATTCTTGCTCTAAACTGCCATAGGGACACATTAGTAAAATTTCCCATGACTTAGTTTCCTCATTTTTAAGTTGGGCATAATTTCTATTATGTCTACCTTCTCAGGGTTGTTTCGTGTTAAAATGAAATAACCAGCAAAAGGACTCTGAAGAACAGAAACTTATACATACACACTAACATAGGCACATATACCTACATTTGCACACAGACATACACACATATATATACAATATATATTGTCTACAGTCTGAGTCTTAGGAAGATGGCAAATAAGAAAAAGCATTTAGTTGAAAATGATCTATTAAAAAGTAGCCAGCCATGTTACCATAAAATACTACTGAATGACAAAATGTGGAAGAATAAGACTGCTACAGATTTTAAAGAAAAACAATTATTTTAGTCGAAAGGTAGGGGAAATAGCAGAGTGTGAATATTTTCTTTCAGAAGAGAAAGTCAATTTATTTGGGAGAGTAATATTACACTAGAAAAGGAAAGAATCAGTGATATCTATGTTTTCATGTTATACTTGATATTTTGATAGTTGAATTAAAAATAATCACAAGTTAGATTTTATAATGTCTATGAAAGCCCTGTGTGTACATATGTCACTATTAAGTATCTTCATTAGCAACAGAGGACTACCTAGTGTTTTGTGTATGACAGATGGAGACAGGAAGTCTAAATGATAATCTTGGGTTGGCCAGTGATAGCTGCTTGCCCTTTTATCAAATATGACTTATATTTGAGCCAACATTAAATAAGGGTGAAAGGGTTTAGGGCCACCCTCTACTGTAAGAATAGGAAAAACAAACTTCTTGCACTAAGGGACTTATAATCCCCAGAGGTGGTGGCATCATCAGCGGTATTCCCTTGTTGAAACCTGGCAACCTGGAAAACCTCTACCACTGTAAGAGATCATTTAGGGTTCTTCCGCATTATGTGACCATTCCTGCAAGTTTCCACGTTTGTTACCAGTAAGGAAACTTGATCTCCAACTTGGTCTTGTTGGTTTCTTTCTATCAACTATACTGCTCTACTGGTGACTACTATCGACCTCCACATTGAATGTAGCCTCCCCTCTTTTTTTCCTCCTTTCAATTTATATGAAAGTTTTGTCCTAATTCAGCTTCCTCTCAATCTACTATTCCATTTTGGAAGTGTAGTCTACCTTCCACTTCCATTTTCTCACCACTTACCAATTCTTTCAACCCACTGCAGTCTAGCTTCAGTCTCGTCACTCTACTGAAATTGGCTGCTTCAAAGTCAACAAGTCTGTATGTAGTTGACAGAAAGAATGGTCTCTTCTCATCCACATTCAAGTTCACTCCTCTGAAGCATTTGAAAATGGTGATGGTGATCTCCTTGAAATTGTTTCCGTTGTGTCTTCTCTTCCATGATTACTCCTCAATTATCTATGCCAGCTTATTTTCTTTCATGAACTACTCTAAGATGTAAATGGTGTGATGGTTTGGTTTATGGTCTACTTCTTCTGTCTAGGTTTTTCAGTGTTTCCTCCGTCACTCATGGAAATTCAATTATTATGTCTACCCATGAAATTCTCCATTATTCATGTCTATCATGAGCTCTGGAATCAGACAGACACAGGAGTGAACTAGCTCCATTACATACTAACTGGTGACCTTGCAACATATTGTTCAACTTCTTTAAGCCTCAGTTTTAAAAAATGTAAGTTAAGAATAAATGTGATAATGGCTTGACGAAATGTTCAGCATAGAGCAAGCATTTGGTAGGTGGTAGGAGGAAAACTTTCTCTTTCTTTCTCTCCTGGGACCCAGATCCTTATTTTCAACTATTTATTGGATATTGAGCATTTCCAGTATGGATGTCCCTCATGGATGTTTCAATATTCCCCAAACAAACCTCATTATCTGCTCCAACCAATTACTATTTCCAATTTCAGAAATCTACTCCATCTATAATTCTCTGCTCACTCTGTCCATATACCTTACAAAAATTTTGTTGAACAATATTATCTAAGCACTGAGGAATCAAAGCAAAAAAGGAAGACATAGTCCTTCACTCAAGTCACAACAGTGAATAAAGACAAGTAAATAAAATATTTGGAGAGTGCAAATGTACTATGGAATAAGGTCCTCATAAGCATACACACAGGATGCTGGGAGCCCACAGATAAGGGAAAATTCTATGAAAGGTACTGTGGGAAAGCAAAGGCAGGTTAAGAAAGGCTTCTAAGAGGTATTTTTGACTCCTTTCCTCCTTCTCCCATACTACATCTATAGATCCCTGGTCCTAAATTATTATTAGCCCCAATATAATTAAATCTGAGGATAAAGGCTGGCTCCCTCACTAGAATGTAAGCTCCATAAAGGCAGGGGTTTTTCCTGTTTTGTTCTCTGTTGTAGCCTCAGCAACTAGAATACTGGCTGATCCATGGTGGGCACTCAACAAATATTTGTCAAAATTTACAAAAACTTATTTATGCTAGAATTAATTTATCATAGTATTTATATTGAACTGTTTTTCATTTTACATTCACATTACACACATTCTTATATACTCAGATATCACACCAGAAAAGATTAACAGAATGGAGAAGCAGATGTTACTGTTTATTTGCTTATCTCTTCGCCAAAGGGGACAATTCTTTTTGAGTTTTCTTGTTCTTTAAATGGAATAGTCAGTACCACACTTTCACATTTCTTACAGAGACATTTCAAAGACCTCAAGACTTAACCTGACCTTATCTTCTGCTTTTAAAGCTGCAAACATTTTTGTATTGTGGAATTAATAAAGAGCCAGCTGGGTTCTCCCAAAGGGAGATGTTTAGTAGAATGTCTTTCACACACACACACACACACACACACACACCCCTCTGTAGAAAATGAGAATAATTGATAGGAAAATCATTCTTTGTTACTTCAAATACATTTCATACTTCTAGTAAAATGTAACAGACAAGTGTCTATTAACTTGACATGGCAATGTAAATATTTATTATGATTAACTGGATAAGTAACTTTGTAGTCAATGAAATTTTTAAGAACTAGTATCTCTCTTGATCAAAACCAGGTATTTCTATTTTAAATATACAACCCAGGATAGGTAAGTATATATGATGGAGCGGAGGCAAAAAGTCTTGTACAGAGATTCCTTTAAAATTTAATCTTGGGGGCACCTGGGTGGCTGAGCTGGTTGGGTGTCTGCCTCCTGCTCAGATCATGATCCCCTGGGATTGAGCCCTGCATCGGGCTCCCTGCTCAGTGGGGAGGCCTGCTTCTCCCTCTCCCTCTCCTCCCTCCCTCTCAAATAAATAAAAATCTTTAAAAAAAAAAAACCCTTAATTTTGATTTGGTACACTCACATATTTCACCAACCAACTCATTTTTTAAAAAATTCCCTGAAACATCTGTTTAGATTCACATTTGAATTGCTAAAAAAAAAGTCTCCATATTAACACCAGATTTCATCTCACCTATGGTGAAATTTCCTTTCCTTATAAAATGAAACACATTATGTTTGCCTATGGCTTATACTTTGAAAGTGAAACTGAAAATATTCAAATCAAAAGCATTTTTTAAAAAATAATACCACCACCAAAGTGACTAGAGACTGTATCACGATAATCTCCAAAATACTGCTCTTCACTGCTTTAGCACAATAGACTATTATAGATCTATTTTTACTCTCCCTATGTAACATATATTTTTAAGGCTACAGAATTCTCCTTCATGTAAATTCAACATATTCCACATCCATCATTTGGTGTAGGCTGAAAAGCTTGGTTGATTCCTGCTCATCTGTAGTAAACAGGATTTATAGGGCATAGATTAGTTCTACGAAGTCTTTTCCCGTCTTAAAAAGAATCTTTAAATCTGTGGCTGAAGATAGATTTTGCTAACCCCAGTGCTGTTAAAGGATTAAAGCATGAGATATTGTTAGATCTAAGCACTGAATATGTACATTCTGAGTTTTTTTTCTTTAGTCATTATTGAAAGAAAAAATTATGTCTCTAAATCTATTTTTCCATTGCAAATGTACTAAAGAAAAAAATCCTACTTATAAATGTTAGGTATATTTTAGCAGTACTATGTAACAAAGAAATATAACTACCACTGGAGAACTTACATTTATGGGTTAATATTTAAGGAGTATTAGTCCATAAATACTTAAATCACTGCCATCACTATTAATGAATATTTCTTATTTCCCCAAGATAGACACTAGCTTTAAAAGTCTGGTCACAAACATGCGTCATATAAATTTCATTTATTTCCTCTCTTTGCCAAAATCTCCTCCATCAATGGCCCTGACTCTTCTTTTGTAAAAATAATCCTGTTGACTGTCACACTGGCCTAAAGCCAGCAAGGGCAGTTAGCCTCATACCAAGCTACAGCCATCTGTCAGAATACACTAAAAGTCAATGAAAATAGCTGCTACCCCCTCTTCTGGCCAGGCATGACTCCTCCACACAATTCTGATTCGTCTTTGTTAGTTGAAGCAGTTATGTTAATAGTAAATCCAAGTTCTCAATAGTATTAAATATCACAGCAAAATCTCTAAGTAAGACTCATTATGGTGAGTAGATCATGGCTAATGTCCATCATCATCTCTTAGGGCTGGTCCAGGTAAAGGTCTAGAGCCAACACTTGGCCAAAAATTCCCCATGAGTAAGAGTATCAAGTAAAGTTTGAGTTAGGAGTTTGAATTGTGGAGTAGCAAAGAGAATAAATAAGAGAAACTAAAAATGGCCATAGTTTCATTTCAAAGTAAATCCAGATGAAGAGGTCAAGAAGCTAAGAGAACTGTCCCAGTTTTCTGTGGGGAATGGGTTATGTTTGAGTTCCTGATATAAATGAGTAGTACTCCATTTAACCTTGTGTTAAAGGCAGAGCAATCTACTCACATACAAAGTGTGTGGACAGAATTGAAAGACCAACACAGAAAGAAAAGTGGTACAGTCAGGCTTCTGAGAAGCTAGAATGGAACAAAAGCCAGTACCAATGGAATGGAGAAAGGAGGAATATGACGCAGAGGAATAACAGAAAGAGGGAGGAAACTAAAATGAGGGCAAATCACATGTGAGGTCTAAAATAATCCATGTAACAACAGTATGAAAATGAGTGTTTTTTTTTTAAAGATTTTATTTATTTCTTTTACAGAGAGAGATCACAAGTAAACAGAGAGGCAGGCAGAGAGAGAGGAGGAAGCAGGCTACCTGCAGAGCAGAAAGCCCGATGTGGGGCTCGATCCCAGGACCCTGGGATCATGACCTGAGCCGAAGGCAGAGGCTTAACCCACTGAGCCACCCAGTTGCCCCTGAAAATGACTGTTATTAACCCAGTTTCCAGGTCAGGAAACTAAGGTGCAATAATTTGCCCAAATATAGACAGTTAATAAGGAGCAGAACTGAAACTCAAACCCACATTTTTTGGCTTCTACAATCAAAACTCTTAACCACTCTTCCAACTTTCATGAAGAAGGTGTAACACTGTACCACTAAAAGTATAGAACAGTTTTGGGATTGAGGTTCATCCCACAGGCAGGGGAAGAGAGACCTTCTGGAGAAGAATCAGAATAAAAGGATCTGCAAACTGAAGTATATCCAAGGATGAGTCTCTGGACAAGAATGGAGAATATGGCAATTTAACAGCAGGAGTTTCAGAATGAAATTTTGATTTCTGGATCATAGCTTAAAAATTATGGACTTGCGGGGCGCCTGGGTGGCTCAGTGGATTAAGCCGCTGCCTTCGGCTCAGGTCATGATCTCAGTGTCCTGGGATCGAGCCCCGCATCGGGCTCTCTGCTCAGCAGGGAGCCTGCTTCCCCCTCTGTCTCTGCCTGCCTCTCTGCCTACTTGTGATCTCTCTCTCTCTGTCAAATAAAAAAAAAAAAATAAAATCTTTAAAAAAAAAAAAAAAGAAAAGAAAAAATTATGGACTTGGTTCCAGAATGATGATCTCTTATTAGTATTAAAAGGAATATATCAGACCAGTATATCTAGACCAGACAAGCTAGAAAAAGGTTTAAATGGCAAATGGAAGGGCACCTTGGTGGCTCAGTCAGTTAACCATCTGACTCATGATTTTGCCTCAGGTCAAGATGTCAGGGTTTTGGGATGGAGTCTTACATTAGGCTCTGCCCTCTGCCCCTCCCCCCATTTGCACTCAGGCACACATTCTCTTTCTCTCAAATAAATAATTAAATCTTTAAAAAATAATAAATGGGGATGCCTGGGTAGCTTAGTAGGTTAAGCATCTGCCTTCAGCTCAGGTCATGATCCCAGGGACCTGGGATCAAGACCCACGGTGGGCTTCCTGCTCAGCAGGGGGTCTGCTTCTCTCTCTGCCCCTTGCCCAACTTGTGAGCGTGCTCTCTCTTTCTCTCTCTCAAAGAAATAAATAAAAATTAAAAAAAAATTTTAAATAAATAAATGGCAAATGGAAGAAGAGGGAGGGGAAGAATAGAAAAAATAATGTCTTCTTCTGCCTCATTTATCTATCATATGATCTCCCTGATATGAGGAAGTGGTGATACAACATGGGGGCTTAAGTGGGTAGAAGAAGAATCAATGAAACAAGATGGAATTGGGAGGGAGACAAACCATAAGTGACTCTTAATCTCACAAAACAAACTGAGGGTTGCTGGGGGGAGGGGGGTTGGGAGAAGGGGGTTGGGGTAATGGACATTGGGGAGGGTATGTGCTTTGGTGAGTGCTGTGAAGTGTGTAAACCTGGTGATTCACAGACCTGTACCCCTGGGGATAAAAATATATGTTTATAAAAAATAAAAAATTAAAAAAAATAATGTCTTAATATTACTAAAATGGATAACTGGTCACTATGCATGCCTTTGAGTGTAATACTCTTCCCAGAATGCCTTTTCCTCCATTTTTCACCTACTGCTGCCTCATGATTTTATTATTAATTATATTTATTAGAAGTAATAAATTACATTCAGGCCATTTTCTCAGGAAAATTTCTACTTTCCCATTTCCCTATCTCAACAATTCCATAGGGTTAGATCTACCACCTCCAAGTGTTCCTACCTTGGAATTACTCAAATTTAATAGAGCACTTATGGTATTGTTATTTATTTCACTTTGCCTTCCTTACTACAATAAGTGGTTGGATGTAAAGACCCTGGCCCTACAGCCTGGGTTCAAAATCTGACCTCCTATTTCTGATCTTCCAAATGTCATGACCCTGAATTCTTCTCTTTGCCAGCATGTCAGTCCCAGGCTTTTATATAAAAAATACTGTTTACTGTATACTTTCTACGTGCCCAGCTCTGAGCAGATGTTTTACAGGGATTATCTTATTTGGTTCTTAAAACAACCACACAAGGGAGGATCTGCCATTTTCTCCACAGAACAGATGGGGAATCGAGACCCATGGAAGTTAAGTAATGTGTCCCAAATCACAACTATATCAAGTAGCTTAGTCCAGTGTTATTTGAGCATGTACACTTACACACATCACCCAGACTCTCTCTCTCCATCTTGGCAATGTGTGCATCTTTCCCAGTTGTGAAAGACGCTCCTCTCATCCCACCACAAAAAAGATAAGGCTTAGAGGAGGATCTGGAAAGACTGATTTCTGAGTAAGGGAGGGCTCAGGGCAGGACATAATTCTGAATATACTGGGTAGTGGGAGAGTTATTTCTATGAACGACACAAGGCAGGTAACAATCTGAAGTTGTTCTAAAGATTTATCATAGGGCACTCTTACAAAGCCTCACGGACATGTGCCATTACAACCTAAGGGAGGAAATGGTTCTAATGACTGGAATTTGGTAGTTGCTATAAATTGAGTGTATCCCCCCAAAATACACATGTTGAAATCTAATCTGCAGTGTGTTGATATTTGGAGGTTGAGCCTTTAGGATGAGATTAGGTCATAAGGGCAGAGAGCTCCCCAAATTAGACCTTATGAGTGGAAAACTCCAGAGAGCTCCCTTGCCTTTTCTGCCATGTGAAGATACAGAGAGAAGACAGCAGTCTATGACATAGGAATTCAGATGCCAGATTTGCCAGTGCCTTGATCTCAGAGTTCCCAGCCTCCAGAACTGTGAGAAATAAATGTCTGCTCTTTAAAAATCCCAGTCTATAGCATTTTTGTTACAGCAGCCCAGTTGGACTAAGACAGTGGCAAAAGAGTATGTTCTATTTAAAAGCATACTAAGAAAGGAAGTGAAATGATGTGTTTACCTGCGGAAAGCATGAACATAAGGGTAGAAACATCTTTAATTAGATGAAAACAAAAATAGGAACAAAAGTAGAGTTTCTTGTGTATTGCTGTTGGTATTGTTATTTTAACATTTACCAAGTGCTTACTATGTGCCCGGCTGCTCTAAATATATTGTGGATATTAACTCCTTTAATCCTCACAACAGCCTTATGAAAATGTTGCTACTATCATCCTTATTTTCCAGACGAGAAGACTGAGGTAGTGTTAACACAGTATGCCCAAGTTTATATCCTAATAGATGGTGGATCAGGGAGTCTCCAAAAAGCCACTTGCTCATTTCCAACACAGACCACAAAAGTGTTCTAAGAGTAAAGCATAGTGAATATGAGTGATTTCAACTCCAAAGACAACTGCTAGATGTATCATTTAATTAAAGGCAAATATGTGACAGGTCCTCAACCTCCTTTGCTGAAAACTCTACCTCTGAGAAGGTCGAGAAAATAAGACTTGCTTCCCTTACTGACTGGAGAAGAGAAACTGGTGAGTTAAGGTGATGGGAACCTTTTGTGGAAGCAACCAATGTAGCTTAGAGTCAAAAAGAACATTACGAAGCATAATCCTAGACTTTAGGAAAACCATTCTCTAAAGTGAAGACAATGTGATTCTATGCCCTGAGACATTTAAAAAACAAGGAGATGAATTAAGAGTTGGAAAGGTTTGTTGCCTATTGAAACCAGTATGCCCACACGGGGTGTTCTCTATTCAGTTTAGATTTCTAAAGAACATGGAACAAAAGGAGGAGATGAAAATCAAGGATAAATAAATATAAGAGGGTGTGATGAAAATAATGCGAAGAAGGTTTCTACCCCAAGTTAGCCTGAAACTTGAAAAAAAACCCTGCTGAAGACAACGTAAAGTTGTTGTTGTTTTTTTTTCGATATAGGTTTAGAATAAGAAGGTCATTTATAAGAAGGCACTCAACTGTTCTAAATAAATTAAAATTCCGTCCCAGAGTGGTGACAAGTCTTGTAGATTTTATTGCCTTGTCATAGTTGCTAAAGTTTCAGGTATGGTGTGGCTGATATGTGTCAGAAGACTGGAGACAGCATACTGGCTTTGGTTTTTAAAAGAAACAGGAAGTACATGGAATCCTTAAACTAGATCAAGGGATATGATATTGACTGCGTGCACAATTCTAGAACATGTTGTTAATAGGATGATTTGCAAGCACTTTTTAAAAAGATAATAACCAGGGCTGCCTGGGTGGCTCAGTGGGTTGAGCCTCTGCCTTCAGCTCAGGTCATGATCTCAGGGTCCTAGGATCGAGTCCCGCATCGGGCTCTCTGCTAGGCAGGGAGCCTGCTTCCTCCCCCAACCCTCAGCTTGCTCCTCTGCCTACTTGTGATCTCTCTCTGTCAAATAAATAAAATCTTTAAAAAAAGAAAAATAGAAAAAAAAGATAGTAACCATGAGTAGGCAGCACAAATTCTCTAAGAACAAGTCATGTTAAACAAATCTCATTTCACTTTTATTTTTACATGGCTTTTGGACTGGCAGATCAGTAAAAATGTAGGCATATTGTATCTGGATATCAACAAGGCATTTGACAAGGTCTCTGATGATATGCCTATAAACAAGATGGAGAAATGTGGGTGGTATCCTAGTAAAAGAATGTTGCCTGATGGATAAGTGTCAACCCCTAGGATGGACTCCAGGGGCCACAGATCTCCCACCTTGATCTTGTCCTACATAACATTTTTTAAAGATTTTATTTACTTGAGAGAGAGTACAAGCAGGGGTAGGAGCAGAGGGAAAGGGAGAAGCAGACTCCCTGCTGAGCAGGGAGCCCAACAAGGGGCTTGATTCTAGAACCCTGACACCATGACCTGAGCTGAAGGCAGACGCCCAACTGACTGAGCCACCCAGGTGTCCCTTACATAACATTTTTACTAATGACTGACACAGAAATGAGGAGAGCAAACCTAACAAAAGTACAGATGATACAGTTATGGGATCAATACAATGCAAATACTTTGTATGACAGAATTAGAATTCAACTATACCTCCATGGACTAACAAGGTGAAATCAAATTAAGCCAAATCAAGGCTTTAAACATATTTCTACCTGCACCCCCCATCCCAAACACTCAGTTAAAAATCTCCAACTATAGGGTAGCCTGGGTGGCTCAGTCAGTTGAAAGTCTGCCTTTGTCTCAGGTCCCAGAGTGCCAGGATTGAGCCCTGTGTTGGGCTCCCAGCTTAGCAGAGAGCCTGCTTCTCCCTCTGCCCCTCACCCAGCTTGTTGCTCTCTCTCTCTCTCATTCTCTCTGTCAAATAAATAAATAAAATCTTTTTAAAAATCTCCAACTATACAATTTTAGAATAAAAGAAAGGTGGCTTAGCCTCAGAACTTTTTAAGAAGTTGTAAGAGTTCAATTACTAAGTGTTCTCAATGTATACCAGTAGTGTTATGTAACCAACAAAAAAACTGATATTGGAGTAAACAGCATTAATGGAAATATTTAGTCAGAACAAAGGGGACAGGGTGCCTGGGTGGCTCAGTTGATTGAGCATCTGCCTGTGGCTCAGGTCACGATCTTGGGGTCCCGCATTGGACTCCCTGCTTAGCAGGGAGTCTGCTTCTCCTTCCCCCTCTGCCCCGCCCCCCCCCCCATTGTGCTCTCTCTCTTGCTCATTCTTTCTCTCTCAAATAAACCAATAAAATCTCTGCTCAGTGGGGAGCCTGCTTCCCTTCCTCTCTCTCTCTGCCTGACTTTCTGCCTGCTTGAGATCTCTGTCTGTCAAATGAATAAATAAAATATTAAATTTTTTTTTTTTTTTTTACAAAAAAGAACAAAGGAGGAAACCAACTGTCAGTCACAGCACAAATTTTGGAATGAGTCAATCACGGTGATTGCTGAGAGTTTCATCTAAATGTACATCAGCTCTGCTCCCAGCCCTTGCTCAAGGGGCAACTAGAGGTGGCTGTGCTGTAGTTTTTTTTTTTTTTTTTTTTAAAGCATATGACCCTTTCTCTCCCCTTGGCTTCACCTGACTGAGAGAATACAATTAATTGTCTTCCCTTATCTGAGGGCACACATTCCAAAATCCCCAATGGATACTTGAAATCAAGAACAGTAGTGCTAAACCCTATATATATACTATGTTTTCCTATACATACCTATGATAGAGTTTAATTTCTAAATCAGGCACAGTAAGAGACTAACAACATATCTGATTGTAAAATAGAATAATTATAACAATATATTATAATAGATGTTATATGAATATGGTCTTTCTCTTAAGATACTTTCCTGTATTCTCCCTTCTTCTTGTGATGCTGTGAGATGATAAAATGCCTATCTGATGAGATAAAATGTAGGAATGACCGAGGCCTTTTGACACAGCATCAGGCTACTACTGACCTTCTGATGCTAAGTCAGAAGGAGGATTATCTGTTTCTAGACCAGAGTTGACCATGGGTTACTGAAATTATAGAACACAAAACTGCCAATAACGGGGGACAACTTAATCTTGAAAAGATGTTCTTAGTTATTTGAGGCAACCTAAACAAACTGCTCCCTGCTACCAAGGAGCCTAATAAAACTACCCACCTGCATTCAGCCTTGGGTAGGACACTTTAAGAGAAGTGCAGGCAGCAGTTTAGAACTGTATTCTAAGAAAGAGACCAAGATGGAGGATCTGAAACCAGCTGATGGGGAAACATTTCGGTCAAAGAACAGGATCAGGAGCGGTGAAGGGTTGTCAGGCGTGTGAGGCATTTTACTTATTCTGGGAGACTGTAGAACTAGATCTGGGAGAAATGGGCAGAATTAAGAGGTGGGAGATTTGGGGGGCACCTGGGTGGCTCAGTCGTTAAGTGTCTGTCTTCAGCTCAGGTTATGATCCAGGGTCCTGGGATCGAGCCCCACATCAGGCTCCCTGCTCAGTGGGAAGCCTGCTTTTCCCTCTCCCACTCCTCTGCTGTGTTCCCTCTCTTGCTGTATCTCTCTCTGTCAAATAAATAAAATCTTTAAAAAAAAAAAAAGAGGTGGGAGATTTGGGTTCAAGAAGTATCCTCCAATAGTTGCCTGAGATGGGATGGAATGCCTTTGGAATAAATCAATTACCTGTATTGGAGCTATTTAAGCAGAGGTTTGTGACTACTTAGTAAGGATAACAGTATTTTTAAAAATTTTATTTTTAATAGAATTTTAATAAAGTTTAATAAAATTACATTTAATAGAATTTTTAATTATAAGAATTTTTATTTTTTTAATTTTTAAAATAATTTAATAATGATTTAAAAAATAAAAAAATGTAATACCTTTGAGTTGTATAACGCTTTGCAATATACGAGGCACTTTCTGCCATACTAGCTTGATCTTCTGCACAACTTGTTGAGACAGGCATTTCTATGTTCACTTTTAGAGATGAGGAAGCTGAGACATATTATTACCTGCCAGCATACCCCCAGAGCTACCTTTTACTGACTCCATGCGAAGCAAGCATTTTAAAGGATATATTTGGGAAATCCTATCTCATCAAGCTGATAGGGTTTCTAGGTTTTTTAAAAATTTGTCTTTGTGATACTGAATATATCCCCAAATGTACTAAAAAGGTACTCTCTGCACAATCTCACATGAAAACTTATGTTCTTCTCTGCTTCTTATGAAGCTGAGACCAATTAATACATTCGTTGCATGGATACAGAAGGTCCGTGGGTGCAGTTTGTACAAACATGCCTAGATGTACACTTCAAATAAGAATAGTTTTCCCTTTTCATTTGCCTGAGACCCATTCCCCATCCTCCTTCCAGATTTCCTGTTATTCAGCTTCTTAGAGGGAAGGAGTGTGTCATGATTTTTTTTCCTTGTCATGATTGCTAGATAACCAGATTGCCCCATTGTTTCCTTAGCTCTCTATCACTAAGCCCTGCAAAGGAATTAAAAGAGTGAGTAAATAAATTTTAAACAGGAGTGAGTAAATCACCAACATTAGCAAAAACTCCTTGAAGATATACATTGTTCTCTGCTTCTCTCACCTCATTCACCTTCCTCTTTCATTAAAAAAAAAAAAGAAAGAAAGAAACGATACACAAACACTATTACTAGTACAGTTCTAATTGGGTTATCTTCACCATCAGAGCTGACTGTTACATTTTCTCTTGGGAGATAACAGAAATATCAGTTTATGAATCTATTTAATCTAATAGTGATGGATGATATAGAGTTTCCTGGATTTGAGCCACAATGCTCTCAGTTTGTTGGTGGTGACATGTTCACTGATGCCACAGCTGGCATATAACTTAATCTGCTATGAAAAAAAATAAGCAGGCTCATAATGTGGGTTTATTAGTCCTCCCCTTTCCATTCCAATTCCCAGATATTGGGATGGAAATTGATCAGAGTTGACAGCACACATTGCTTATCAAGTGATATATTATACCCATTGTTTACATACAAATGTGTTCAGAAAAAGCTTTGGTAGTAGATCTAAATAAGGCATATAGAAGGCAAGGGGAAGTCCTTGAATTTAAAAGATAACAAAATCATATGTTTTATTGGGTAATGTCTTTCTATGTTAATAGAAAGTTGCAATTTTTGATTTAAGAGGGAGTGCCTAGATATGATGAATAATTTCTCATTTAATCGCCTCTAGTGCGAAAGTCTATTATGACCCAGACACCTAGATCTGTAACTTTAATCCCATGCCAAAGATTTAAAGAGTGAATCTGAAAGCCCAAATATGTGAAGTGCCAGAAAAATAGAGGCAAAGTTTTTGTCAGAAGACCAAACAGCACCCTAGAGGCAGAATTGAGTTTTTAAAAGTACACATGGAGGGGCACCTGGGTGGCTCATGGGTTAAAGCCTCTGCCTTTGGCTCAGCTCATGATCATGGTCCTGGGATCGAGCCCTGCATTGGGCTCTCTGCTCCTTGGGGAGCCTGGTTTCTCCTCTCTCTGCCTGTCTCTCTGCCTACTTGTGATCTTTGTCTGTCAAATAAATAAATAAAATCTTTTTTTTTTTAAAGTACACATGGACCTTCAATCTGTGAAGCAAATCCTTTTTAAAAACATTTGAAGGCAACTTACTTTTTGAAAGAATCTTATAATAAATAAAATCCAAATTATCACTGTTCCTCTAATTGTGTTTGGATTTTCCTGTAATGTTGCAGTTTCCTAAAACAAGGGGCGAGTTCCTTTTACATGGAAGGAGCATTGGTAGATTAGATAATTGCTTTGTTTCATATGTTTTGGTGGGTGGCTGCCTGTGGGGTGTTTATGCCACTGTGCTTTCATCTTTCCAAGTGAATCTGTTTTGGTCTGTGTCAGAGAGTGTGTTCAAATCTAGATGTGTGCATCTGTGTGTGCTCCTGTGCCTGCAGAGGGGCTGCCTTCTGCCCAGGCATCTGGGTGTGCCTCTCTGAGTGCATCTGTGTGACTCTGTAGAGGTCTATGGTGAGATGAATTTCGGCACTAGGTGGGATCATCCTCTGCCAATATTTAAGTTATTGGGATCAATAATAGCTGAAGTACCTGGTCTCCAAGGGTATGTTGCTATTCAAGACCCAGCTGTTATGCAGATGAACCGAATCCTGTGTACTGGTTGGGGGAGGTGGAGCAGCTGGGCTGGGCTGGCTGCGGGTAGTCATTGATCTCCTCTGAAGAGAGTCGGCGGCAGGGGGCGGCTTCCTGGCACAGGTGCACGCATGCGGAGGCGGCGGCGGCGGCGGGAGGGGTCTGAAGGTGAACTGGTTGTGTGGGCTGCTCTGCATGTCTAAAGAGGAGAGAAGAAAAACACCAAATAGAGACTTACTCTCCCACTTGGCAGTCAGGAAAACACAGCTTGTCAGACTGAGGATTTTAGAAGAATATAACCTGTGGGGTGGGGGCCGAGTCTCAAGTTCAGTCTATCTGTAAAAATGTCACTTAACTTACAAAAACACGTGCAGTACGCTTATGAAATGTAAAACATTCACAGTTGCATTTACATGCAAATTCTTCAGGGCTATAGCAGCTAAAAAGTAAATGAGACTGCCTCACACAATTTGTCATAGTTTCTGCTACCGAACAAATAAATCATCAAGAAGACACTAAGTTACAGAACAGAAGTGAGCCGATTTCCATCAGTTGCAAAAGTCTCACTTCAGAAAATACCAGTGAAAGGCACAAATTTGTTACAAAGAAATCATTCGACCCTCGAAATAAAAGTGTAAGGCCACCTTCTGGCTCACCGCAGGAAAGGATGCTAGCCTGCCTACCCAGGAGCAAATCCCTACTTCAGAAAAACAGCTCAGCTCCTTGAGTGTGGAACTCGACTGCCTGAAACTCATCTCTTCGCCAGCACCCATCCCCCCCCCCCCCCCCCCCGCCTGCCCCCAACTAAGAGTGCTACTTGTTAGAGGTAGGCTAAAAGGAGTTTGTTCAGGTTATTATATGTATTTCCATGGCTGTGCAGCACACAATCTGCTCCCCTCCCCCACCTGCCACACCTTTCTAGGAGCTCTGCCATATTAGCCGCAGCTTTGGCAGAAGGGAAACCATTTTTTTTTCTCTCTGCCTGTTTGCAGCGGGGGCAGCCTGGGACAGCGGTCCTCAGACTTCTGTTGTTGCTATTGTTTGGTATTTTTCCACTGTTTTCCTGGCAGGCACATGTATAGACAGCGAGTTAGAATTTGGCCCATGAGAAATGCCCCAATTAAACCCCTTTGAAAAGGAATCACTATTGTAGCTGATAGCCACCTCTTTTCTACAGGAGAAACATAATAGATGTCAAGTGATCTCTTGTAACACCAGCACGTTCTGGATAAACTTTGTAGACAGCATGGCTTTGTCCCACCTCCCAAATGACTGAGAGTTGAAAAGCAGAAAAATGCCAGAGGCTTTCCATGCCTAGCAAAAGGGCTCAGCTGGTTTGTGCTGAGACTCACTTTGCAGTGGCTGATCACAGGGAAAAAAATAACTTCTTTCCATCCTTTTACCTCAAACTTGAATTTCGAAGACACTGGCATGGTTTTCATATTTTAAAATAATACTGGTGCCCCAAGAGCATAACAAATTCTTGGCTATGTTTTCTACTTTAAATAAACTTGCTGTATGAAAAAGGAAAATGTACAAAAGATAGATAGGGAAAGGAGTAGTGATCATTCATTTTAATATAAAATATCCCTTTAGATAGTCCGCTACCCTTGGCTATTTAAAAGGAACTAAAATGCTTCATGAATTTTCAAAATCAGCCCCATTATTCCAGGCCCAGCCCAAATCCCATATCCACTAAAAATATCATCACAAGCACTTAACATCTCATTAATTTTTTTAAACCTCTGGGCTCACATTCATAACCATAACTAGAAGTATGCTTTCCATCTTTAGACTCAGAAAAGCATTAAATGTTGGAACCCCAAAGACCTTGAAGATACTTTCGTTTTGCAGATGAGAAAACTGATGTCCAGAGAACAGCTTGTCCAGGGACACTTGGCATGGCCAAAACTAGAACCCACGTCTCCTGACTCTCTGGCCAGTGCTCCATTCACTACATGTAGACCTTTGTCATACAAGCTTTCTTTACCCCCTTAAGCTTTAGAGACACAGACTCCTCCATATCTTCTGGATTTTTCACTTAAGACATACCACCTTCCATTGTGGTTATTTGTTTATATGTCTGTTTCCCTCCCTTAGATCTTATCTCCTTAAACGTGGAAAAGGAAGATGATTTGGTGTGCTAGTATGTGGTGCAGCATTGTGGAAAGAGCGTAGAATTTGGGGCTACGGCAAACCTGGGTTTGAGTTCTGCCTCTGTCATTTAGAAATGTTAACTCCTTATTTGTAAAATGGAGATAATCATCCTTTCTCTTAGCAATTAAATTTAATTCATGTAACGTGCTTGGACATAGTATGTCAATGACTGCTTGTTTATTAAATGTAGTCAAAGGATGAAACTTTCAGACTGGAAATGACTAGAGGGATCACCTAGTTCAGCTCTCCCTTCTCCTCTCTCCATTTTACAGATGAGGAACCAAGGCTCAGAGAGGTAACGTGACTTGCTCAAAGTCATTCACCTTGCATGAATTTGTCAGCCTATGTCTGATGACTCCCACCCAGCCCAGCCCAGCACTTTTTTCCATAAGGTATTTTGGAAAATAAATATGATTGTCTTCTCTGACTTTAACATTTACTATTCTTTTTTTTTTAAAGATTTTATTTATTTATTTGACAGAGAGAGATTACAAGTAGGCAGAGAGGCAGGCAGAGAGAGAGAGGAGGAAGCAGGCTCCCTGCTGAGCAGAGAGCCCAATGCGGGACTCGATCCCAGGACCCCGAGATCATGACCTGAGCCGAAGGCAGCGGCTTAACCCACTGAGCCACCCTGGCGCCCTAACATTTACTATTCTTATCATAACTTTGGCCCCTGGGTTTGCAATATTATAGTAGTCTCTTTGTTAGCCCATGTTTTTGTCTTATCTACCAAAATTGACTGCATATTTCATAGAGCAAGATCATCTCCTTTTCTTGCGTATCATATAAGCACAATGCTAGGTACAGGGTAAGATTCCTAAGAGCTTTTATTTCACTCCCCCATGGGACCTAGAGAACCCCTCTCCGTGTCCCCTGAGCTCTTTCATTCTGATGTGGCCATTGGGTATCTATTTGATAGTTCACAGAGCCAGTAGGTTTTCCCCTTCAAGGTCTCCCATCCAAGTACTAACCAGGCCCGACCCTGCTTAGCTTCCGAGATCAGACGAGATCGGGCGCGTTCAGGGTGGTATGGCCGTAGACTCCCCTTCAAGGTCTTAGTGAACTCTCTCCAACCGCCATGGAGAAGGACAGTGATACCCCAAAGAAGGTGCTTAAAATCATGTCCGTCCAAGACACGGAAAGAGCTGCAATGACACACTCTATGGACTTGCCATCTAAATCCATGAACTTAATGATGCAAGCAAGGGAAATGAAGGGTGGGAGTCCAGAGGCAGAAGAAGAAAAGGAATCAAGTTTAGGTCTTGGGTCCAGAACACCTCCAAATGACATGAGACATCTATTATCTTAATCAGTAGGTATTTGTGTCAGTATAGTTATTCAAAAGATACAAAGTCTCTATTCAGTACAATTGTTCAAAAGAATAATCACTCATTACCATCTGGATTTATTGCTTGCTAGATTTCCTTAAAATCTTTGCAACTCCTTTATTATGAAACATGATAAAAATTCTGCTTCATTGAAAAGTACAATCATGGTATTATTATAAAATATTATAGCACTTCTGCTACAGGTAGAACTGCTTTGTATAGTTATTTTGATTGTGTGTGTGGGGGGGGGGTTGATTTATAACTATTTTATTGTGTATTTTATTTCCACATTTTAAATATGCAGTGGTTTCCCTACTTGTTAATATTGTCTTTAAAAGCTTTTACAATATTGGATTGTGGAATTGAGTGGAATACATCCAGACCTTAAGCCCTTATGAAATGCAAATGATCTCAGCTTCATTCTTTTTTTCACCTCAGGAAAAAGATGGGGAGTGCACTTGCTCTCTTCCAAATGAAGTAATTTAATCCTTGGGCTCCATGAAATGGGATTTTCCAACATTAAACACTAATGAAAAATACATTAGGGTTCAGTGTCAGGAGCTTTAGAACACCAGTTCCAAGGGGTGAAGAGTCCACATGCACTCACTTCCAAATGTATCTGGCAGCCATACATTTCTGTGTCCAAGAGAGAGACACAGGGGAGGGGGGAGGTGTAGTGATTATGCAAATATGGATATCTGGACATACTTATAAACCTTTCTGAAAGTAAATTAAGATTTCAGATGGAAAGGTCTAATTCACATAATATACTTGGGTAGGATCCAGTTTCAGGTTTGAGGTCCAAAATAACTTGGTAAGAAAAATCTCCAGGCAAGGAAAATTCCTCCAAATTGTATATCTCAGGCATTTCAGGCGTGGCAAAACTGTTAACAGAAGTATAGGCCTTCAGAAACAACATTGCCATTGTCTCCAAAGGGAAGCGGGAAAAGAAAGTGGGCATGCCTAGTTGGGTTTTCTGTTTTTTTTTTTCTTTTAAATATTTTATTTATTTATTTGACAGACAGAGATTACAAGTAGGCAGAGAGGCAGGCAGAGAGAGAGGGGGAAGCAGGCTCCCCGCTGAGCAGAGAGCCCGATGTGGGGCTCGATCCCAGGACCCCGGGATCATGACGTGAGCCGAAGGCAGAGCCCTTAACTCATGGAGCAACGCAGGCCCTCTGGTTTTGTTGGTTTTTAGCTCGAGCAACTTTTCGCCAGAAATTAGAATACTTCTACTCAGAAACACTGTGGGGGAACTTATTGAAGGGTCCATTAGGGTGCCACCCCCTATGCTTCATTAACAGTCCATTGGGCTATAAGGTGATAGTTACATTCATTTCTAATGTTCATTGCCCTATGCAAAATCATGCACTGGAAAAGGGTTTATGGGGAAAAAGGGTCTGGAGCACAAGACCTGAAGTTTGCTTGTGAAAGTGGGTGTCAGATGGGTTGCAACTTACAAGTTACTGTGGAGTGATGGGAGGAGGGTTGTCTCAGTCACACAGAAAGATCTAACCCCAACTGTGGATGGGCGAATGTCCTAACAGAACGCGACCAGTTGTCCAAGACAACTGGTAGATGTTTCAGGTATATGCACGTGTGCATTTTGTATATTCCTACATGGTTTGTTCTGCTGGGTGCAGTTTTCTGCCTTCCCCAGTATTTTTAACAGATGGAATCACACATATGCAAACATGAAATTTGTCTTAAGTTCAAATTGTTCTCAAAGATACCAATAGCATGAGAACAAATTAATGTTTTCAAAACATGTGTTGTAGCAGAACTGACTGTACATGAAAATAATTTTCTGTAAGTGTTAAAAATAAATACTGTCATTAATACGGCAATGCCAAATGGATAATTCTTTTCTGAAAAATGTGACCAAAGTAGACACACCAGATCCCTGTTAACCAATCAAACTTTTCTGTACTGATACTAGGACAATAATCTTCAAAATGTCTTTTTTTCTTCCCCAAAGTTACTATGCAGTATATGTTGCCAAGAGAAGCACATACATTCTTTTTATTTTTAAAGATTTTATTTATTTATTTGACAGACAGACATCACAAGTCGGCAGAGGCAGGCAGAGAGAGAGGAGGAAGCAGGCTCCCTGCTGAGCGGAGAGCCCGATGCGGGACTCAATCCCAGGACCCTGGGATCATGACCTGAGCCGAAGGCAGAGGCTTAACCCACTGAGCCACCCAGGCACCCCGAGCACATACATTCTCAAAGGTATAGAAAAAGGTCACAGGGAGTCAGAAAACATGTCTGCCCTTCTTGGCCTTCAGTCTGTGTTTCATATAAGAATTTTTTTTTAAGGTGAACTTTGTTTTTTAAGATTTTGTTTATTTATTTGACAGAGAGAGATCACAAGTAGACAGAAAGGCAAGCAGAGAGAGGGGGTAAGCAGGCTCCCCGCTGAGCAGAGAGCCGGATGCGGGACTCGATCCCAGGACACTGAGATCATGACCTGAACCAAAGGCAGCGGCTTAACCCACTGAGCCACCCAGGCGCCCCTGTGTTTCATTACATCACTGGCCAAAGAGAAGATGGAGGGACAATACCTCGTCGGCAGCTCCAGAATCAAAAGATTCCTGAAAACTGTTTTTCTTTCTCATTCATTTGGTAGCAAAACTTGATCTAAACTGAAATAAAGGTATTTATGGTCTTTATTTCATTTAGAGAATTTTTATACATTTAGTTACAGAAATATTGATGCATTATTAAAGGATGCTGAGAGTTACATAACATATAATATATGCATGGCATTACCTGTGTAAAACCTGAAAAATTCTGAATTTTGAAACAAAAGGACCCCAAAGATTTTTGATGAAGGATTATGGGCCTGTATTAGTATTTAACCGCCTCTCTGAACTCTTATGAGGTAACATTAATTAATGCTTATGAAGGCCCTGGTAATCTACATGAGCAAGGAACATCAGGGCACCAAGGGTTATTGCCATAACTACTTGTGTCAAGTCTCTTGAGGCCAATTATAAGCCTTTGGTTCCCTGGGTTGCTTTTCTAAGCTGTTCGCCCTCCTAGGCAGAAGAGGAAATAAAGAGGATATGGTTTAAAATAAAGAGGAGAGGTTTATTATTAATATTAACTATTACTACTAATTCTAAATGTATATTACTACTTTATACTACTTTACTTTCCACAAGGAGCTTTCACAACCTGTGAGGAGGTGGTTTATAAATTCGCATGTTATGGCTAATATCCATTAACTTGATAGTGCTTGGTGATCACCAAATTAGTCTTAAGTGTATCTGGCTGTGGACGTTTCTGTTCTCCACCTTATAATTATTATTAGAGGCTCAAAGAATATGAAGGTAAGAAAATTGGTTTTCAGAAGAAAATTGAGTAAACAGGTACACCTTATCATTTCCCTGGCTCAAATAATACAACTTTAATATTAATGTACCCTTAGCCTTCAATAAAAGCAGATTCATTAGTTAAATAAACAATTAGATTGAGAACGGAAATAAAGTCTATTAAATAGCTAATGTTTAATAGATATTTGTGTGTATGTATGGGCATGTATATGAGTGAGACAGACAAGAGAAAGAGGCAGCAGGAGAGAGAAACAGAGAATTGGCATTTAAAGCACATGACTGCAGGAGAAGAGTCACAGAAGATCTGGGGGGAAGGTCAACTTTTCCAGTTTACATGGTTTCAGTCTGGTTCTAGATGACTGCACTATGCATGGTTCCAGGGCTCTGCGATGCTGCATACTATCTTTGAGACTGTGAAGTATATCCTTTGAGGACTTCGAATGGTTCTCTTACCAAGACAGCAAGTAAAAGAGTATGCTCTATTAATTTTTGTCAGTTAGGTTGATCTTTGGTACAAACATTGAAAATAAAGGTCAACATTGAAGCACCTACACTCCTTTGACATGTTTATGCTGAAACTTGTATTTACACTTTAGTCTCTCCATAAACTGATGCTTATCTTCAAAGGATGTGCTGGTCTACCTCCAGCAAGTTTGAGCTTCTTATTTTCCAGGTCTCATTAATTTATTTTCTTATTCTCCTGTGTATTGTACAAGCTACACATTTCCCAACCCATTTCTCCCTGTTACAGGGGGAATCCAACTGTGCTGTGCACTGTATTGGCTTTACATAGCGCAATTAGCCAATCTTACGAATAATAGTCAATATTCCTGCCAATAAGTGGCTGGTTTGTTAACTCAATCAACTCTCTGACACAGATTAAGACAAACAAACTAGGACTTCACAATCAAGAAAAAAAAAGACAGGACTGTGGCTAAATGCTGTTTTCCTTAAATTATTGAAATGTTCAAGCTACCTAATTTTCTTGGTTGTGAAAATACAGGATGGATACATTCTTGCTTATATTTTCAGAGCAGTTTGGCAATGTTATAAAAAAAGGAAAAGTGAGGTCGATACAATTGCTACCTATTCATTTTCCTAAATAGAGTGGTAAAGAGCTCTACTTTATAGTATGACTTGGAATTTTAAATGTCAAATTCTAAATATTAATATACAGTATTAATTAACAATTGAAATTAGTGGTTGGCCAAAGCCTTTTTCACTGTGGTCTTGAAGGAAACTCTATTATCCATTATGTACCAGGAAACAAGAAATAGATAATTGCCCTGTTTTATCTTATGCTGACAATGATGCTGTGGCTTCCATTATTAGGCAGTGAAGTATATCAAAAAGAAAATATAAGAAAGTAATGATCCTTAAAAGTTCATATTTACTTTATCCTCAAACCAAAGTTGTATGTAGGTATTTCAATTATTTTCAATCCCAAGTTCATTATTTATTTGCAAGTAGGTAATGAGGGTTATGAATTAATTGACAGTGAATCATTTAATAAATTAGCTAATAACATATTCTGGAATTTTACAAAGTTTTCACTTTCAGAGCTTTGGTTTTTTTTTTTATTAGACTATTACAAATGGTCATCCTGTATTTGTTCAAAAAGCAATGGATAAAAATCATTTTAATGTTATTTATGAAAATGGAACTCTGAATGTTTGGAGCACAAATCAAGAAAACATTATGACTGTGTTTGAAACTCTAAGAAAAATATTTTTCATACTACCATATGTTAAATAATGAGGGCAAGCTATACTAAGAGTAATAAAAACAAGAAGTAAAAGACAAAGCAATCCTACAGGATAGGAACAAAGCATGGAGGACTAAGGAAGGCTGGGGAGGTTTTAGCCCCTCCACTCCAAACTTTATTTCAAGTAAAGACTGAAGAAATGTACTGATTATTAATACCATTATCTAACCAATACTATCTGGCTATTTGGTGAAAAATGTTCCACATATTCTGTAGTTCCTCTCCCCCAGCATGACTTTAGGAAGAAAGGAGACCTGTGGACATCCAATGGGGTGGTGAAGATGAGTTCTAGTATGTATACCTGGGGATTGAACAGGTACATAGCTACCACCCGAAACAGTGTGGGACAGACAGCACTGTTACAATAGCATTCACAAGACCAGACAATTCTCACATTTCACCCACCTTTTGCCAGAGTTCAGCAAGTTCTCAACTATAAGATCCAAACATACCAAAGTTTGATGATCAACTGTGATCCCATAAACCATTCTGATCACTAGTTCCTACACCCACTTCCTGGTAAAACGATTATACGCATACCATGGGGGTGATGAAAAATTTGTTTATTCCTCCTCTCCAAAATAGAAAATGGGGCAGGGTGGGGATTGGGAACAAAAATCTTGGTATTCTCACGGGACTGTTATACACATGTACATGTTATTCAAATATGTTGGGGCCAAAAAAAAATGAGAATTGTGATTCTTAAAAATTAAATTAATTGATTTTCAGCATAACAGTATTCATTGTTTTTGCACCACACCCAGTGCTCCATGTAATCCTTGCCCTCTCTAATAACCACCACCTGGTTCCCCCAACCTCCCACCCCCCACCCCGCCCCTTCAAACCCCTCAGGTTGTTTTTCAGAGTCCATAGTCTCTCATGGTTCACCTCCCCTTCCAATTTCCCCCAACTCCCTTCTCCTCTCTAACTCCCCTTGTCCTCCATGCTATTTGTTATGCTCCACAAATAAGTGAAACCATATGATAATTGACTCTCTCTGCTTGACTTATTTGAGAATTGTGATCTTGATGGCTGATGGTAGAATACAACTGGCTGCCATCAACCTTTTTGCCTGATCTTTGGGTTACTGAGGGAGTTTCCTAATAGGTATGAACTGGAAAGTGATAGTTATATAGGAGGGAGAGAGTAGGTTTTATTTCCCAGCTTGCAATCAAGCTACGAATCTCCTTGTCTTACATCAGGATCTAGGTCTGAATCGTCTTTATATCTCCCAAACACTTAGCCCATAATTTCAGTCACTGCAAGGTTAAAATTTTGTTTATTCATGAGTTTAATTAATTGGAATAATTCAAAGTTTTGGTTGGAATTTAAGTAAGTTTATTTTATTAAAAAACAATTACAATATCTACGGTGTGAGAGAATGTTTTATGATGCCAAATATCTTATTTGATTGAATTCTTCCCGTTCCTAACAGTTGTTTTGGCATTGTGTGGGCACAGCTTGTATCTGAAGCTTTCTGCCTGAAATGTTCATTGATTAATTTCCTCCTTATTACAAATTTTCATTTTCTAGTTTTTCAACATGTTATTTTAGTGAGATGCTAAAGAGAGCTGTTTGTTGGAGAGGTGCCAACATTCAGATATATTACTAAGCCTGCCTTATAAACTTTGCTTATGCTAAGCTATGCATATTTAACTCATTTTATTTTTCCTTCAAAATCTGATTCATTCCCTCAATTACATTACTGCTTATCTCCCTGGACTCCCTCCAATTTAACTAGGTCTTTATGGTTCCCCAAACAAAATGCAAGATTCTGGATGAACATCATCCAGAATACAAAAAAGTTATCTGACAAATTCTTTTGTAATGATGTCTTTTCACATGTAGCCTCAAATTACATATAGATTGCACTTGAGACTTCATTAACTGGAAGATGGCTAATGAAGTCACAAGAAGGCAGCTCAATTAGGAAACATACTGATATATTGATATAGATGTGTTTGCTAGTGGATCAAGTGAAATGTCCATCAAAATGAGCAAATTAGTGGAATCTACTAATATAACGTTAGAGTAGATTGAATAAGTGGTGAATTCAGACAGGTTCCTCCCCACCCTACCATGTAGATGCCTTGGGAAAACTAAAAAAATTAGCTTGTTTCAAGGGGAAGACAGTCAGCTGGCATAAACAGGAGAAAAAATGAGAACAGATGTTGAAGAAACTATTAGTATGAGACTATACTAATAAAGATAAATGGTAATCCTAGAAATTAAGGAAATACTCCATAGGTAGTGACTGATAACTCTTTAACAAAGTATCTTAAGCAACTTAATTCTTAGTTAAGGTCATTTAAATAACTTTTTTCAAATGGTTCTTGGGGGAAACATTTTATGTACAATAGAAGACCTGCTGAGAGGGACAGAGGATTAAACACACATGCTTATAAGAAGCAGTTTTCAAAGAGACCTCTTGCAGTGCTTGAAATCAGTGAACGAGTGCAGAGAAACTCCTTCCTGTGTATTAATACTCTGGGTCTACACCAGACCCAACTGAAGAGTGTGATCTGGTGATGATGGGTGAGATGACAACCTGGACTTGATTCGAGTTTGTTTTTGCTTTGGTTTACTCACCAACTGCAAGTAAGCACACAAAGGATACAAATAAAATTAGAATGCAGGCATGTGTACATGGCTCCATGCTGCGTTCCTTGTACTCCACAAAGGCAAGCCTTGATTTGGTAGTATTGTTGGCCTGCAGACAGTGATGAGTCTAACAAGGTGCAAGAACATATTACTATGAGATTGTGGTCTTTTGTACTTTCAGCCTCATTAGTATTTGGAAGCAGCTTATATAAAGCCTAATTCTGTTACTCAGGAAGTCCTATCATGCAGGTTTCATGTCATGCGCTCCAATCCCCAAATTCTTGCTACAGCAGCACTAGGACAAATTATCCCTTCTGTGTATAGACAATACAGGGCCTAGGTGTTGCCCACGTACACTCCCTTACAGGACTTCTCTGGGCAGGTCTGGCCATAGTCTCCCACGGGGCCTTCTAGTAGTGATCATCAAAAGTCAGTTGCAGGTCAAGGTATAGAGATACAGTATTATCGCTTATAACTTTCCAAAGAAATGATGGAGAAGCCAAAGTAGAGAAGGGATTAAATCTAACTGTCATGGAACATGTTATACTCAGAAGTAGCAGATAAAGAGGAAAGTATCTTGGTTTCATTTGTTTACATTCAATAACATGAATCAAGTAGAGCATTTTCTCAACTACCAATTTACTTGTTTAGAGGAACTCATCTCTGTGTGACCTGTTGAAATTAGCGAGAACATTGGGACATTTCCTGATGAGGTAGTAGTTGAGTTACAGACATTAGGATCAGATCAGTCTGCATTGAAATCACAGCTCCACTACATACTATCTGTTTGATAGTGAGCAATCAAACCTTTACAAGCCTCTGTCTCCTTATTTGTAAAATAGGGATTCTTTTTTTTTTTTTTTTAGATTTTATTTATTTATTTATTTGACAGAGAGAGAGATCACAAGTAGGCAGAGAGGCAGGCAGAGAGAGAGAGAGGAGGAAGCAGGCTCCCTGCTGAGCAGAGAGCCCGATGCGGGACTCGATCCCAGGACCCAGATCATGACCTGAGCCGAAGGCAGTGGCTTAACCCACTGAGCCACCCAGGCGCCCGTAAAATAGGGATTCTAAAAAAATATCTCAATGTTTTTTTGAGAGTTAAATGAGGTCACATGTATAAAGCACTTACTAGAGACTGCCTGGCACGTAGAACCACTAAGTAATATTATTAAAAGCATGATTAATTATTGAACTCAGCAAAATTTATAAAATTCAGGTACCATCTAGTAAGTAACTTAAGAGAAAAGCTATCTGATTCCAACATCTTTGATTATTTAAAACTCTCCATTAGAATTAAAAAACATTTTACAATTTTCACACATTTCTTATTTTCTTCAAAATGGTTCTAAGAAGCTATTATTGAAGTCATGAGTCAATATAAGAACAGTTGACTCCTTTCCTGTTCCTCCAAGCCACACCAAACACTCTCTATTGATTAGCTTTCTTATTATGCTCTCAGTCCCTTTTACTTCAGATAACAGACTCTATTTCATGATTTTTTATTTAAGTGCTCTGAGTGCATTCACTTGCATTTTCTCCTATACTAAATGATTTGGGGGTATACATGCATTTCTAAAGTATTTATTGCAGTAACACCTTGGGACTTTAACATTTGAGCAAAGGATATGAAGAAAAACCATTTTCATGAATACAACATTAGTGCTTTGTATTTAGGAAGCACCTTTCATCTGCATCTCTCAAAGACCTTCACAAATATTATCTGATGCTTTATTCACTTATCTGATGCTTTATTCACTGGGCAAAGCTGCAAGCAAAACTGGCTTTCAAAGAATTCCCTCAAAGTATATAAAATCCCACGAGGGAAGGAGTGCAGATAGCTGGATAAAGTGTCAGGAATATTCAGAGACATTTTAAAATAGCATATAGCAAAATGCCACAGAACAAACTATGTCTGCTACTTAGAAGTATGGTGTTCCATAGGCATAGCTTTCATATTAAATAAATACACAGGAACTTTGTCATATTGGCACCAGGATCGACATCCACATTATAAGCTAATGATATTTGAGCAATTATGTAACTATGTGTCACCCTAATTTGTGGTAGATGACTTGCCTTATACTATATCCAAATATATTTATTTTAAAGCTTTGCATATTAATGATACTCTAGTATAGTACATGTAAAGAGCATGGACATTAGACCAAGGCTGTATGCTAAGTACTTAGCAGATTGCCTGGTAGATGTTATAAACTTGGTTAATTTTAGTTACCAATATACTCATAACCATAATTGTTCTCATGAATTTAGATTAGAAGACAGATGTTTTTCAAAGAATTCAGTGTTGCTGCTGCTCCTACAGTATCCCCCCCTTACTCATGGAGGATGCACTCCAAGACCCCCAGTGGATGCCTGAAACCAGGGGTAGTACTGAACCATACATGCCTATGATAAAGCTTAGGTTATAAATTAGACACAGTAAGAGATTAACAATAATAACTAACAATAAAATAGAGCAATTATAACAGCATACTATAATAAAAATTATGGGAATGTAATCTCTCCCTCAAAATATCTTATTGTACTATACTCACCCTTCATCGTGTGATGATATGAGCTGATAAAATGCCTGTGCGATGAGAGGAAGTCAGGTGAGTGATGTGGACTTTGTGACGTAGCGTTAGACTACTATTGACCTCCTGACAATATGTCAGAAAGAAGATCATCTGCTTTTGGAGTGTGATTGACAAGGCTTGCTAAAACTGCAGAAAGCAAAACTGCGGAAAAGAAGGAACTACTATAGTTCTTTATCTATATCTTGTTAAGATATGTACCTGTGTATGTCTTATTAAGATATGTACCTGTGAAGTAAGATGAAAGGAAAAATACATCCCTTTTCTCTTTTAGGAGCAGCAGCTCAAGATGGGGAAAGGCATGGCTACTCAGATGTTAAGACCTCTTCTGACCTTCCTGAAATCATTTACATAATGTCTTGTCACAGAGACTATAGCTATGGATTTGTTATTAAAACAGATCATACCAGATTAGGGGCTTTTCATAATCCAAAAGACATAAATGACTTAGAAGAGTTTTAATCAATTGTGTTGGTGCCATGAAAACAAAACATTAGCCTAAACACATTCATTGTGAAGATATTATCAGCTTTATGTACTGCTTCTTTGTGTTATTATTCTTGTACCTCTCTATTCTATCTTCCTGCTCACATAATTAGTATGCTATGACACTGGACTATCTAAAAAATTGTTAAGAAAATGGGATTTTGAAAATATTCTAAGGAGATAAATTTTTTCTATTTTTTTAAAGAAAATTTGATGTTTTAAGGTCATACATTGTACGCATTTTAGAGACAGAGAAGTGAAGAATTTAGCCCTAGGCATTAGGTCCTGTGGCATTGAACTGACTCTGTTTACTGTCACTCAGCCATCTTTCCCGGGATTCAAAGCAAACCCTATTGACAGTACTTCTATCACACTTGCCATTCCTATTTATTGTAAACATTGAAGATAAAATTCTGGGACTGAATTAGCTATGTAACAACTTACAATAAAATCCATGTAATGGGTTACTTTATTTGTAGATGCAATTCAATATGCTCATGCATGCATCATTAAATGTTTCCTTCTAATTCTCAGTAGCAAATATCCTCATTTCAGTAGTACTTATATAATTTATGTGATACTTATTAATAGTCTTTAACTTATTTAGTATAACATTTTATCCCAAGTTGATCCTGAAAATATCAGAAGAGATTGCTTAATGGGCTTTCTTTAAAAAGAAAACTGAATGATTTATTTACACTATTTTTCTATCTGCACATTAAAACCTTATCATATTGCCAGAACAAACAATCCTAAAATTTATATGGAACCAGAAGAGACTCTGAATTGCTAAGGAAATGTTGAAAAAGAGAAGCGAAGCTGGGGTCATCACTTTGCCTGATTTCAAGCTTTATTACAAAGCTGTGATCACCAAGACAGCATGGTACTGGCACAAAAACAGACACATAGACCAGTGGAACAGAGTAGAAAGTCCATATATGGACCTGCAACTCTATGGTCAAATAATCTTCGACAAAGCAGGAAAGAATATCCAGTGGGAAAAAAAAATAGTCTCTTCAATAAATGGTGCTGGGAAAATTGGACAGTTATGTATAGAAAAATGAACCTTGACCATTCCCTTATGCTACATACAAAGATAAACTCAAAATGAATAAAAGACCTCAACATGAGGCAGGAATCTATCAAAATCCTAGAGGAGAACATAGGCAGTAACCTCTTTGACACTGGTCACAGCAACTTCTTTCAAGACATGTCTTCAAAGGCAAAGGAAACAAAAGCGAAAATGAACTGGGACTTCATCAAGATCAAAAGCTTCTGCACAGCAAAGGAAACAGTCAACAAAACAAGGAGGCAACCCATGGAATGGGAGAAGATATTTGCAAATGACAATACAAAGGGCTGATAACCAAGATCTATAATGAACTCCTCAAACTCAACACACACAAAACAGACAATCATATCAAAAAATGGGCAGAAGATATGGACAGACACTTCTCCAATAAAGACATACAAATGGCTAACAGACACTTGATAAAAATGTTTATCATCATTAGCCATCAGGGAGATTCAAATCAAAACCACATTGAGATAGCACCTTATGCCAGTTAGAATGGCCAAAATCAACAAGACAGTAAACAACAAGTGTTGGAGAGGATGTGGAGAAAGGGGAACCCTCTTACACTATTGGTGGGGATGCAAGTTGGTGCAGCCACTTTGGAGAACAGTGTGGAGATTCCTTAAGCAATTAAAAATAGATCTACCATACGACTCCAATTGCACTCCTGGGTATTTACCCAAAGATACAAATGTAGTGAAAAGAAAGGCCATATGTACCCCACGTTCATAGCAGCAATGGCTGCAATCACCAAACTGTGGGAAGAGCCAAGATGCCCTTCAACAGACGAATGGGTAAAGAAAATATGGTCCATATATGCAATGGAGTATTATGCCTCCATCAGAAAGGATGAATACCAACTTTTGAATCAACATGTATGGGACTGGAAGAGATTATGCTGAGTGAAATAAATCAAGCAGAGAGAGTTAATTATCATATGGTTTCGCTTATTTGTGGAGCATAAGGAAGAACATGGAGGACACTAGGAGAAGGAAAGGAAAAGTGAATTGGGGGAAAGTGGAGGGGGAGACGAACCATGAGAGACTGTGGACTCTGAGAAACAAACTGAGGGTTTTGGAAGGGAGAGGTTTGGGGGGATGGGTGAGCCTAGGGGTGGGTATTAAGGAGGGCGTGTATTGTATGAAGCACTGGGTGTGGTGCATAAACAATGAATCTTGGAACACCGAAAAAATAAAATAAAAACTAAAAAAACCCTTACCATATTTACTAATGAAACAGTATGGCTATAAAATAAATTCTCATTTTATATAATTTGCATTCATGATGACCATCTATCTATTCACAGAAACTATCAAACTAGTTTCAAATAAATATTATTAAAATAACATGGATATCCTGAAACTATGAGTCATGGATGAGCGTTTTCCGTTTCTAAAGACATGCTAAAGTTCCAGCAATGGATAATGATGAGGTTATGGTAGTCCAAGTAGCTACTACAAGTGTCCCTCAATAAAACAGCTCTAATGGTTGGTCTATTATACAAATCCACAGTGTAATACTTTATGGATATGCCAAAATCTGAAGTCTAAAAACCCTAGGGGTATTAGATCTCTTTTCTTTTAAAGAAAATTAAATATTATTTTATATTTTATGGACTTTTGTGACTTGTTTTGCACCAATTACTATATTCTTCATAATACATTCTAATCTAATTTATACAGCACCTCCATTTGAAAGACCTGAAAAATGTAAAAACAAACAAAAAAAACAAACCCCTAATGATCTAAACATTGCAAGAGAGGTTTGTTTATATAGGAATCTAATGGATATAAGTGTCTATCTGAACAACAGTGATTTTCTAAAATGACTTTTTAGGGGTGCCTGGGTGGCTCAGTCATTAAGTGTCTGCCTTTGGTTCAGATCATGATCCTGGGCTCTTTGGGATCGAGCCCTGCATCAGTCGGGCTCCCTACTCAGTGGGAAGCCTGCTTCTTCCTCTCCCACTCTTCTGTTTGAATTCTCTCTCTCTCTCTTTCTCCCTCTCTCTGTGAAATAAATAAAATCTTTAAGAAAATGACTTTTTAAATGATTACTCATTATGTGCAGCAAAAGAAACAATGTACAGAGTGAAAAAGCGAACTACAGAATGGGAGAAAATATTTTCAAACAATATATCTGATAAGAGGGTACTATCAGGAATAAAGAAATCTTAAAACTCAACAATAACAAAAGATAACCTGTTTAAAAAAAATAGGCAAAGGACTTGAGGAGACATTTCTTTCAAGAAGATATATAAATGACCAACAAGCATATTGAAAAGATGCATCAACATCCTCATGAAAATGCAAATCAAAACCACAATGACATATTCTTGACACACATTAGGATGGCCACTATCACAAAACAACAACAACAACAACAAGAAAAACAACCAGAAAATAAGATTTGGAGAGGATACAGAGAAACTGGAAATTTGTGCATCACTGGTAGAAATGTAAAATGTTACAGATCCTATGGAAAATAAGTATAAATGTTCTTCAAAGACATTAGAAAACAGAATTACCATATATCTGGCAATCCCACTTCTGACTATACATTCAAAGTAACTGAAAACAGGACCTTGAAAATATATTTGCACATCCATGTTCATGGAAGCATTGGTCACACTAGCCAAAGTTGGAAGCAATGTCAATGTCCATTGATGGATGAATTGAAAAGGAAAACATTGTATATACATACTATGGAACATTATTCAGCTTAATAAATAATAAAATCCTGTCATACAATGCAACATGGATTGAACCTTGAGGATATTACATATGAAATAAGCCAGTCACAAAAATACCATGTAGTTCTACTTATGTGAGGTATCTAATCAAACTTTTAGGAGGAAAATGGTCAGGGGCTGAGGGAAGGAGAAATTGGGGAGCTGCTATTCAATGGGAATAGTTTTGGTTTCCCAAGATAAAAAAGTTCTAGAGAGCCCTTGCACAACAGTATGTATATAAGTAACAGTGTTCCACTATACACTTAAAAATGGTTACAATGGCAAATTTTGTTATTTGTTCTTTTGGCCACAGTAGGAAAGTCATGCCATTCCTTCACTAATTGCTTCTTTATTTTACTTCAGTCATACAGTGATTGATAGTGTGATAATGTAGGTTAGTGACATCAAAGTGTAGCCAAATCCAAGCATTATGAAGAGGGTGGGCCAATTAGATGATTACATGATTATCATCGTGAATCTTGCTGGTAGCAAAAAGAAATATGATGTTCTTGGTCATTTATGCTTTAATGGGTAAGCACAGTTTTAATGCACTGAATTCTGTTAACAGATATAGCTCATTCTTTAATTTACATATTAAAAAGAGAAAAGTGATTGCATTTGGAAATTTGGGACTTTATCAAATGATGATAAAAAAAACACAATTACTTACTACTCACCAAAATCTGGAGGTAATAAAATGATATATAGGCAAGAGTCTTTATAAGGCCAGGCTGTCATAACAGAATGCCATAGACTGAGTGGCTAAAACAACAAAAAAATTTTTTTCTCATGGGTCTAGAGGTGAGAAGCCCCAGATTAAGGTGCCAGCATGGTTGGTTTCTGGTGAAGGCTTTCTTCCTCACTTGGAATTGTCTGCCTTCTCATTGAATCCTCATGTGACAGGGAGAGAGTGAAGGAGCAGGCTCTCTGATGTCTCTTCTTATAAGGGTACTAATCCCATCGTGAGGGCTCTGTCTTTATGGCCTCATCTAAACCTAATTATCTCCCACGAATTTGCGTGTCATCCTTGCGCAGGGGCCATGCTAATCTTCTCTGTATCGTTCCAATTTTAGTATATGTGCTGCCGAAGCGAGCACCCTAATTATCTCCCAAAGGCCCATCTCCAAATCCCATCATATTGAGGGTTAGGGCTTCAACAATATGAATTTGGAGAAGACACAGTTCAGTACCCAGCCCCAACCTATGCTTCAGTTGATCAGATACTGTATTACCAGTAAATAAGTATTTTCTAAGACCTGTGTTTTACAAACTGGTTTATTTTCTATCATAGTTTACAGTCCATATTATGTATCATACTTTCTCTCACATAGATGATTTTAAACTTTTTTCTCACTATACTTTACAAACCACACTAAATGCAACAATTTATGAACTAGCATATTTAACAATTATTTTCTCATTTGGAATTAAAATATCTAAACACTAGTATAATTAATCTAGAGCAGATCAGTTCTCAGACATTCTAAGTAAATGGTTTTCTACTGTAATTACTCTCAGTTCTCAGAGAGTTGCAAATATCATTCTGTAAATACACCATTCCCATTATAAGATGTAGTAAGTTATTGTGAGGATATAGTTGCTAGTGCAATCCATAAATACAATGAAATTTAAGACAAGGAAAATGAAGTGTGGAAAATTTGTTATTTGCCCATGATCACATGGTCTCCAAGGGTAGCACTTGTGATGAGGATGCCTTTACTTGCTATCATAACAACTTTGTACCTTTACACCAAATGGTCAGCATCATGTCTTTCAGAAAATAAACTACAGTGTGGACTAAGAAGAGCAAAAATACATTTGTGCGAATTCTTTATTGACTAACCTCATTGCAAAGATTGCAGACATCGATCTGCCATTCAATCCTTTCTCCCCCTCCGCAAACATATGTATTAACCTGAAAACTCGCAAGAAATAGTGGTGGTCATCAGAGAAAAAGGTCATACAACTGACAGAGGGTAAGGTTAAGCACATACATATAAACACAACTGACTGAGCAGGGAATAGTGAATGGTGGCAGAGTTAAAAAAGATAAGAGACTAGTCAGTAAGATTTCACCGAAAAGTTGACTGATACATGGGTATGGGAAAAGGCCCAACTGAAAGAGATCAGTTTGTTGACGGCTTAGTGAACTGTGTATGGGAATGGCAAGGTGGCAGAGGCAAACAATGAAATAAGAGATAGGACAGGAAACAAAAGGCATGCTAATGCTAAGGTACTACCTTCCCAACCCCAAACTGGTTATTCTCTAAACAAGTGTGTATTGAGTACTTTTTAAGTGTTAGGCATGTTTTGTTCTCAAGAAAAATGGTGAAAGTGAATATCCTTGCCCTCAAAAGATCAGTAGGGTGGGTTGGGGGCCAGTGCATGGGGGACAGACATGTATACAATTAAAGCACATTACCTGACCCTAGTTTTAGTTACATTTTTCAGGTGCCAAGCACATTTAGTTTTAGAAATACTTTCTTAGTGTATCAAATTATTCTCTACCATGAATCTATTATAATATTTTATACTGAACTAGCAGTACCTTGTTTTCCCACCTTATAAATATTTTTAATCTAAGATTCTGGAAAGAAGTCCAATAAAACAAAATTACATGTTAAATCTTTAGATTGCATAAAAAAGCTTAATTTCATTATCACACACACACAGACACACACACACACTTTCCAAAAGCTTAGAGTCGGTTGAAGAAAATAATGAGACATGAAGTTCTGTTTCCCTAGAAGACTGCCTGCTATTCTCAGTAGAACTGCCACTACTAACTGCTGCATCATTAATGCACATATAATCATTCCACAAATATTCCAGGTTTTATGTGAACACATATCTTTATAGAGTCATTTCTATGTGTGGTTTACAATATGATCACTGCTATGACAGTAGTTGGATCACATAAAAGTCACAGAGAGATCTCTTGGGTTTGGAATTAGTTTGGAATATTCTTGGATGTGGCCTTCTCTTTCTGGAGAGCATTCAAAAGAAGCAAGAAGATACCCTTTTATCCTGGATCTGACTGAGGATTTGTTGAATCTTTCTGTAATTATGTCACCTTGGATTAGTTAGCTTCTATTTCCTGGAGAATTGGTAAGAAAAAAAAAGTCTTTTGCTGGCATATCTCGACTACTTAACATGTAACTGTTATTTGCAGAGTTTGGTTAGGCTTTGACCCAACATTTATCAAGGAATTTATGTTTTAAGCCCTTATTCATGTTACTTTATCAAAAGCAATCAAATTTTATCAGTGATTCCTTGTTTGCTCTTCTGCCTTCTATTAAGACTCTGAGATCCTCAAGACAGTATTTTCCAATGACAAATATGGTCTGCCACCCTGGAGAGGAGAGCATAGCTAGGTACAAATGGGAAATGAACATAGTCAGATGAATATGAGGGTGGCCTTTAAACCCAGGACTAGTTATTTCAATTTGAGAACCGCTGAGGTATCTCTTGCTGCTGCTGTAGGGCAGATTGAGGAGTAAGGGACCTGAGAAAAGATGAAGAGGGCAAGAAAGCTAACAAGAGGGGTTGGGTTGTAGTACCTGTGTACAGTGGTTAGAAATGATGCAAGCACTTGGTGACAGAGGCACCTGCTTCTGGAACCTTTATGTCTGTGCTTCTTTGTCTTGTCCCTCAATTAAATGATGGATTCTAAAGACAGTAAATTTCTCATGTTATCAATCCATGCGATGCCTAATGCCATGCCTCGCTAGATAATCTTGCCAATGTAGTGACAAATGTGTTCCAGTTTCTGCAAAATAAACCAAAGCAAAGGCCACTGGAAGATATTTCAGAAGTATGCTTTGTTTGAACTGTTTCTGCAATTGGAAAATTAATTATATGTAAGTATAATCCATACATAATATCGGTATCATGATTGTTATATAACATTCTGTGTTAAATCTTATTATGTAATATATGATATTGTATATTATTGTAATACACTTAATATGTATGTATATGTTGATTAAATTAGAGTTCAATTTCAAGGTTTAAAACTATGCATTTGGGAGGTTAAAAGGCCATGAATTTGCCCTAGTCTATCTTTCTATATTTCCTTTTCTCCAGTCAAATTGCAATGTTGACTGTTCAAAGGAGACAACTGGTGCTTTCCATCACTGACTTTTTATTTTCATACTTGACTTTCCACTCTGAATGTCCTTTCATCCCATACTCTGTCTACATCCCACTGTTCCTCTGAGGCCCAATACCAATGCTATTCCTTTCATTAAGCATTCCTTGAAATCTAAATAAAGAAGCAATATTTTTCTCTTCTGACCTCTCTTATGCTCTTGGCACCTCCTAAGATATATGAAGCTAGGTGGTGGCAGGAAGAGAAGCAGATGGTCACAGAAAATAGCAGACATGAGGCCAGTCCCTATGTCATATGAGCAGCAGAATCCCAGGCTGAAGATTCACAAGCTTGTATGGCTGAGGTTTCTAGAGCTGGATTCATTTTCAATCTTTGGATATGCATATTCATGATAAATCCTCGTCACCTGAGCTAGTCAGTCTGAGTAAGTCGCTGTTTCACGCAACCAAAATGGCTTAACATTGTGCCTCATATCTAAATACTTGTTTTACTTTGCCTAACAGAGCAGAAATTCTTTGAAAGGCAGTGCCCACAGCTTCTTCTTTTTCATGACTTTATAACATCTGCAGAGTGGCACACAGTCAGTGCTCAATAAATGCTAGCTGGAAGAATGGAGTAAACTGGGCAACTGATCATCAAATTATATTAAATCTCAGGTCATTTTTGGTGAGGCAAGAACTGAACACAGGCAGTTCATAATAATATTTTACTAAACATTGCTTTTTCAAATGAATGGCTTGCCTGTCTCCCTCTTCACTGTTATATATTTCTTCCTATTAGAGCTCTGCAAATGTGTTTATGACATATCTTTGCCAAAGGCTAACTTTTACAGGGGCACCAGGTATCATAAAAGATGGGTCATATAAGCAAATTACACAATATGAAGCCATGCATTCCTCCCATTATTTTAACAAGCTTCTTCTTAGTTTAAAGGGTGGTGATCTGTATCAGGTTCTCTTCTGAGAAGCCAAAAATGTAAACCATACTTGAACTAGTGTCACTGCTGTCTCTTATTCAGAACTGGAAACACTTTGTCAACCTTATTTTCTGATATATCTGGTGTGTCTAGATACCCCCAAGGAAATTATTTTCCAGGGATGCATTTGAAATATTAAAAGGTTCACCAAAGTCACACGAAATACAAAACAATGAAGTACAGTTTCATTTTATGGATATCACTTTTTTATACCTATATAGTATTTTATGGTTTCGCAAAGCTCATTGAAATATCTCATTTGCTCCTTGTAACAGGAGTCTGCAAGATAGACAGAGAAGGCATCATCCTCACTTTGTATATCAAAAAGTGGAGAAGTCAAGAGACTTTACTAAGATCACAGGGATGGTAAGTGGTGAAGAAAAACTAGAAAAAGAACCCAAGTCTTTGAACTGTTCTATTTATAACCATGTTTTTCAAACTTCTGCCTGTGACTAAATGCTGGGTCATGAAACTGATTTTGACTAGCGTCTAAAAAATGAAATAGAATAGAATATATCACAGAGCATCAGCTCTATGATTTCACTTTTCAGTGAAGTTAAGAATTTATTTAGTAAAGGTAAGAACTATTTCACGAAATTTTTGTTTCAGTTTTGTCTATTATGATGTGAAATATATTTCTGTGTGATATGGTGAGATAAATAAATGGGAAGTCATTGATCTACATACCATGTTGCCTACTAAATTATTAAGTTGTTCAAAAGTAATTTATAATGACCAAATCTCCATGTTATTGGTTTTAACATTAAAATAACTGGGATAGTAAAAATTTATTTTCTGACCATCCTTGAGTTAGTTATGAATTATGTAGTGTAATTTCATTGTTTGACCTCTTTTAAGAGTTCTACTTAAATATTATATTTAAATATTTAGGGATTCTGTATAGGCACAATACTGGTTTTATTCCTGCTTTTATGGGGGAAAATGCATAATCATGCTTTATAAATAAATCATCTTAGAAAATCTTTACCTGACTTAAATATATCAGGGGAATGTAGAAAACATTGCCTACAGATAGCACCTTGAAAGCTAAGCATTGGATTTTTTTTAAAAGATTTTATTTATTTATTTGACAGAGAGAGATCACAAGTAGGCAGAGAGGCAGGCAGAGAGAGAGAGAGGGAAGCAGGCTCCCTGCTGAGCAGAGAGCCCGATGCGGGACTCGATCCCAGGACCCTGAGATCATGACCTGAGCCAAAGGCAGCGGCTTAACCCACTGAGCCACCCAGGCGCCCCACTAAGCATTGGATTTTTATCTAAAAAGAACATTTGATATCTCTGGAATTTATTAACAACTTATTTAATTTATATATTATCAATAGGTAACCCAAAACAGTGAATCCCACAACTGTTCTCTTAATTACAATTAATGCAGTGGTTGCTCACTGCCAATAAGATGTAGTACAAAATTCTTAGTGGGGCATATAAATGGCGGAAGTTTTATCTCCCATCCCTCCACTTCACATAGGCCATGCACTTCCATGTCTCTAAGGCATTGTACATGCTTTATGCTTAGATGTCATTGCTTCCTTCCTTCCTCGGTGAAGCTGGGTCTTAAAGGATGAACACGAGTCTTCTAGGCAAACACAAATCTTCTAGGCAAAGTTATCTTCTCTGTGATGGCTTTATCCATTTCCTTATTCTGTGTTCTCACACGCTTTATTACAGTTATCAGAGATCTCACAGCACTATAATTATTTCTTTGTGTAAGCTTCTTTACCTAGGCAATGAGGTCCTTGAGACTGAAGTCTCTATCTTACTCATCTTTGCACCCCTGGTGTCCAACACAGTGCCTAGGTAATAAAGGTGCTCAATTCCTTGCAAAATATGTGAGACATATTTTTTAGTATGAATGGACATTGACAAACTGCAAAATATACATAAAGCAATTCACATGAGGTCACAAGAATTTCTATGTATGTATGTTATGTATCTACTCTTTTTCACACTGAAAGCTCATTTTAAAGAAATGTGTGAATATTAAAAGATTGCTTTAGGAATAGAAAATTATCTTTATATTTATTATTCTGTGGTTCATATATTAACAAAAGAGCTGGCTGATTTGGTCTGTTTAAGCCAACACTTAATCAAATTGCTGACATCATTTTATCTGATTACATGCATGATACAGAACAAGGCACTTTTATTTTCCCACAGGCTGAGATGATGGTTTAGAGATACAGCCTACATGTTAGAATTTTCCCTCCATATTTTAGTCATTGCTGTATTAAGATAAAAAGAAGATAAGGAAGTTTTTACTGGTCGTTGGGTCATTTTAATATTTTGTGATATGGTGCCATTAAAGTTTCATTTATATTCCTATAGGCTTTTCTCCTCACTGTTTCAGCTAATAGAATTTGAAGTCCCAATGTGCCTATATCACTCCTTTGAGAGATTTTTTTAAAATTGTTGTTCTGAAAACCCATCACTAACTTCCTCAACAGATAAAACAGAGGAACCACAGCTGGAGAAGTATGAACATCAATTTACCCTTCATAGCACATAAAATTATACTATGATTGTAGAGGAAGGCAATATTTAATTGACAGAAATTCTAATACATAAATGTATTAGGACACCATCTGTTTGAGTGCTCTACTGTTTATATCTATGCTACAAAATATTTTAAAAAAATATATGGTAGGCTAAGGAGTCCTAACTCACATTGAATCTGGGAGAGAAGTATTTTTTATTTTCTCTATTTGAATTCTTCACAAAGTTCCCCCTTGTATTACAGTTGACTATTTACGTGTTTAACCTTCAGTTAAAAAGGAAGCTTAGGAAGGTATCCAAATCTTACTTATCTCCAGATTCGCAGAGTGGACAACATTTGGATGACACATAAGAAGTGTTCTGCAAATGTTTACTGGGAAAAGAAATGAATATATCATTAAAACCCTGATGTTTTGAACATTTCCCAGAGGAGCCACTTGATGTTTTCTCCTGTGTTATAATTCCACAAAGACAAAAACCTCACTTCTTTCTTTGCTTTTGAAAAAACATGGTAGTAAGGGCAAAGGGTGAAGTTGAATTACTCTTAAAATACAAGACAGTTTTTCATGGCATTCTAACCTTTTGGTCTCCATGTGTGAAACATTAAACCAAAAGTAAAAAGTTCAGGAAAATATATGAATTTGTATCTTCAACTAAAGATCAAACTGCTGGACAGTAGGAAACATCATGGTGATTAATCCAGTCACGTGTCCACTATTACACACTTAGAGCCTCAAGAGTCTAAATGTTAGCCATTGTTTTCAGGTTGTCCGTGGAGATAACAACTGGCTTCCCTGTCTTTTCATTTAAACTTTAGGGTAACTGAGGACTCATTGTTGTTTTATATTTTGAGATGTTAGCAGGTCATATTGTATATTTTTCTTTTTCTTTTTTTCAGAACCTTATCTTCAGGGTTCTTAAAATGTCTTTTAAATAACTTTTTTTTTATAATATTAGAAATTATACTTACATGAAATAAAACCATGACAATAACAAATATGAGGAAGTATTCAGCAAAACATACTTTGTCATCTGATTCTAACCAACAAAATATTTTTAATGACTGCACATCTATTAAAAGAATCCTCAAGATGCTGTAATTATTATTCATTTTCTAGAATTGTTTCACCATGAAGCTTTATGCTTCTATGGGGACTTTAATGTTTATGTTTTGTGACGGCTGCATTGACTATTAAAAAGCAATTTGGCTGACATTTTAGGTCTTTTGTTGCCAGTTTTAATTGGATTGTTCATCAAGCATCAACTCCCCCGTTAACTGCAAAAATTTCAGGCCAACGTCAGTTTACAGTAATGACTATTTAATGATTTTATCCTGTCAGTATGCAAGCTTCGTATAGATATATGCATGATTAGTTTCATATCAAGACCTGTAATTAAATAATTGAAGCTTAAACAGAATGGATATCAAACATGAACACATATTTAATAAAGACTCAGAAGCTTATCAAAATACTGATTAGCAAATAAAGTTAGTTTTAAGTTCATCTGTTAGTACATTTATAATATCATTAAAAATATTTGTATAAGGTTTTTGTCCAAAGTTAAAAGAAATTCTCTTTAGTACAGCAGTAAATACAGGTTTTCAAAAGGTAATTTATACCTAATGTGCACCTAACTGCCTGAGTAAGAAAACCCATTTTAACTATTATTTTATTTGGAGAAAACAATTAGCCAAAACTGAAAACCCTACAGTAGCAATAAATACTCTAATCAATCAGATAAAATTCTAATCCTTAAGAAGCTGACTTAATTGAATCACTATATTGTAGACTTGAAACTAATATAACACTGTATGCTAACTATACTAGAATTAAAACAAAACGTTGACTTCTATATGCCCCTACTATGTGGTCACCCAGTTTATGTCATGGAATGTTAGTACAAGAAAGGGCCTTGGTGACCATCTATTTTAACTTCCTTATTTTACAATATTGAAGTCCACGTGAGGTAAGGGATTTGCTTGAGGTCATATAGCTAGTTAACAGTAGACTCAAGAAAAAAATCTAGATCCACCACGTAAACTTATAGTATTCTTGGGGAATCAGAGGGTAAAACAGTCTTTTATGTATTGGTAAATTCCTTTTCTCTGTATTCCATTAAAACTAAAAATGAGCCAGGAAAAATAAAATAAGATGAAAATAGAGAGGGAGGCAAACCCTAAGAGACACTGAACTCTAGGAAATGAACTGAAGGTTGCTCCTTCAGTAATTGGGTGATGGGCATTAAGGAGGGCACTGGGTGTTTTATGCAACTGATGAATTCGACCTCTGAAAATAATAATACGCTATATGCTAACTAAATTGAATTTAAATAAAAATTTAAAAAACCCAAAACTGTATATAGAGATACACACTGAGAAGCTTCATTTTCTTTTCCTTCCCCCTTCACCCCATTCCTCATCCAACCCTTTGAAGTTGGTCCTTTTTAAACTAGTTTCTTATTCATCTTTCCAGTATTCTTCTTGCCAATATACAGCATATGAATATATACTATTATTTGTCCCTTTCCATATGCAAAATATAGTATACCACATACATATTTTTACATCTTGCTTTTTTTCACTTAAAAATACATCTTATGATTGCTTCACATAACACAGCACAGAAATCTTCCTCATCATTTTTTCTTTTAAGCTACATAGTACTCCCTTGCACAGATACTATAATTTAGTCAATGTGTTTGGCAAATATTAACAACTACTTGAAAATGTTTTAGATGCTAAAAGTTATTTCGCTTTATCTATAAGAATATTTATCTGTATAATGGAAATGTAGAAAGTGTAGATGTTAAGGTAAAGGCTAAACTCCAGTGTAGTGTGCATAGTACTGAAGAACAACTAAAAAAAACCCTTACTTTCTCTTCAATTTAAAGCTCATTGTATAATTAAGATGTTTTCCAGGATTTACTGGTATGGGTAAGTAAAAATATATGTTGTAATAAAAATGGTCATAAGGCAGCACATAGAAATTTTTATTTTTATGCTATGTCTGGTAAGCATAACATTTCAAAATCCTTCCACCTTCAGTCTTAATAGATCACACTACTTGCCTCCTTCTCATGGTAGTCCACATGGGCCTTGCATTTTAAAATAGTTGCATTTCCCATTGGAATGGAAGGCTTGCCTGTGTTGCTATAGCATAGTGAAAGACAATACGGAGACAGGCCAATTAAGGTAGGAGCAGATTTCTTATTAAATGACAGGTCCTAGATTCCCATTTCATGAAACATGTACTCCTGCCACATGCCAAATTCCCATTAATTTCAAGAAGGAATTATGCACAGAAGAAATATGTAGGCTGAAGAGGGCAGGATAAATTAGTCCAGAGCAATCCTTAAATATCAGTTTAAAATGCAGTGAATGTTTTCAATTATGTGTAGTCATGTTGTTTGGATTGAATATTATCCACTCATCCCCTGTCTCTGACCACATCTTCAAAATGAATGGGGCAAAAATTGCTTGAAATAGAGAAGAGACATGAACAGCTCGGTTTGGAATTGTAAGTGAAAACGGAACCCAAAGGTGTGAGTCATGAAAATGTAATGATTCCTCAAAGAAAACAGCTTAAGAGAAGGACACTGTGCTTTCCTTCAGAATATAAAATATTTACATTTAAGACAATGACTAGAGATATTTTTAAACTCTATTAATTCAGCCTAATTCAGAAAGTCAAGTTTTATTAATTGTAAAGTACAAATCATACTTAAAATATAAGCGTGTGATAATTACTCTCAAGTGCACTGCATGAATGTTACTAGTACTCATGTCTTAGAGAAGCCCTTATGGTCACCAACTTAAAAACAATAAAAATGCTAATTGTATTCTTCTTGCTTTTAACATGTATAAAATAGTTTGTGCTCTTCAGCAGGTGAAACAAACCTTCTACAATCTTCATAGTACCCTTTCGATGGGATATCTCAGGGTAGGTTTCAGCTTAGCTCTATCAACATGAAAATAAGTTTTGAATTATGAGACTTTGTTATATTAACTCACAAATTGTTCCTTAAATGGTATACAAAATGTAAACATTTTTAAAAAGAAATCTCTAACTTAGAATAGCTACTTGGTAGATAGCCATTAGAAATCTCCTCTACAGAAGTCCTAAAAGAATATTACAATGTATTGTAAAAAACATTTTTATCAAAAAGTTAATGTTGGAAAGCTTGATACACGTCAATTACATAAAAAATGAGCCTACTTTTATTTTTGTGAATTATATGGACATAAGTTTACATAAACTGTTGCCACTAGATGGGACCTTGGATCTGTGATAATAATCTAGCAGCTGACTGCCTTTCATCCAGTTTTACAGGACTCAGAAATATACTTTCTCAAGAAAAGTAACTCTTGGGGTGCCTGGGTGGCTCAGTCAGTTAAATGTGGACTCTTCATTTCAACTCAGGTCATTGTGGGATCAAGCCCCCATGCCTGGCTCTGAGTCTGCTTGAGATTTTCTCTCTCCCTCTCCCTCTGCCTCCCTGCCATACCCCTCTAAAAATAAAAAAGAAAAGTAACTCTTTATTTACAAAATAAAACTTCATAACATACACAACTAACCAGCTGGGTCACAGCAGTTTATTTCTTCTCTTTTTCTTAGGAGATGATAGAAAACAGGTAACATTTAGAGCAATTTCCTTGAAACAATGACTTATGCTTAAAAACAAAAACAAAAACAAAACAAACAACGTGACTTTCTAGTACTCCTTAGAAAAGGCATCTGCTCTCTTCCAGTGACACAATGGTAAGCTTGGTCAAAACGTTTTCCAGCATCAATGCCTAGCATATCTGTGACCTCTTGTAGCTTCCCTGGAATCACTATAGTTTTCTCTGAAGTCAGTGATATCAAGATTTTTTTTTCTAATATCATGATTTCTTAAACTATAAATAAAAGGTATATTGATGGCCAGCAAAGTTTGATGCTTGAAAATCAAACTACAGAGAAACAGTATAGAGTAGGAGCTAAGAATTCAGCTTCTGGAAATAATAATAGACTAGAAAACCTAAAATGTTTTATACCACAAAGCACCTAAAAATGCTAGGTGAATATATCATTTATCTTTTCAAATGAAGAATGACGCTCAGAAGTTTAAAAAAAAAACTCAGAAGCCAAAACCAGGGTGGGAATTCTCAATAAGAATGGCATGCTCAGGATTTGACATAGCAGCTCTGCAAGTGGGTGATTTAAGAACAAGCTTTTAAGGCTAAGGTGAAAGAAGCAGGACACAGGATTTGAATTATCCCAAGGCAGGAAGTTGCAACTGAGACCTGCCTATGTGGCCTATATATGGACCTTCAGAATGTGACACTTCAAAAAAGGTGTACTAGGAAAAAATCTGCCCATTGGCATAAAAGAACAAAAAAGAATCTTGTCTGTTCTGGCCTGGGCTCTGGGTAAAAACAATAAAAAAATCATTCCTGAGAATTCATAAGTATGGATATAGATCATGCAATGAATTATGGTTGAGTTTATATTTTCTGTGTGGTTTAGCAACTACCAATATGAGACATTAGTATAGAAGTATCTGGACACCATATGGAGTATCTGGATGCCTTGGTAGAGACAACTGCAAACAAGATCACAATCCAAAGTTAAAGATTATATGAGGAAATAGTCCACTTTAAACAAAAGCCGATACTCTCAAAAAAATATAAGATTAGATCCCTGAGAATATCAGGTAACAGTGCCTTTGTTTAGAGACCATAAAAAAGCACATTTAAAATGGCTAAAGTTAGAATGTAAAACATAACAATAAAACACCATTTGTAAAAAAAAAAAAAAAGGATCATGTAGACTTCAAAAAGAATAAGAATTCTAAAAATGAAAAATATAAAATCAAAAAAAGAAAAGTATAAAATCAAAATGCAAAACTCAATGGAAAATAAAACATCAAGAGCAAGTTAAATTGCAAGTAAGGCACAAATAAAGCAAGAACTAGTGAACTTGAATGCATATCTGAAGAAATTACACAGATAAAGACAGATAAAGACATGAAAAATCTAAAAGATGGAGTAAGGGTCATGGAAGATAGAATGACATAGCACAATACATACCTATGAGGAAGTGGTGATGCAACATGGGGGCTTAAGTGGGTACGAGAAGAATAAATGAAACAAGATGGGATTGGGAGGGAGAGAAACCATAAGTGACTCTTAATCTCACAAAACAAACTGAGGGTTGCTGGGGGGAGGGGGTTTGGGAGAAGGGGGTGGGATTATGGACATTGGGGAGGGTATGTGCTTTGGTGAGTGCTGTGAAGTGTGTAAACCTGGTGATTCACAGACCTGTACCCCTGGGGATAAAAATATATGTTTATAAAAAATAAAAAATTAAAAAAAATTTTTAGAAGCAGAAAATAAAGAAAATAGGAAGAAGCGATGATGACCAAGAATTTTCCAAGACTGATTAAAAAATCAAAAATGAGATTGTGAGAAAATTCTCAGATTCAGGGAGCACAACCCCTAAGCAGGATAAATAAAAGTAAATCCACACATTAAGAACATTTGAGGAGGACATGGGGAGTTAGAGAGGAGAAGGGAGTTGGGGGAAATTGGAAGGGGAGGTGAACCATGAGAGACTATGGACTCTGAAAAACAATCTGAGGGTTTTGAAGGGGTGGGGGGTGGGAGGTTGGGGTACTAGGTGGTGGGTATTATAAAGGGCACGAATTGCATGGAGCACTGGGTGTGGTGAAAAATAATGAATACTGTTATGCTGAAAATAAAAAATAAATTAAAAAAAAAAAAAAAAAAAAAAAAAAGAACATTTGAGGCAGCCATGAACATATACCACCTGGATATGTTAGGAGTGCATTGTTGACTAACAGCCCCAATCCCTGCCTTTCTGAATCCAGTACTAGGTCCATCCTAAAGGCTAGGTTGTGGTCTACGTCCCCCTCAAATGTTGAACATAATTTGGGTATTAATATAGTCCATTTCTACAAGATAGGGAAGTGTTTTAATGGTAATTTTGGTTCTAGGACTCTCCACCAGCCTGGCCAAAACTTTATTAAATCTGCATAGTAGTCTGAGACTCCTCCTCCTCATTTTTCTCTCTTCCATAAATGTCAGAACCTGAATATCCTCCGTCTTCTCCTGTTCCCTCTCTTTTTTCCTTCAAAGAGTCTTCCAGAAAACTTGCCCATCTAATCACATCTTGGCACCTGTTTCCTGAATGATGTGAATAAGCACAACATCAAAGAGAAAGACTTAAAACAGCTAAATAGAAAGAGATTACCTATAATGGAACTATAATTAATTAGATTGACAGCAGATTTCTCAATTACACCACAGGAGCTATAAGATAATGTGTGGCAAGCACTGTTGATTGCCTATCCAATAGCCATTAACCTCTTTCACATTGCTAACAGAACCCTTAGTTGTTCAGATATGAAAGATGTGCCCCACCCTGAGTGCCATTACTAGTTCAAGCAACTAGAATATTCCATTCACCTTTGCCAGTGCCTAGATTAGAGGCTGGGCATGTCACCCAGTTCTGGATGAGAGCAAGTCTGAGAGGTTTCTGACAAAGATTATTCTATCTGATATATACAGAGATGTGTAAGGAAAAATCTGTTCTATTTTCAAGCCTTTGGGCATTGTCATCATTAGGACATGATTTTGTAGCTGTCAGCCATTTAACAACTGTAACATAAAAGACAAGTCATAGAGAAACTGATCCAGAGCCCTGATACATTGAGCTGCTCAACTGACCAACCCTGGTTCTGCCTAGGTCTGGATTGCATGTTATGAGAGAAAAATATGTATTGTTGTTGTTTGAACTACTATTTTGAATAGTCTTGGTATATTCCTTATATCAGGAGGGATTCTTTTTTTTTTTTTTTTTTTTTTAGGTTTTAATTTATTTTTAATTTAATTTAATTTAATTCCAGATTCATAATAAAGATAAACAGTTTTTTATATATGAGTGGCCATTTGGATTACCCTTTCTGTAAAGTACATGCTCAAATCTTTTGATATCTTAACATTGTGTCATACTGACTTCTTTAATAGTAGATTTTCTTTTTATTTATTTATTTATTTATTTGTTTATTTATTTTTAACTTTTTATTTTTTATAAACATATATTTTTATCCCCAGGGGTACAGGTCTGTGAATCACCAGGTTTACACACTTCACAGCACTCACCAAAGCACATACCCTCCCCAATGTCCATAATCCCACCCCCTTCTCCCAGAGGGATTCTAACTGATAGTTCATGAGGTAATATTTTCAAAATGCTTGGATCATGCAATGATGGATGCCAAAATGCCAATATTGGATGCCACATCTAGCAAATCTGTTAGTCAACACTGAGGGTAAAATGAAGACAATTCTCTAGAAGGATGGAAAACTTACCGCCAACAGACCCTTGATGAAAGAAAAATGAAAGGATGCACTTAAAGAAGCATAAAAACAATCTAAAAGGAAGGACTGAACTGTAAAAAGGAATGGTGAGTAAAGTAATTGATAAACACATGGGTAAATCTAAATGAGCAGTGAATGTAGAAAATATTATAATTTCGTGTGTTACGAAAAAACGGAACCAAAATAATCAAGAATAATTACACATAAGTGAAGAGAGGACGATCCATATGAAACCATTCTAAGCTCCATTTATTGTTTAGGAAAAGGGTAGAGAAACTTATTAATTTTAGACTTCAAAACAAATAAAGGTGATAAAAATTTAAGGTATGTCCTACAATAATAGAACTAAAATGAATAATTGTTAGTAAAGGGAGAAAAAGAATAAAGTAAAATGAATTCAATAGAGGGCAGTAAAAGATAAAAATTTAAAAGCAGTGATTATGAGAGAATGAGAGAAGGCTATAATCAGACTGAGTTCAAATCTTTAATTCCAGCTCTGCTACTCACTAGCTAGGGAGCCTGGAGTAAGTTACTAACTACTCTGAGCCTTAGTTTTTTCCAACTTAAATGAATATAATAATAGATTCCATGTCATAGGAATTTTGATTAATGCATTAATCCACAGCAAGTATCAAGAATAGTGCCTGGCACATGGCTAGTACTCAATAAGTTATATCCATTACAGTTATTATTCACTGTTGTGAAAGTACTGGTTTAACCAAGGAACAGAATGTAAAAAATACTATTTCTTTCAAGAAGTACTAAACTTTTCTATGACTACTGGCTGAACAGCATACCAAAAATACTTCTCTGTTTATGTGTACTTTTACTGAGTTAAAGTTTTACAAAATTTGTTGAGTAAATATTAAACTCAACCTTTTTCATTTGTCACAAATATTTCATAACAGGAAAATAAAAGACAAAATAAGTGGGAGATGGCAACAGAGCATAAGAAACATATTAGGACATGCTGGAAATTCAATTGGATGGACATACAAATATGCCTTTTCTTTGAGTAAGCTTTCTGATTCACTTTCAGTGATATGTTACTAATTTGAAAATACAAAGCTCCTCTGTACAGAGGAGAAGGCCAGAGAGAGAGGGATCCAATCAAGCAGAACTTTAAAGTTCATCCACCCCAGCTTTATCATCACCTTCACCTATTTTTTTTTTTTTTTTTGTATCTTGGGTTTCCTTCCCTTTGAAATTTTGTTTGAAGAAAGGGTTCTGCAAATAAAGTCCGAGAACCATCCCTCCCATTAGTGTTTTGCTTAGTCTTCTTGATGCTGAACCATATTCCAGAACTTTTTGCATCTTCCTCAAATTATGACTATCACAACAGCACCTTCTATGGGATGGCTTGATATCAGTATTGGTCCTTGATGCTTTTTAGTGATCTTATGTCTGGCTTCACTATAGCCACACAACAGGGAGCTTAAAGTATTCTGTTTAATTTCCAATACCTTTCCTGATAACAATTAACATTTAAAGTAAAGTGGTGTGGAATATTCTTTCTTATATTTATGAATTGCTCATAAAGCCATATAATTAAATATTGAAATTCCACATAATTTAATATTGAAATACTTTTGTATTAAATTATAACCCTATATAATTTAATATTGAAATATTTTAATATTAAATTATAATTTAATATTTAACTGAAACAATTTAATATTGTATGAGTCTATAAACTTTTTCTGTGAAGGACCAGATACTAAATATTTTAACCTTTGCTGGTCATATGGTCTCTGTCTAATTATTCAACTCTACTGTCTAGCACCAAAGCAACCATAGACAATATGTAAATGAATATGTGGCTATGCTCCAATAAAACTTCATTTATGAAAACAGGTGGTGGGCCAGATTTGGCGCAGGGGCCATAGTTTGCTGACCCCTGTTGTATTGGCTTGGTTTTCATTACCCAGTGGATTCATTTCGCAAAACAGAGTTTTACTACCAGGGTTATTTAATCATTTTTTTAAACTGCAAAATGTTTTTGTTCCAGTAAGTGGAAATTTGGTTAAACGTTTCCTTTTTAGGAATAAAATAAATGTTTCCTTGTTTTTTCAATATTCTGAAGGTACTTAAGCTTAAGAGTCAAGACAATACATTTATATATCCAATATATTTAAAACCATAAATAAGCAAAAGAAGGAATTTCATCTGCCAATTTGAGTAAATTATATTCAGCTCAATCATCTCCAGGAAGATTACTACAAATTTTACACTTAAATTCATAGATAGCACCTAATGTGCTTATAATTTTGTTGACAGCTGAATTTCTGCTATTTTATCTACCTACAGAGAAGCCCTTGAAATTCAAGAATCTATGTGGTTTTACTGCATTACTTTAACTCATTTCCTAAGGAGTCTGCAAAAAAAAAAATTAAGTGAAAATTGAATTTTTAATTAGCTGCCATTTTTAATTACCAAAACAATTCATCTTCATTTAAAAATATGGATATCGTCAGGGTCACTGTATAATGATATGCAGATTGCACACTACACAAAAGTGCTCCATTCCAAGGTGTGCCATTCATATTGGGGATGCTGTGGATCACTGAGGATACTGAAAACCTACAGACTTATTAAAACAGTTTTCTGGAAGGTGGCTATAAACAGCATCTTAATCTAACAACCAATATTTTATAGTAATTTTCAAATGGATTATAACAAAGTATCTTGAGGAAGGGTTGTTGTTTTTATTCATGTTTTAAAGGTTATTTGGTCTAGTTGTGGCCTTGCTTTCTCTGAGGGAATTAGTCCCTTTCTCTAATAATTGTAAGTCCCCTGATAATTATTGTAGCTAACCTCATCTGCAAAACTTCAGCCAAGACGAGAAACCATGAAAAGTTTATACTTCTCTAGTCAAAGGACATCCATTTCTATTTGTCTCTTTTTAAAATGATAGGTCAGAAATGCCAAAAAAACAAATAATCCAATTAAAAAATGGGCAGAAGACATGAATACACATTTCTCCAAAAAAGTCACACAGATGGCCTACAGACCATGAAAACATTGCTCAACATCATTCATCAGGGAAATGCAAATCAAAACCACAATGAGATATCACCTCACACCTGTCAGAATGGTAAAAATAAAAAACACAAGAAACAACAAGTGTTGGAAAGGATGTGGAGAAAAGAAAAACACCTGGTACACTATTGGTAGGGATACAAACTGATGTAGCCATTGTTGGAAAACAATATGGAGGTTCTTCAAAAAATTAAAAATAGTATTACCAGATGATCCAGTAATTCCATTACTGTGTATTTACCCAAAGAATATGAAAACACTAATTTGAAAATATATAAGCACCCCTGTGTTTATTGCAGCATTAGTTACAATAGGTAAATTATGAAAGCAACTGAAGTGTTTTTTGATAGATGAATGGATAAAGAAGATGTGGTGTGTGTGTATATATATATATATATATATATATATATATATATATAATGAAATATTACTCAGTCATAAGAAAAGAATGAAGGGTGCCTGGGTGGCTCAGTTGGTTAAGAAACAACACTTATTTTGCTTCAGGTCATGACCTCAGGGTCATGAGATCAAACCCTATACTGGGCTCCACTCAGTGGGGAGTCTGCCTGAGATTCTGTCTCCCTCTGCCCCTCCCTCCCCTCTCTTTCTCAAATAAATAAATCTTACAAAAAAAAGAATGAAATCTTGCCATTTGCAACAACGTGGATAGGTCCAGAGGGTATTACGCTAAGTGAAATAAGTCAGAGGAAGACAGATACCATATGATTTCACTCACATGTGGAATTTAAAAGACAAAACAATGAACAAAGGAAAAAAGAGACAAACCAAAAAGTGGACTTTTAACTATAAAGAAAAAACTGGTATTTTTAAGGAGGGATAGCGGGTGGGGGAGTGGGTGAAATAGGTGATGAGCACTGAATAAAGTATAGAATTGTTGGATCACTATATTATACACCTGAAACTAATACAATATGGTATGTTAACTATACTGGAATTTAAAAAAAATGTAGGCATAGTGCACACTTTCCTCATACATCTCTACTGTAGTGATTTTATCATAGTGGCCACAGAGTAAATATTTAGATCATATAGGGATCTCCAAGAAACTCAGAATGTTTTCCTAGCTATCTTGTTATTGTTATCAATGTCATGTTTTAAGTTTCCCCTGTATTTTTAAATGGGTGCCACTGAGGGAATGGTTTTCACTCTGTTTCAGGAACACGTCTTAGGGACTAGGATGAAGGTTAAAGCTTTGGGGCCCTCATTTTCACTTTTATTTGTTATACACATTGGAGTTGCACATAATATTGGTACAAAGGGAAGAAGTTTTCAAATTGTAATATGCAGAGAACAGTTCCTAACACAATTCCCTGCTCCCTTCCCCCAGGAAGTATGACTTGACTTGAAAGATACAGCCAACACCACTGGTGGCAGAAGTTTCCAATCTTTAAAGACCTCATACTTGGTAATTTCCACAACAAAATCTTTAATTCTCACAAAATCCTATCAGAAGGTAGTTGTTACTATTTGCATTTTATAGACTGCTCCAGATGGAATGTTTGTCCCTACAAAATTGTCAGTTAAAATCTAATCTCCATTGTGATAGCATTAGGGAGGTGATTAGGCCTTAAGAATACAGCCCTCAGGGAGCCTGGGTGGCTCAGTTGGTTAAGTGGCTGTCTATGGCTTAGGTCATGATCCCAGGGTCTTGGGATTGGGGCCCACATGGGACTCCCTATCCAGTGGAGAGCCTGCTTCTCCCTCTCCCTCTGCTTGCTACTTCAACTACTTGTGCTCTCTCTCTCTCTGTCAAATAAATCAATAAAATCTTAAAGAAAATACAGCCCTCATAATGGAATTAGTGCCCTTAAAGAAAAAGACTCCAGTTATCTCACCCTGTTCACCATGAGGAAATACACTAGAAAGACAGCCTATATGAACCAAGGAAATGGGTCCTCACCAGACAATGGATCTGCTGGCACCTTGATCTTGGCTTCTCAGTCTCTAAAACTGAGAAAGTGCTTGATCTTCTGTTGTTTATAAGCCACCCAGTTTATGGTACTCTGTTACAGTAGCCCAGATGGATTAAGACACAGGTGAAGAAATAAAGTCTCAGGAAGGTTACCCTGTTAGTAAGTTGCAAACCTGGAACCTAAACTTGAGTCTGATTGGTCTCAAATATTCATCCTGCCCATTTATTGTAATATAAGTATTTACTAACAGGAAAACACCAAAGGAATTTAGATATCTCTAGTTTTTTTTAAAGATTGTATTTATTTATTTGACAGAGAGGGACACAGCCAGAGAGGGAACACAAGCAGGGGGAGGAGTGGCAGAGGGAAAAGCAGGTTTCCTGCTGAGCAGGGAGCCCGATGCAGGCCCAGCTCGATCCCAGGACTCCAGGATCCTGACTCAAGCCAAAGGCAGATGCTTAACCACTGTGCCCCTAGATATCCCTAGAATCAGAAGAGACCCCAAATTGCTAAGGAAATGTTGAAAAAGAAAAACAAAACTGGGGGCATCACATTGCCTGATTTCAAGCTTTACTACAAAGCTGTGATCACCAAGACAGCATGGTACTGGCACAAAAACAGACACATAGACCCGTGGAGCAGAGTAAAGAGCCCAGATATGGACCCTCAACTCTAGGGTCAAATAATCTTCAACAAAACAGGAAAAAATATACAGTGGAAAAAAGACAGTCTCTTCGATAAATGGAGCTGGGGAAATTGGACAGCTATGTGCAGAAGAATGAAACTCAACCTTTCTCTTAAACCATACACAGATAAACTCGAAATGGATAAAAGACCTCAGTGTGAGGCAGGAATCCATCAGAATTTTAGAGAAGAACATAGGCAGTAACCTCTGACATCGGCCATAGCAACTTCTTTCAAGATATGTCTCCAAAGGCAAAGGAAACAAAAGCAAAAATGAATTTTTGGGACTTCATCAAGATCAAAAGCTTCTGCACAGCAAAGAAACAGTCAACAAAACAAAGGGGCAACCCATGGAATGGGAGAAGATATTCATAAATGACAATACAAAGGGCTGATAACCAGGATCTCTAATGAACTCCTCAAACTCAACACACACAAAACAGATAATCATGTCAAAAAATGGGCAGAAGACATGAACAGACGCTTCTCCAATGAAGACATACAAATGGCTAACAGGCACATGAAAAACTGTTCATCATCACTAGCCATCAGGGAGATTCAAATCAAAACCACATTGAGATACCACCTTACACCAATTAGAATGGCCAAAATCAACAAGACAGTAAACAACAAGTGTTGGAGAGGATGTGGAGAAAGGGGAACCCTCTTATACTGTTGGTGGGGATGCCAGTTGGTGCAGCCACTTTGTAGAACAGTGTGGAGATTCCTCAAGAAATTAAAAATAGAGCTTCCCTATGACCCTGCAATTGCATTACTGGGTATTTACCCCAAAGATACAGATGTAGTGAAGAGAAGGGCCATCTGTACCCAAATGTTTATAGCAGCAATGGCCACGGTTGCCAAACTGTGGAAAGAACCAAGATGCCCTTCAATGGATGAACGGATAAGGACAATGTGGCCCATATAACACAGTATTATGCCTCCATCAGAAAGGATGAATACCCAACTTCTGTAGAAACATGGACAGAACTGGAAGAGCTAACATCTTTCTTAATGGTAGCTAAACTGTGGAAGATGCACTTCAGTGGATGAATGGATAAGGAAGATGTGGTCCATATATACTATGGAGTATTATGCCTCCATCAGAAAGGATGAATACCCAACTTTTCTATCAACATGGACAGGACTGGAAGAGATTATGCTGAGTGAAATAAGTCAAGCAGAGAGTCAATTATCATATGGTTTCACTTATTTGTGGAGCATAACAAATAGCATGGAGGACATGGGGAGATAGAGAGGAGAAGGGAGTTGGGGGAAATTGGAAGGGGAGGTGAACCATGAGAGACTATGGCTCTGATAAACAATCTGAGGGTTTTGAAGGGGCAGGGGGTGGGAGGTTGGGGGAACCAGGTGATGGGTATTAGAGAGGGCACGGATTGCATAGAGCACTGAGTGTGGTGCAAAAAGAATGAATACTGTTATGCTGAAAATAAATTTTAAAAAATAAAAAAAAAAAGAGAGAGAGAATGAGAGTGCACAAGTGGGAAGGACAAAGGGAGAAGGAAAGAGAATCTCAAGCAGACTCCATGCTGAGCACAGAGCCCAAGACAGTGCTTTAGCTCATGACCTTGCAATCAAAACCTGAGCTGAAACCAAGGGTTGGACTTATTTAAAAAAATAAATAAAAATTTTATAAAAGCATTATCAGTGTGGATTAGGGATTGAGTTCATGGAAAATTAAAGTACAGCACCTGAATTATAATAGATACTTATTTATGCATAAATATACAAATATGTAGATGGAAAAATTCCAATGAAATAAAATTACATTTTCAAACTCTGCCAAGTGTTAACTTATTATCTTATTCTGAAATATTTCAGGTTAAAATTATTACCCTTCAAAGACCAAAGTGTACTTACACATTTCAAACAGTAAATTTCACTAAGAAAATATGGTTGTTAGATTTTAAGAAATACAGTTCTGCTCCAGTAAGAGATACTCAAACCATTAGTGATTCACATCACACAAATCTTTATTTATTGCCTCAATGTGATCTTGAATTCAAGATGGTATTTGGTGATACTATTCTTTCAGTTAGGCATCTCACTTGAAGAGAAATTGGGACTCAGATGGCTTCTATCAATGAAGGTTTGCAATTGCAATTTAAAGCAACCACATACACCTACACATGACTTTGTAGCCTTAGGGGAATGCAGAATGAGTTCACCAGCAGGGACAAGCAGAGCTTTCAACTACTGATGGAAAAATCATTATTTTACCACCTCTGTTAATTACTTAAATGTCTGAAGTTGGACAGAAGTAAAGGAGACACACTAGCAAGGGCTATGAGAATAGTCCTAGGGACAGAATCCAATGTTTCTGAGCATCTGTTAAGGGTTAAGTACTATGGTAGGCAAGAGGGTACAGATATTAACATAACCTAGTTCCTACCCTCAGGGAACACTATACTTCACATCTTGCCCACTCACTTGTCATTTCTTTCTCTTTGCCCTGGCATTGAAAAGACCTTTCTTCCTCCACCTTTCATCTTTGATTTGTGTCATTTCCGGCAGTCTTATTTCAAGACAAGTTCAAGGGCTTCCTCCTTTATAAACATCTTCCTGAACACTGTTTCCTTGTGCCCTAACTAGACTATTCTATCATAGCATCTGTTACACTTTATCTAGCTTGTTTATCTGTATGTTAACCCTACTGATCCTATTACTTATTTCTAGTTAAGTCCTTCAAAAACAAGGGTTGTACTTTATTTGTTTAATTCAACAGCTAATATTTCATTCAACACATCGACCTCTTATAAGCCAGGGAATACAATTATCAGGCACACCATACACTTAATACATAACTTGTTAAATGAAGAAATAAAATCTGAACCCTAAACTTAATCTAAATGATCCCATGTACTCCTGATCACAATTCTCCTCCTGAATATCTCTAGCATTCTGGGTTCAGGTTGTGGTGAATTAATTTGTGTTGTGGATATATATAAAATTCTAAAGTTGTTCTTTGGGTGTATTAAAGATTAAAAACTCTTTAAGCAAAAGGGTGTTATCAAATATTTCTTCTCTATTTTCCTATAGTTCTTAGTAAAGCATTCTGATCAACTAGTGCTCAATAATTAATGAGTTTAAGAAAGCAACTTTTTACTTTTGGATGAGCATTATCAGCATGAAATAGAGAAATTTACTATTCATTTAGTTGATTGTGTCATCAACCTCCACACCCCCCAAATCTGTCATCAAATCCTACCTCCATAATGTATCCCTTTTATCCCTGCTGCAAATGTCTTAGGGGCCTCATTATTTCTCACTTCAACTCTTACAACAGCCTCTTATCTGTTCTTACTGCCTTTAGAAGCCTCACCTGAATCCATCAACACTGCCACCAGAATATACTTCCTAAAAATTAAATCTGACTGTGCATGACATAGACTACCAAGCTGTTCACTAAATCCTTTCCCTCTTCTAAGGAACACAGACCATATTTTCCAGCCTTTCTTGCTAGGTCTAGACATATGACTGAGCCTAGAATATAGAAGTGTTGAGTACCACACTCTCAGGTCTGGTCCATAAAATCTTCCATTTTTGCTCTTCTCCCTTCCTCTAGTTTAATGTACACAAACTACGGCAACTTTTCAAGCCATGGGTAAAACACAATGGAGTAGGATGGAAAGAGACTGGGACCTTGGAAGAACTGGGTGAAAACTTGGAGAACTGCCTAGTAATCAAGAATTTTCAGGTTGCATTTAGGTGAATAAGAAATAGCTATTTTTGAGCCACAGTACATTTTTAGGGTAGTTGGTAATAGAAGATAGCAATGTCTTTACTACTGTACTATGATATTTCTCTGGCCCAAATCCTTCACCTATTAGCTATCATACTCCATGCAGATCCTTAGAAAGATGGGTATAAGGTCTTTCACAATCTAAATGTGAATCACTCTACTGTTCTCATTCTAAATTATTAATCCTTACCTCCCATTATCCCATACCTCTGTTTCAACCACAATATATTTCTTGATATTCTCAGGAGAAAAAAATAACTTTAATGACTGAACCTATGTTGTTCCTTCATCTTAGAATCCATTCTCTTTGTTCTGTCCCATACCTTAATTTCTTTTTATCATTCATAGTCCAACTCACATTTTATCAGCTCTGAGACATCTCTGATCCTCTTTGTCAGAATTAATTGGTCTCCCATTGCTACTCCTATAATACGGTTTAAAAATCTGTATCATAGGGGCGCCTGGGTGGCTCAGTGGGTTAAGCCGCTGCCTTCGGCTCAGGTCATGATCTCAGGGTCCTGGGATCGAGTCCCGCATCGGGCTCTCTGCTCAGCGGGGAGCCTGCTTCCCTCTCTCTCTCTCTCTCTCTGCCTGCCTCTCCATCTACTTGTGATTTCTCTCTGTCAAATAAATAAATAAAATCTTAAAAAAAAATCTGTATCATAGCATTAACTATATTTCTAAATTGGTACATAGTTTAGCCATGTTCAAATGTTCATTTTAAAAACTGGATTGTATCACCTCGACAACAGAGATTGTATCTCACTCATTCTTTTTTTTTAATTTTTATTTTTTATAAACATATATTTTTATCCCCAGGGGTACAGGTCTGTGAATCACCAGGTTAACACACTTCACAGCACTCACCAAAGCACATACCCTCCCCAATGTCCATAATCCCACCCCCTTCTCCGAACCCCCCTCCCTCCAGCAACCCTCAGTTTGTTTTGTGAGATTAAGAGTCACTTATGCAGCCATCAAAAGAAATGAAATCTTGCCATTTGCGACAACATGGATGGAACTAGAGCGTATCATGCTTAGCGAAATAAGTCAAGCAGAGAAAGACAACTATCACTCATTCTTATAAACCCCAGCAATGAGCACAGACTCTCACATGCAGTAGTCACTCAAGAAATACAGGTTAAATTGGTATTACTTGGATTCAAACAGCAATTTAAGCTTTTCAAAGTATTTTTCATATATTTTTTTCATTTTTACCCTCATAGTGATTATGTGGACTAAAATAAGAGTTAATTAATTCTAAAGTACAGTTAACTACAGAGTATAGTCTAAAGTACAGTTAAATACAGAGTGTGGTCTTGATCTTGATACTCTGACACTGTGCATGAGCATTGTTTAACCATCTCAAGGAGGAGGGAGAGAAATTAGTTAAAGCTACTTTAACCATAAAAACTCATTGCTCAAAATGGCCATGTAACTTTCTTTATGAAAGTATACAGCCTGTAAGCATGCGCATGTTTGTATGTATAGGTTGCAGTAGTAGCAGGTGTTGTTGTAGAAGCCAATTTATTTTAGATAATTCAAGATTTCAAATAACTTGGGATGATACCCAGTATAAACTGTGAGTGTGAAAAAAGCAGATCACAGAAAAATAAAATACAGTATAATCTCATTTCTGTAAAAACAGTATCAGAAAGAATACTTGTCTCTCGGGGAGTAGAATGATGGAAGAGGTAGAAAGTTTTTAAAGACATATTTATTTATTTGAGAAAGAACGATTGAGCACATGAGTGTTGGGGGGAGGCAGAGAGAGAGAATCCTCAAGAAGACTGTCAGTTCATCATGAAACCCGTGCTCATTCTCATCATCCATCAGATCATGACCTGAGCAGAACTTACAGTCGGAGCCTTAACCAACTGAGCCACCCAGGCACCCTAGGAGAAGTAGAACTTTTCTTTTCTTTCTTTCTTTCTTTTTTTTTTTTTTAGGAGAAGTAGAACTTTTAAATGTACTTTACATAATTTTGCAGTACTTGATTTCATGAACTAGCTATTATACATGAAGTACTTAGAACAGGGCCTAGCATATATTAAGCATTATATAAATGCTATTTTTATTATATTGTTCTTTTACAATAAGCTTGTGTTACTTTCATTTAAAAACAAAAAAAAATAACTTATCATATAAAGAGCAGGGGGAGCTGTCTCATAAGTGAAGAGTATAGTTGTATAGTTGAATAAACTTCTGCCATACCCTTCCCTCTTGCAGATAACAACCACTGGACAAAATCGAATACAAATATCAATGACCTATAGGCACTAGAGTGTAATCAAAAGCAAGTAGATTCTGGAGGAGAATCAACACTGGGAAGATGAGAAGTGATAAGTGAGTTTCAAGTTTTTGTGGGATTTCTTTGACCTGAAAGTAGAAAACTATCTAAGTTACACAAGGTAACAAAAACCCTGACAGAAAATTGGCTTAAAGCCAGAGGACAGAGTTCAGGCAATTACAGCCACTGGAGAGTCATCAGAGAATCCCCAAAAGGAGATGGAAAGGTTGCAGCCCACCCAAATCTCCAGCTGAGCCTAGAAGAATTTATGTGTGAGGCAGACCCCACCTAAGAATAATAGAACTGAATTGAGATTAGAGTTGCAATCCAAGAGGCAAAGTTTATTGTCTGAGTCAAAACAATCGTGTTGCTTCCTAAAATATAAAGAAAAAAAAATCAATATCCTTTAGAGGAATATAGTTGAATCCAGAGTCTCTACAGTGTAACAATCATAATGTCCAAAATACAAAGCATAATTATTCAGTATATGATAAAATACAAAATGTGACCCATTCTCAAGAGAAGAGGCATTACCAAGACTCATGCCAAGGTAACACAAATGTTAGAATTAGCAGACAAGGGATTTCAAAGTATCTATTGTAACTATGTTCATAGATATGAAGAACGATATGGTCATAATAAATAGAAAGAAAATCTTATCAGAGAAAAAGGAAATATAAAAAGGCAAATGGAAATTAAAGTGAAAATTACAATATTTGAAATAAAAGTTGAGGAAATTCAAGTCAAAGAAATACCCAATTCTTATTAGCCTCTTCATATATAACAATCAATCTGGGGGTATGTGCTTAGCTCACCTTCTCCTTTTTCTAAAAACTGTCAAACACTTACAGAAATAAGTCCCCCATCTCTCTTATGTAATTCTTCTCCTAATATTTTGACAGTTAAATATTCTGGCAGTGGGTCTCCAATCCAAGATTTACTAATTGGGTTATCTCTTCCAGGATTTTAGAATTGGAACAGAGCCTTAGTCAGTCTCGGTCAGATTTTTAAATTGAGATGTCATGTCAATTAAAAATCAGAGGTGTCGCCTTTTCCAGTCATGTACAGAAATAAACAAACAGAGATTATCTGCAGAGAGAAGAAAATAAATGGGCAGAGAAATACCTGGAGATATTGAGACCATGCGAGTTACTGACTTCTTTCTAATTCCTGGTCCCAGTGCTTCATAGGCCTTATAATGATTTCTGTCTTTAGTTTTTCTGATATAATCTCATATTCTTATAATAAGTTCAATTTCTCACTGTTTTGTTTATGGTTCTGTTACCTGCAGTTAAGAGTCTTAGTTACATAGCTACATATATTTCTATTTTTTGGCTATTCATCTATCAATGAGGTCCTGGATGTGGCAATGGTTAAAGGCAAAGAATCGGAAGCAATATACACATGAAAATAAGGTGCCTTCCCAAATTTAAAAGTAAACACCAGAACTCGAGAAGGGAATTAGGACAAAAATGTAATGAATGAGATCAATTATTTGTAGAAGAAACCCATCCTAAATAATAATCCATGACTGAGTGGTCAAGTATTTCAGGAATAGCCAGGTGAGATTAAATTGACATGCTAAGAATTATAGTAAATTACCTGAAGAAAGAATGTGCTATCAGAAACATGTGAGATAGAAAAGGAGAATTATAGAATTTATCATTGTCTCCCCTTACCCATGTTGCTGAATTAAGGGGGGGGGGTCCCCTGTTTCAGGAACTTAAGTATCTGGTATTAGATTACCACATATCCTATACTGGGATATTAAGAATATGATCTTCTTTCTTAAAGACTATTCATTTATTTGAGAGAGGCAGGAGGGTTAAGGGGAAAGGGAAAGAGAATCTCAAGCAGACTCCCTACTGAGCACAAAACCTGACTCAGGACTGTATCCCAGGATCCCAAGATCATGACCTGAGCTAAAACCAAGAGTTGGGCATTCAATCAACTGACCCACCAGGTGCCCCAAGAGTTCGATCTTCTTTTATTTATTTATTTATTTATTTAATTTTTTATTTTTTATAAACATATATTTTTATCCCCAGGGGTACAGGTCTGTGAATCACCAGGTTTACACACTTCACAGCACTCACCAAATCACCTACCCTCCCCAATGTCCATAATCCCACCCCCTTCTCCCAAACCCACTCCCCCCAGCAACCCTCAGTTTGTTTTGTGAGATTAAGAGTCACTTATGGTTTGTCTCCCTCCCAATCCCATCTTGTTTCATTTATTCTTCTTCTACCCACTTAAGCCTCCATGTTGCATCACCACTTCCTCATATCAGGGAGATCATATGATAGTTGTCTTTCTCTGCTTGACTTATTTCGCTAAGCATGATACGCTCTAGTTCCATCCATGTTGTCGCAAATGGCAAGATTTCATTTCTTTTGATGGCTGCATAGTATTCCATTGTGTATATATACCACATCTTCTTGATCCATTCATCTGTTGATGGACATCTAGGTTCTTTCCATAGTTTGGCTATTGTGGACATTGCTGCTATAAACATTCGGGTGCATGTGCCCCTTTGGATCACTACATTTGTATCTTTAGGGTAAATACCCAATAGTGCAATTGCTGGGTCATAGGGCAGTTCTATTTTCAACATTCTGAGGAACCTCCATGCTGTTTTCCAGAGTGGCTGCACCAGCTTGCATTCCCACCAACAGTGTAGGAGGGTTCCCCTTTCTCCGCATCCTCGCCAGCATCTGTCATTTCCTGACTTGTTGATTTTAGCCATTCTGACTGGTGTGAGGTGATATCTCATTGTGGTTTTGATTTGTATTTCCCTGATGCCGAGTGATATGGAGCACTTTTTCATGTGTCTGTTGGCCCTCTGGATGTCTTCTTTGCAGAAATGTCTGTTCATGTCCTCTGCCCATTTCTTGATTGGATTATTTGTTCTTTGGGTGTTCAGTTTGCTAAGTTCTTTATAGATTCTGGACACTAGTCCTTTATCTGATATGTTGTTTGCAAATATCTTCTCCCATTCTGTCAGTTGTCTTTTGATTTTGTTAACTGTTTCATTTGCTGTGCAAAAGCTTTTGATCTTGATGAAATCCCAATAGTTCATTTTTTCCCTTGCTTCCCTTGCCTTTTGCGTTGTTCCTAGGAAGCTGTTGCTGCGGCAGAGGTCGAAGAGGTTGCTGCCCGGGTTCTCCTCAAGGATTTTGATGGATTCCTTTCGCACATTGAGGTCCTTCATCCATTTTGAGTCTATTTTTGTGTGTGGTGTAAGGAAATGGTCCAATTTAATTTTTCTGCATGTGGCTGTCCAATTTTCCCAGCACCATTTATTGAAGAGGCTGTCTTTTTTCCATTGGACATTCTTTCCTGCTTTGTCGAAGATGAGTTGACCATAGAGTTGAGGGTCTATTTCTGGGCTCTCTATTCTGTTCCATTGATCTAACTAATTCCTATTCTCCTGAAACTGTTCCGAAAAATAGAAATGGAAGGAAAACTTCCAAAGTCATTTTATGAGGCCAGCATCACCTTGATCCCAAAACCAGACAAGGATCCCACCAAAAAAGAGAGCTATAGACCAATATCCTTGATGAACACAGATGCGAAAATACTCAACAAAATACTAGCCAATAGGATTCAACAGTACATTAAAAAGATTATTCACCACGACCAAGTGGGATTTATTCCAGGGCTGCAAGGTTGGTTCAACATCCGCAAATCAGTCAATGTGATACAACACATCAATAAAAGAAAGAACAAGAACCATATGATACTCTCAATAGATGCTGAAAAAGCATTTGACAAAGTACAGCATCCCTTCCTGATCAAAACTCTTCAAAGTGCAGGGATAGAGGGCACATACCTCAATATCATCAAAGCCATCTATGAAAAACCCACCGCAAATATCATTCTCAATGGAGAAAAACTGAAAGCTTTTCCGCTAAGGTCAGGAACACGGCAGGGATGTCCATTATCACCACTGCTATTCAACATAGTACTAGAGGTCCTAGCCTCAGCAATCAGACAACAAAAGGAAATTAAAGGCATCCAAATCGGCAAAGAAGAAGTCAAATTATCACTCTTCGCAGATGATATGATACTATATGTGGAAAACCCAAAAGACTCCACTCCAAAACTGCTAGAACTTATACAGGAATTCAGTAAAGTGTCAGGATATAAAATCCATGCACAGAAATCAGTTGCATTTCTCTACACCAACAGCAAGACAGAAGAAAGAGATATTAAGGAGTCAATCCCATTTACAATTGCATCCAAAACCATAAGATACCTAGGAATAAACCTAACCAAAGAGACACAGAATCTATACTCAGAAAACTATAAAGTACTCATGAAAGAAATTGAGGAAGACACAAAGAAATGGAAAAATGTTCCATGCTCCTGGATTGGAAGAATAAATATTGTGAAAATGTCTATGCTACCTAAAGCAATCTACACATTTAATGCAATTCCTATCAAAGTACCATCCATCTTTTTCAAAGAAATGGAACAAATAATGCTAAAATTTATATGGAACCAGAAAAGACCTCGGATAGCCAAAGGGATATTGAAAAAGAAAGCCAACGTTGGTGGCATCACAATTCCGGACTTCAAGCTCTATTACAAATCTGTCATCATCAAGACAGCATGGTACTGGCACAAAAACAGAGTTCGATCTTCTTTTTTTTTTTTTTCGGCATCCTTGCAGTTTTTCTTCCTTTGTATAGATTTGTCTTTTCAAAAACTTGTATCTTATATATTTTTTTTTATTAATTTTTTATTTTTTATAAACATATATCAAGAGATGAATGGATCAAGCAGAGTTCGATCTTCTAAACAAACTTTTTTTCCTTCTCATGTCCATTGTTGTCTAGAAACCTGGTTATCATTTGACTTTTCATGTAGCTTCCCAACAGGAAATTAATGCTCGGACCATTGACAAAAGTATTTTAAACAGCTTGAAAGCTGTTTCATATTTTAAATTAATCAGTTGACCTACTGATTTTATACAAGTTTGGTTAAGGTAAGGCAGACCCTTGATGATCAAGTAATTCTTGATGCTATAAAGAACACAATGGACTTGGGGTGCCTGGGTAGCTCACTTGGTTAAGTGACAGACTCTTGGTTTTGACTCAGGTTGTGATCTCAAGGTCATGAGATCAACCATGAGGGGCTCCATGGTCAGTGTGGAATTGGCTTGAGATTCTCTTCCTTTCCCTCCTCCTCTGCCTACCCCTGCTCACATGCACTCTCTCCCTCTTTAAAATAAATAGGTAAATAATATCTTTAAAAAATAGAATGGATGGGGCGCCTGGGTGGCTCAGTGGGTTAAGCCGCTGCCTTCGGCTCAGGTCATGATCTCAGGGTCCTGGGATCGAGTCCCACATCAGGCTCTCTGCTCAGCAGGGAGCCTGCTTCCTTCTCTCTCTCTCTCTGCCTGCCTCTCAGTGTACTTGTAATTTCTCTCTGTCAAATAAATAAATAAAATCTTTAAAAAAAAATAGAATGGATTTGAAGTACCAAATAGTGGAACATGATAGTTATATCCCCAAGAGGCCTTGATTTGCAATACAGTCTTTCTAGATAATAATTCTATCTTATCATTCTCTGTAATTAATATTCACAAAAGTGAAATTTCAGATGATTCCCAAATACTGTGTTTTGTTAAATAGTGTTAAAAAAAGAAGCAACAGACCAAAAATGGAGTCACTTGTGCTAAGCCCCATGTCACCAAACCAAGACTTAATATCTAACCTTATAGTTTCAAACTTCCCCAGCAATGCAATCTTAACCTGTCAGTTGGGACCTTCCTGGTCAGCCAGAGTGAAATAATCTGCTCTTTCCTTATCTCTCCTCCCTTCTGCCTATCAAACTCCCATTATTTAATAGCTCTTCAGATCTCCTTTCTATTTGCTACATGGGATGCTTCCCAATTCATGAATTACTGAATAATCCCAACCAAATCTTCAAAAAATTTTAAACAGATGGTGGCAGAAACCAAAGTGAACTTTGGAGTGAGATCCAAAGTAAACTTCTGATGGCATTTGGGGACAATGACAAACAGAGGCATGGTACCCGACAAACTCTTTGAATTTTCTGTCTTTTTCACCATTTCCAAGGGCTATAAATAAGTTCCTCTCAATTCTGAGTTTTTTTGTGTGTAGCTCCTGATCTAATTGGCATTCCATAGTTCCCAAATTGACTGCAAACCCCAGCCTTTGATTCTGTCACAAGATCAATATGGGAACTGTTAGTGACACTTCACAGTTTCCCATTTATATGGAGCCTACAGTCCATACTCCTCATCTGTTGAGCTCTTCTGTTTTAATCCTTTTCCTAATTCCCAGCTTCCATAATGGTAACTGTTGATGGTTACCAGCTGGAATTGGACTAGATCTGACTTAAGAATTGAACTGAGCCCAGAAATGGAATGGGTCAGATATAAGCTGGACTGAGTCTAGTACAGGCCTTGGGTAAACAAAAATTTAAGCAAAGGCTATTACTAATGGAAATCTTGAAAGCAAAAAAAGCTGCAAAATTAGTGGGCATGGGTTGAGCACGTAAAAGCTGTTATAATGCTGCCCACATAACTCAGACTCCAGTGTGAGGATAAGTTGGTCATGGAATGGGTTTGATTGACACTAGGTTGGGCACTTGCCAACCTCAAGAAAACTACCCTGGGAGGCACACTATAAAACATCACACAATTCCTGGGCACCTCGGTGGCTCAGTCATTAAGCATCTGCCTTCAGCTCAGGTCATGAACCCAGGGTCCTGGGATCCAGCCCCTTATCAGGCTCCCTGCTCAGCGGGAAGGCTGCTTTTCCAACTCCCACTTCCCCTGCTTATATTCCCTCTCTTGCTGTCTCTTTCGCTCTGTCAAATAAATAAATAAAATATTTTTTAAAAATCACACAATTCCTGACTTAGCAACACATCCTTTTGTGGTATTAGTCTAGCTCTGAGAGCCCCCAAAATACAGAGGTAGGTAGGTAGAGAGATAGATAGATTTTAAAATAAGATCTTTAAATTCCAAAGGGTTAAGCATGCTTTCTCTGGCACACCTGATTATTTTATGTCTAAGAACTTGGTCCTGGAGCTAAATTGCAAATTTAAAATTTAATTTAAGATTGCAAAATCCTACTCAAAATGATGTAGAATTACAATGGCCACTATTGGAAGTGTTCCAGTTAGACAAGCTCATTCATTTAAGAAGTGCATTTGAAAGTAAGGGTTTCTGAATCAAACAAATGGGAATGGGACACTTACTTTACTTGGTATGTAAGTAGATTTCAAAAGACTTCAAGAATTCCAAAATAGCTTCATTAAAAGAATTCAATGCAAAAGACTAACAAACAATTAAGAACATAAAACAAATGGTCATAAGACCAACATAACTTATAATACTTCCCTCTGTCTTCTTTTATTTGAGTACTCATTCTAGTAATCCTGAATTATCCTTCCGGTCTGAAAAGACTACACAGTCATAAACAGAAGTTTGCTGAATTAGTAGCCTTACACACACCATATCTACCTTTGAAGGATGGCTCCCATATGAGCCCCTCCCAGGGCTGATGAGGAGACTAGAGATTTTCTGGTCAACTCTTAACGTTATTTCCTTAAACAGCCAAGGGGAAAAGAAAATGAAAAGTAGTGAAAAACCTTGTCAAATTCTGATAGATACCAAAGATACACCCTCTATTTTAAACCCCACTTGGACCCTACAAATGGGACCCTGGAAAGACTGGCAGAAGCCATCTAAGGGTGTATTCTTACCAGAGTCAGCTCTCCCTAATCTCTGTCTGTAGTACCCAGTAAAGAGAGGAAAGTAAAATATCTTTTGTACCCTTTTTGGGAATGCCTCTTAAGTCCAGGGTATTATTTAATACAGACAAAAATATTTACTATTTGTCCCAGCTGAAAACTGACAATATATTTTAAAAAAGAATTTTTGAGTACCTCTGTGGTCACAAATTGGTAGCCGGTATTTAGAGCCTGATAGGATTTTTTTAGGCCTTCTTCCCTAAGTTGAAATAGAACTATGTACCCAGAGGGAGAAAAAAAAGGCTTCTAAAGCATCCCTGGAAGGATTTACTAAAACAAACAGCTCTAAATCCAAACCATAGAAGCAATCTTTTGATTTCCACTTTAGTCAAAAATCTTCACCCTTAAAGAAAAGGTAAACTTAGGATAATGTAGGTGGACAGGTAGATGAACCTATGATGTCATTTAGGCTGCAACCCATTTCTTTGAGGAATTGAGAACAACTGTCCTAATCTTAAAGATCCTTGTAAAGCTAACTGTACAGCTCCTGAGGCAGTTCAAAGTCCACCCATTACTTTTTACCAATCCTAAAACTTCCCTTATTTATTTCAAAAGGCTTGTGAGTATTGTACATATTCTGGCCTCAGGAAACAAAGTTCTTCTTGGAGGAATTTGGCATTCTATCCCTGTGCCTTTGAGATATAAATCTAGGCCATTTCTGTAAAGTACTAACTTCAGGGAGGTAATTCTTATCAGAAGGAAAAGTTATTTGAAGCTTTGGTGAATGATAAAAAAAATAATAATAAACAACTTAAATGTCTTATCCACAAAAAATGTCTTTACCCATATCATGGTTAAAATGTTTAGAATGAAAACTATAAGGTCTCTTCTCTGTCTGTATATTCATGTGTGTCTACTATATATGTGCATCTTGTAGATATGTGGCATTTTTCTACCTCCAGATGTTATTGCCAAAATTAATTGGTTAAACAGCTCTATTTAACTGGCTTAAAGAAAATTAAATGCTTATATAAGTTAAATTCCCAAAAAAAATATATTAGAAACTCAACCAAATGAATTTCAGGTACATGTGACCTGGGAAAATAGTTGGTATTAAAGATAATTTAAAATTTGTTAGTTTAAAGTTGGCAAATCTTCAGAGTTTTCAACTTTAAATATAAAAATTTCATTCTACCTTGGTTTACTAATTGAATCAGTTCATGTAATCAGTCAAAAAACTTGTCAACCAGAAAAATAACAGGATGATGACTGATGTTTAATGTCTAGGAAAATTTTTGTAGGTAATGTAAATATAGTTGTTAAAAACAAGTAAATTAAGTAGATGTGAATGTAATAAAAACTTTTTAAATAGTTTCTCCAAATCTCCAGTAACCTGAAACCTTAAAGTTTTGCTAAGTTAAATGATAAGTTAAAGTCATTAACATACAGAACATTTCCAAATAAGATAAAATACCAAAATGTTAATTACTGAATACAGGTGATCTACTTTATGCTTTCTTTTATGGAGGAATTAAAGATATTTGCATCTACTAATGAACATGATTTGTGCCACACTGATTGACTCTGAGAAAGTATACGCCTCTGAAAATTATTAAAAATATTTATAAATTTGCCAAACTATAGAATGTTAATGTGAAAGACAGTTTGCAATGAATTACTTATTTTCATGAGAAATTAAAGTTTTTAAGGATTAAGAATTATAATATATGTAACCACAACTACTAGAAATAATAAGGGAAACATTCCCATATGTGGTGAAAATGGGATATGTGTTTTCAGTAAAAGAAGATATAAGGAATTGAAATGCATTTTTTTTCTGTGGGAAAATAAAGTAACTTTGGCCTAAAGAAAGGTTGGTTATTTCAGAATGTGAAAGTGGAAAAACAAAGAATGGAATCGTAGAAAGTTTATTTTTAAAAAAAGGAAGGAAGAAAGAAAGATTGATTGATCTTTGTTAAGGAATTTAATGCATGGTCAAGCTGGATAAAATTGAATAAATTTTTATAAGCATTTTTAAAAATAAGCTTTAATATCAACAGTATAGTTACATAAAGCTAATTCTTAATTTTCTTTCATGTGCTGAAAAGACAAGTTTTTGTGGATTATTGACCTACCCTTAATAAGAAATTGTGCAACTATATAAATTTCTGTATTTGCCTACAAAGTCTTTAACTGTCATCATGGTTAAAGGAATAATTAAGTGCTGTTTCACAGTGAGTTATGATCCTATTTGATTAAGTGTTTTAAAACCTTTTGATATTTTTGACAAACTCCCCCCAATCAAATGCTAAATGAAGTGTTTTTGACCTTGAACTAACTTTGGGATTTTTCAGAGGTATCCTAGAACATCTCAATTGATTTGTTCTCTCTTTTTATAAAAAGGAAGATGTTAAAATAATTAGGCATATCTGAGATGTTAAAACATGGGAAGCATTGTCAAATAAGTAATGCTAAACCTCTGTGTATATCCTTGTATGCATGTTATTAATATAAGTGTTCCAGAAACTGTATAAAATTCCTAAATATCTCATATGTGATGGCAGTCAAAAGCCCAGTTATTATCTTGAAATGTGGTATGTTATAAAAATAACCAAATTTCTTTGTCGATTCCATTATAATAAACTCATCATATTTTTAACAATGGGCATTTTTAAGTTGTTTGTCATTTACAGACAGTTATTATTTTACTCTAATGTTTTGCAAAAGTGTTCCTACAAAAGCCTTCATCTTCAAGGAGATTCAAAAAAAAGACTTTTGACATGTACTAGGTTCTGATAACTTTAAGATCATAAAACTAAGCTGGGTAAGAATTTCCAGAACTAATGGAGAAACTGGATTCAAGCAGAACAAGAATTAGTAACATGGGACTGAATAAGCTGAGGGGGAGGATTTTAATGTTTTTTTAAAGATTTATTTATTTATTTTGGAGATAGAGCGTGTGCAAGTGGGGGAGGCGCAGAGGGGGGGGGAGAGAGAGAGAGAGAGAGAGAGAGAAAATTCTCAAGGAGACTCCCCACTGAGTGTAGAGCCTGACATGGTGCTTGATCCCAGAATTCTGAGATCATGACTTAAGCTGAAATGAAGAGCTGAATGCTTAACTGACTGAGCCACCCAGAAGCCCCTATAATGTTTTTCTTTTTCTTTTTATTTTTTTATTTTTTATAAACATATATTTTTATCCCCAGGGGTACAGGTCTGTGAATCACCAGGTTTACACACTTCACAGCACTCACCAAAGCACATACCCTCCCCAATATCCATAATCCCACCCCCTTCTCCCAAACCCCCTCCCCCCAGCAACCCTCAGTTTGTTTTATGAGATTAAGAGTCACTTATGGTTTGTCTCCCTCCCGATCCCATCTTGTTTCATTTATTCTTCTCCTACCCACTTAAGCCCCCATGTTGCATCACCACTTCCTCATATCAGGGAGATCATATGATAGTTGTCTTTCTCTGCTTGACTTATTTCGCTAAGCATGATACGCTCTAGTTCCATCCATGTTGTCGCAAATGGCAAGATTTCATTTCTTTTGATGGCTGCATAGTATTCCATTGTGTATATATACCACATCTTCTTGATCCATTCATCTGTTGATGGACATCTAGGTTCTTTCCATAGTTTGGCTATTGTGGACATTGCTGCTATAAACATTCGGGTGCACGTGCCCCTTTGGACCACTACGTTTGTATCTTTAGGGTAAATACCCAATAGTGCAATTGCTGGGTCATAGGGCAGTTCTATTTTCAACATTCTGAGGAACCTCCATGCTGTTTTCCAGAGTGGCTGCACCAGCTTGCATTCCCACCAACAGTGGAGGAGGGTTCCCCTTTCTCTGCATCCTCGCCAGCATCTGTCATTTCCTGACTTGTTGATTCTAGAGCGTATCATGCTTAGTGAAATAAGTCAAGCAGAGAAAGACAACTATTATATGATCTCCCTGATATGAGGAAGTGGTGATGCAACATAGGGGCATCAGTGAAGAATCAGTGAAACAAGATGGGATTGGGAGGGAGACAAACCATAAGTGACTCTTAATCTTACAAAACAAACTGAGGGTTGCTGGGGGGAGGGGTTTGGGAGAAGGGGGGTGGGGTTATGGACATTGGGGAGGGTATGTGCTTTGGTGAGTGCTGTGAAGTGTGTAAACCTGGGGATTCACAGACCTGTACCCCTGGGGATAAAAATACATGTTTATATAAAAAAAAAAAGAAAAAAAAAGAAAGGTAACTTCTCAATCTCTACGGAAAAGCTATGCTTCTAAATTTTACTACCTCTTTAAATATGGGCCAGGGGACAAGAGGGAGAAATAAATATGGGTCCTATCAAAAAAAAAAAAAAAGAAGAAGGTGAGTTCTTTGGCAGGGTTTTTCTTTGACTTATTTGATTTTGATTGGTTTGGATCTTGGGGACTATGGATCGAAATGTTACTCCAGACATTGAGAATTATTCTACTTATAATAATATAGTAATCTCCCTGGTGTGTTGTATCTTCTCAAAAGCTTTAAATGCATGTTTGCAGCTGCTAACAACCAAGTAAATGATCTCCCTAAAACTGGAATGTCAGAAAAGAAATGAAAGGAATGATTGACTTCAAAATTGTAAGCCCGAAGTCGTGACCTATGACTACCATAGAGATTCAGCAAAAATCATTAAGACTTGTGAATATCACACAGAAGATCGATAAAAGCTGTGAGAACTACAGAGTGGTACTTGGTAGTGGCACTAATGTCTTAAATTTTGATTGCATCTCTCAGTTGAGCTGAGAGTCTGGTCAAAAGGAGAGGATTCTTAAAAAAATGAAACGACAGGCCCAAAATGAAGTTACCTGTGCTAAGCCCCATGTCACCAAACTGAATCTCAACAGCCAACTTCAATGCAGTTTCAACCTCCCCCAGGAATGTAATCTTAACAAGTTATTTTGGAATTTTCTGGTCAGCAGTAGAGTGCTAATCTACTCCTTCCCTGTCCCTGCCCCCCTTCTGCCTGTAAAAGTCTCCCATTTTTTTATAGCTCTTCAGAGTTTTTTCCTACTTGCTCGATGAGATGTTGCTTGATTCATGAATCGTTGAATAAAACCAATTAGATCTTCAAATTTACTCAGTTGAATTTTGTTTTTTAATAGTGTTTATTCTAGTTTTGAATAGTCCATGCATATTTGGAACATCTTATAATAACTTCATACTGGAAATACATTTGTCTCAAGTAGGAACTATATGTGGATCATATATTTTATTATCAGTGTAATAGAATAATATTACTCTTGAATATAAAAAATAATCTACATATATATAAATGTATTGGGACATTTCCAGGTAAAGCTGGAAAATGTACATTGTGAGAATATTAAATATAAAGCATAATATTCACTATAATTCTATCTTATTTAGAAGTAGGGAAAAAAGTTACACTGTATTCTCTGCCTTAGCTCTCTGCCTTAACTCATATTTTCAAAGTGGGAAGTAGTTGACAAATTAATAAAGGTATTTGTTTCTGCCATCATGTTTTCAGATATATCTCTTCTATATCCAACACACATGCTGTGGAAAATGTACATAAATGATCAGTTATCTGTTAAATTATGTTTTAATCACATGATGTAAAATGAATTTGTAATAAATCCTTCTACAAAATAAGTAACTTTTTTCTATAGATTACCTCCTTTCATACCTACCCACACCAATTTTGGTTTATGGTATGTGGGAGAACTGTGTGGTCAACTTCAAAGGATTTAGTGAACCATCAGTCAACATTCAAATTATTTTCTCAAACATTCATGAAATTCTTAAGTGAACCCTACCCACAAATTGAAGATTTCTGGAAATCAACTTCATCCAAATGAAAGAGCTTAAAAGAAACACACACACACACACACACACACACACACACACACACACACGTGCATGCACGCGTTACAAAGCAGAAATGAAAATTCAACGGAAGCTTGATGCTCCTGTAGTCGAATTTTAATATGGAATGAAACTGGAATGCAATATTATGGTTCCACAACTTGCTATTTTTTCATCTGAGTCACTATTTATGTGGACAAAGCAAATCATTTTAGAATCCTTGCCTTCTCCTTCCAATTGTCAAAAAGAAAACCTTGGCCTCAAATGGTGTCATTTATGTTAAGCCAAGTCACCAAACTGGGGCTTAATATTAAATCTAATTGGAGTTTCAGTCTCCTCCAGAAATGTGCTCTTAACCAGCCAGTCAAAAATTTTCAGTTCAGCACCAATGAGGTAATCTGTCACATGGGTCCTCTTCATCTCCCAAAGGAAGATAGGGTCAACTGCATAAGAACCCCTGCTTTTCCTCTCTTAGAAAAAGTGACTTTTCCTGAAACAATTCTTTCTTTGTTAGTAATTTCCTTTTCTCACTCTCCCTCCTATAAAAACCTTTCATTTTATACGACTCTTTGGAGCTTCTTTCCATTTGCTAGACAGTATGCTGCCCAATTCAGGAATAGCTTAATAAGTCAATTAGATCTTCAAATTTACTCAGTTGAATTTTTCTTTAACACTATCCATGATAATGCAGAAAGCAAGTGAAAAAGAGAAAGCAAAGGAATGAACAAGGCCTAACAACTCAATGCAAATATGTGATAGACAGACTACTTTTTATGCTTTTAAATGTAACAACTCAATATGAAAATGTGACACCAAAGTCTCAAATCAAAAGAGGCAATTGCAGAGATTATATAGCTTCCTCTTAGTGTTCATGAAAACATTAGTAATTTCATTCAATACCCTACTCTATCACTTAAATGAAAATATTATTGTCCACCCAACACAACCCTCAATTTCAAAGTATTATACAGCATTTCATTACAGTGCTAATTGTTAACACTTCTATACAAAAGCAGATGTATACTAGTTGGAACTGAAATATCTGAGGTCATCAGCTATGGTATCGATCAGGTATCAAAGTTAATACTCTGTGAAAATGTCTGGGAAGTATAATCTTACCAACAATTAATGTCTCTCTACAAACATTTTGTGTGTACTTTCACCACATGGAATTAATTCAGTGAAAGAATTTCACAAACTTTGCAAAAGGTTACCCTTTTAATAAATCTTGTCTTGATGTTATTGGATATAGGCAGATTTTAGATCAGGTTTGCTTTTGGCCCCTTTCCAATTTAGTAATTTTGTTTAATCCTTTGACTTTAGGCTCTGCCTTTAGTGATAACTCTTATTGTAGCCTGATATTTATTGTTTAGTACCAGGGTCAACCTCTATCAAAAAGGTATTGGAGGGTCACCAATGCCCAGCTGGTTCCCTTTTGTACATAGAGAACATATTCAAACCATAGCATCGGGTTTTGGCACAGCAAAGGAGTTCTGACAATGATGTAAGCTTTTCTACTATTTTGTGAAATTGGATGGAAAAAAAAAAAGCTTTAAGGAGATCAGAATTTGCCACCCCAAAATATGTTTCTTTGGCATGAGGATTATTTTAAGCTGGTTATTTAAACAAAAGAGGTGGACACCAGAGAAGGTCTAAAAACCAAATAGAAGTTAACACTTTTGTAAGAAACATGTACATTTATTATAAGGGAAATTCCCATTTTTTAAAAAAAGATTTTATTTATTTATTTGACAGACAGAGATCACAAATAGGCAGAGAGGCGAGGAAGCAGGCTCCATGCTGAGCAGAGAACCCTATGTGGGGCTCGATCCCAGGATCCTGGGATCATGACCTGAGCTGAAGGCAGAGGCCTCAACCCACTGAGCCACCCAGGGACCCCAGGAAATTCCCATTTGTAAGGGTGTCTCCTTTGCTATACCAGAAAGAGAGGATGACCCAATCTCTAGAAACTCTTTTGCAGAAGGCAATGACTTAAGTATATGAAACAATCATAACCTTGTTTACTGTGCATTCCTAATAGCTGGCTCCCCACTGCCTGAATGTTTTTGTCATTAGCTGGAGATGGTGTTTAAAGTGTTAGCTTGGGCCATTAGGGGAGTTACTGAGTTTTCCTGGGTCTCTCCCAATTATGCAGGAGGTATACATGTTATTAAATTTCTTTTTGTTTTTCTCATTAATCTGTCTTATTATATTAAATTAATTATTGGATCAGTGGATGAACCTAGGAAGGAAGTAGAGAAAAATTTTCAGTTCCTACATAAACAGAAGTATAGGAATAGAATTTAGTTTTGGCTGAAAGAATTTTACAACTATGTATTATTTATACCATATTATACATATTGACAGCCAAAGACCAAGCAGTAGGTAATGCCTATAAGTAAATGAATGAATCAGCATTTTACTTAGGCTTCACTGTGATGAATACTAATTTGTTAATGTGTAAAATTCTGCATTAAAGTGCTAAATTAGCCTTGGCCCTTGTGAAATTTAGGCAAGCAGAAGCATTCAAATACATTATCACATATTAATTGCCAATAATGACTTGCATCAAGGTAACAAGTGTTATTTAAAATAAATTAACAGATACAGAAAAAATCCTAATTAATGAATTTGCCAATTATCTGTCTTGCTATAAATATGAGTTTGTCTTCTGATTCTAGTCCTTTCCTATACACATATGCCTATGAATTCTACTTATAATGATTTCTCAAGAAGCAAAGGTTGGCTATGCGACCTGTACAACTCTTTGTGACCAGAATTTCTTAAAACTGTTCACTGAATGCTTTCTTGTAGAATGAAAGCATCAAAGCAAATAGCAGTCTATGTATACACAAAACGTTTTAGGGAACAAATCCTTAAAAAAGAAGTAACTTCATAAGGTGCCAAAACAATACTACAAAGAAAAGAGAAATAATTCAAGTGAGGCATTGTATGAAGAAACTTAATTTTCTTCCATTCTCTTAATATGCCTGGACAAAAAAAAAAAGCTTCTTTTCCATTACCTCATCTTAAGTAGTTTTTCAAACCAAACCCATACTCACACTCATGCTGTCACTGATAATGGATCTCATGTCAAAGAAAAAGAGCATAAAGGACCCGATAATAAGTGCAATTATCAAACATCAAAAATGTAGATCAAAGTGGATTTCCCGACTCTTCTATATGCAGTCACTTCACAGCATTTCACTATTCATATCATGTGGTCTTGACAGGATATATTAATTTCTCCATTATGAGAGCAATGGAATTGGCACATTTCAGTCAGAAGCTGGCAATAAGTAGAGTCATTATTTCTCTTATTTTAGTGGTTTGTGTATATATGTGTGTGTGTGGGAGAGAGAGATTGTGTGTGTATGTGTTTGAAAGATACACTCCCCAGACACACCACACTGTCTCCAGAGGTGATAGAGAGCCTTCAGGGAGATGTTAACCTTCCTATGAAGGATGGATCCAGGCAAGGATTTTATTTCTTTCAGATAGTACAATATTTCCTCTCTCTGGGAAACACCCGACCTATCTTTGGGAGGACTAAATTATCTCAGAGGGAGACTGGGAGTTCTAGAAACTTGCCTCCCTGAATCATTTCAATAACTCAAGTAATCCAATTTATATCCCCCCTACCCAATCCCATACTCCCTCCTTTCCCCAACACTTTTTCTGATAAATTTTTTTCTTTGAAAGAATTTGCATTTTCTTTTCCTACTAAATGTCAAATAAAAATTTTATGCTAGGTATTCTGGAGGCAGATTTCCAGAGTCTTTACAGACTATAAGCTTTCATTAACTGTAAGTCATTTGTGCCTATACCCTGGTCAGTGCATTAGAAAAATACGCCAGTGACAAGGGAATTATCTCTGAACCCACCTTCAACCATCTGACCATAATCAGAAGAGAGAAACTTTTTTAGTTCCTTTTGCAAGGATCCATCTATAAGTTTCTTAGTAATCAACTCCTTAGTGTCTTAATATGCTATTTCTCAGCCACAGAATAAGAGCAAACACTGTTTCATATTTTTCATGAAAATCTGAACATGTGAAAAGAGAAATAAACCAAAAGGGCAAGCCTATATACGTAATGACAGATGGGACCTAAGCATCAGGGGAAGAAAAGTTTCCTTTAGGATTTTTAAAAAATTGTTTTAAAAAGGCAAAATGCTTTCAAGTTAGTAAGTTGAAAATCAATTGATTATAACAAAGTTTCAATGAGTTTTAAGTATTTTGAGGTTAAAAATGGCAAGTCATTAATATCTTAAATTCACTAAAAGATCATTTTTGTTTTGTTTATAAATTTCAGTCAATCAAATTTTTCTTGACAGTTGAGCACTTCTTAAATGTTAGTTTGAAAATAGGCTAGTTTCTAAACATGTGCTTTAAGATACGGCTAAACTAACTTTTAACTATCATTAAATAAATAAATATTATAATAGATAGGTTAGCCAATTAGCATACTTCATTTTTCTCTATGGGGTAAAATGGCTCTGGATCTGGAACAGCTGCTGAAGTTGTTCACCATGACAGTAGTTAGAGAGAAGTTTCTGGAACTAACTGTGCCAGGCAAAGAGATAATTTTATAGTCTTCTCCCCAAGGGAGGAAATATGGATGAAGAGTTTGAGATGGCAGACTTCATCAATAAATCATGGTGAATATAACAGTGTTGCAGAATTGGGTAGTGGTTTCTATAATGACCAGTAAATACTGCTCTTGTTACTGTTTTTAAAGGGCAAGAGCTAAGAAATATGGGAAGAAAACAAAAATTAAAAAAAGTCACAGAATAAGTAGCCCAAAAAGCAGATATCTTAATGTTCCAGAACCATCATCACAATCATTCTCTGTGCCATAAAACATGTGACGCTTACAGAATAAGAAAAGTGAATATTAGGATGTCAATGGCACTGAAAAGACCTACTTAACAGAAAGAAAAAATGCCATTTACAATCACATTTTATATTACATGTGAACTTGAAGGTGTAGTGCAGTGGTGAGACCAGAAGTTCTGAAACTGACTACCAAAGTTCAAATCCCAGCGCATCACTTAATGCCCATTAATTTAGGCATTACTAAACCTCTCTGTGTCTATTCCCTAATCTGTAAATGTGGTCAAATAACAAATATCCCACACCTTCTGGAGAGAACTAAATGAGTTAGTTCATGTACTTAGAATGGTGCTGGATGTACAGTAAGTGCTCATTAAATTTTGCCATTCTTATTAATAAAAAGGAACGCAGAATAATTTACAGATAAATGTTTAGTGGCAGTCTTGGTCCGATACAAAGTTGTGAAATGAAACAAAAAGGAGGGCTTTCTTCCCTCTTTCTTTAAATTCCGTTTCCTTTACAGCTGCCTCTTTTCTTCCCAAGAGGTTCCTCCCTCCCCTCGGACTGTGAATTCCCACCCAAATCTGCATTGTTAAATAAAACTATACAATCCAGGTGTGTGTATGGTTTTTTTTTTTAACCCTCTGTATCCTAACAATACTCCTTCATCCTATGGCACTTTCTCTCAAGTCAAGGTCACAAGAGAACATCAAGTAGGATGAATTACCAGGGAGGCAGTGCTGATATTTTGAGCACAGTCCTGAATAAAAGGAGTAAGTGTCCAGGGACTATCAAGAACTATGAAAACTGCAAATGTCGCTGTGTGCTGACTCCTCCCAGTTAGCGGAAGACTAACTCCAGAGTTCTGGGGTTTAGATTTGTACCTCCACCTGAAATTCAATTTATGCTCTGAATATCTCATAGACCTGCATTTAATATGCCTAAAATGCAACTCCTAATTCCCTCAGTCTCACCATACTCCTTTCCCCCATCTTACCTAGGTGACACCACAAGGTATCTAACTGCTCAAGCAACAAAATGGGATCATCTCAGATTTCTCCTTCTTGTATACCTCCTACATCCAGTTCATCACCACTGGCTTCCTTCAGAAGTATATCTTGCATCTACACACCTCTCTTTGTTCCCTATTCCAAGCTACCATCATCTCTCACCCGAATAACTGGAACAGTCTCCTGCCTGGTTTCCCACTTCCAATCTTACCCGCTTTGATCTATTTCCTGTATGATAAACAGGTCTAGAATAAAGTTGAAAAGACAAATTGGAAATTCCCCTCCCTTGCTTATTAAATCCCTCCAGTGACTTTCTACTACATTTAGGAAGCCATTCAAACTCATTATCTTGGCCTCCAAGGCCTGTGAACTGGCTGCTGTTTAGCTTACAGTTTCCACTGAGCTGTTCTTCTCCTGGTCCGCCTTATTTTTGGCACATTGGTCTTTTTGTCCTAGATGGGGTTATATCTTCCCATCACAAGTCCCTTGTCTATGCTTGAAAGATCCTTCCCCCACCCCCTTGCCCACCCTTGCCTCATCACATCTTGTGTATTTCCTTCATAGTGCTTATAATATTAATTCAATATTTTTTCTTTATTTGATTTTCCTCTTTTCCACATTGGAATATAAGCTCCATAAGCATCACTGTTCAGTGTTCTTTCTCTAGCATCTGGCTATAATAGGTGCTCAACAAATATATTGAGTGGATGAATAAGTAATACATTTCAATACTTGTTGAATGAATAACTGGAAGGAATGCTTTTTAATCTCCTCTCAAACTAAAAGATGTAGAAAGCTTCTATTGTCATAATGTATAAGCCGAACCCACCACTTAAAAATAGTCATCTCAATACAACATCTACGTAGCATTTTGATCATATAACGGCTAACTGTCCTTCAGAATGAGCTAACATTTTAGAGTGAAACATGACAGTAAGTGTAATATTGCTTGCTCTTCTTTGTTGTACAGTGGTTCCAGTTGATACCTATTATACTTTCAAAATGTCTTTGCTTTAAACCTCCTATTGAATTGGTAGGTTCAGTCATTTGTTTTACAGGTAATTAAAAAAAAAAAAACAAACCCTAGAAATTGCAATGTCACTTTAACCTAAGGTGATAGTTTCTGAATACTCAATATGTAATGTCACTCTAAAATCCTTCACAGGCCCAAAGTTGGAACAAAATGAGGTTAAAATAAAAGGCAGGAGATGGCTCTGGACTCAAACTTCTTTTGGGGATTTGTTTCTAAAGATGCCCTCAAAAAGCAATAGGAAGGAAGAGGAATTGTAACTTAATTGTAGGCACTTTCTTTTTAAAGATTAATAAGGGTTACCTGGTTCTATTTTACTCTAATAATATTCTAATAATGTCAATTAAAAGGTACTCTTATCTATTCTTGAGGACTGAGATAGTCTCTCAATCAAAGTCACTCTATTAGTTTTACTTTTGACCCATGCCATGCCATTCAAAAATATTTTTTTCTTTTTAAAAAAATATTCAGTAAATTCCAAAAAAAAAAAAAAAAGCCAACAATATACTTTCACCTCCAGACTTACTATTTAAGCCTAAGGAGAATATGTCAATCTTATTTGTGTTATCTTGTGGTTCCATAATTGCTCTCTGTGAGAAAGAAGTCATTTCTTATGAGGAACTCATATCCCTAACTCCTTTAAGTGCTTTTGGTATTGGATTAAATATTAATTTGAAGTACATCTGTGCTTATTCGGTTCAGCAGGTCCTGCTTATGAACAATGGTACAACACAACACATGGCAATATGCACTACATTGCTTTTCCGCCAGGGATCACTATTTTGGAATAGATAACAGACCCCTCTGACTTTCACATTATATTTTATGCACTTTTCTATCCAAGTCATTTATAAAATCGGGACTTCTCAACTTTAGAACACAGGATAATCTTTCTGTTTTCTTCTTTCAAAAACAAGTACCTTGAGTACCACCATCTTGGGACCAGCATCAAACATTACATTCCAAGAATATTGTACTTTTGCTGGGGCAGGCTCATTATTATACTATATAGAAGGATATAGTTTCTAAGGCAGGATAAAATTTCTATATAATGTACCAACCTGTATCTTCTGGAGTGCTAAATACAACCTTAGCTATTTAAGCATCCACTGTAAGATTTACAGTTAAGGGACCTTGACATTCATTTTTATAATTGGACTTTTTTTTATGGAAAAAAAGGCTTCCTGGATTATGAAAGATAATTATATATAACTAATTTCCCTTTGGTATTTAAAACAGCCATTTAATTACAATGAATATTTCTCAATTTCCACTAGTTTGTCTTCTATGAGAATGTGATAAGAATAAGGGCATCAGTCTAATTTGAATAATTTTATCTAGGAGTTGAAAGAAATATAGTCATTTCCTAACCCCAGCCACCTTACCTTGTCCCCCACTCCCATTCTTACTCCTACTCCAAAACAGACTAGAACTTGTATTTCATCTCCACAGTCTTTGTGCATTCAGGTTGTACCTTACTCAGTTTTGTAGCCCAAGAAGTGCCTTGTATATGGTAATGATTCAAATATTTGTTGAACTGAAATTTTGTGCTAATGTGAGTGAACTGGGTGGGCCTGGCTCCATGTCTTCAGCCAGGACAACAGAAAAACAAGGGCAACCCCTCATTGATGAGTCTCTGGGTGGTTTTCCGTATCACATAGCTTTTGGGGGCTGCTCAAGACAATTTATAGGACCATTTTTCTTCCTGTGTTTTCAATCACCATGTATTCCTAGAAATTTGTCAATCCAGGCATAAAATCACCTTGATAAAGCAGGGTTTAAAGTACTGCAATTCAAAAACTTTCTTTCAAGAGTCCCTTATTCACTTGACTGCAGTTTTCAGAGAGGATGGCATGACTTATTTTTCCCTGGAAACACGATAACTATGCTAGCTCAGTGATAATGGCATTTGATGCAGAATGGGCTTATTTAGTTGTTCTTAATAAAGGGATTTGGTTACCTGGAAAAGTTAACTGCATAGGTATCTTTTTAAGTCCCGGTGTTTTAGCCCCAAGTGGCCTTATTACTGTAAAAACAAATTATTGCAACTTAAAGTAGGGTGCAGCAAAAAGATGTGTCTGTTGTCATGTTACATCTATTGATAGCATTTATGTCATCACTGGATAATAGGGTTTGTTATTAAGTATCAGGAGCAACTAAGGATTTTGAATAACCTCAAGTAACATGAAGAGTATTTTTCTAAAGACTAGATTTAGGCAATAATAGATTGAAAGTTTTAAGTCTGTCTTTTAACAAATTAAGCTGAGTTTACACTACTGAAAAACGTTTTCACCTCCATGTTCTCGCTTCTCATTTGCTTTTTTTCTTTCAGTGATCAAATATTTTAATCACATAGCAAAGTACTGAGAGTAATATAACAAACATCCATAAATCCACATGGGAAATTAACAAACATTAACCTTTTATCATATTTGCTTCATGCCTCTTAGTAAAGAATGAAAACATTATAGTTAGCTCTTGAAATCCCATTCTTACCTCTCTTAAATTCTACTCTGCTCCCCCACCCCTCAGAGGCAACCACTATCCTGAAGTGTGTTCTAAGCACTGTTCTCTCTTGCTGGCATGCTGCCTTCCCCACTCCTTTCATTAGGTTACCACCTGCCAGCCCTTTGGGTTTCAGTTGAAATTTTGCTTATTCACAGAGAGATTCCTTTCTCTTTCCAAGTCTCTAATCTCTGCTATACCCTATCATGTTTACTGATGGCACCCTTTCATTTTAAATGAGTGCTTATAACAATATTGTTCTATTTGTTTATTTGTATGCTTATTGGGTGTTTCTATGTGGAGCCCAACTAGACTATAAGCTCCCTGGGGCAGGGACCATGTTTCCCTTGTTCATCGCTGAATACTTTGCATCCAACACAGGTTCTTAAACACAGTAGGAGTTCAACAGTATGTTTCAAGGATGAAGCACTATAACCTATCAATATAACCTATAAAAATCTCAATATTTGGCTGTAATCATTAACCCAATCAATGTACTGTTACTTTCCATTCTAACCACAATACAGTGACATTCTACAAAGAAATAGCAACTTGCATTGTGTAATTAATAGTACAAGTAATATTATATGACTTGTAGGAATGTAAAGCCCTAAGATGTACATATATATATATTTTAAATTTTATAGGTAATATAACTGTGTTCCCATAGACTTTAATGTTTTTAAAAATCTTAATTGGCAGTAATTGCACTATTTACATGTTAATGAACAACACCTGGCCCCAGCTGGGTATAAAGAGGCTGACAATGTTTTTCTCTCACCTCCCTGGCAAAGAACTAAGCATATGCAATTTTAAAGAGACTTGCTTGCCAGAAATAACACATTCATAATTGGTAGGACAATATGAAATTAGTTCACACATTTCACCATTCTCAAACAAATGCATAATATTTTTCATGTTTAAAAGCTTTATGATTCAAAGAGGACCTTATTTCCTACACTTGGTGATTATTCACAATCATTAAATTATTCCTGTCAATGAATGTGCCAGAAACTAGCTAAATGGAGGCCCAAGTGGCCTCCTCTAATAAGGGCCCAATTCCTGGTTTAATCCCTTGAAAAAAACAGGGTTTCCTTTGAAGTCATTCAAAATCTATAATTACATATGTTGATTTCCTGGTTCCTCTATCCTATGATACTTTAAATCACTACAGTTTTGATTCTATTTCCCCTTACAATCCTAATACCAATTAAGAGGTATTGAAAAGTGACTTCTGACAAAAAAGATTTTTGTGAGTCATAACATGGTTCTTGTTATTGTATCCAATCATCTGTAAGACATCAGCAGGGATTATGACAAAATGAAAAAAGAAGTACTAGGTCCTCAGACTATATGTGTACCTAGAATTCTATTTTACTAATAGAAGAAAGTTTGACACTGCTCTCCTATTTTCAAATTATAGACAAACCAAGCACCAATTATTTATTGAGAGTCTGATACATTAGCATTATAATGGATACTTTGGAGAGGGGGTTAATGGATGTGCAAGGAGTAAAGTTTCACTTAAAGATGTTTATAAGCTAGTTAGGGAGAAAAGAATGACAAACAACAGCATTACAATATAGTATTGGTTTGTGTGACATAGGGAGTATTTGCAGTCCAGGGAAGAGAGTGTATATTTAGGGAAGTCTCCATGGAAAACCATGTGGACTGAGGGTGGGGAAAGAAAATTTAGTATCTTCCTTGTGGCAGGAAATATGCTAGCTGCCTCATATCATTTAACTTGCTCAAGGTTACACAGTTTTTAAGAGCTGGTAAGATCTGGGACAGGAATCCAGATATGACACTGTATGCATTTCTCACTCAGCTACATGCTAGCCTTGAAGGGTGGGGAAGACAGATAAGGTGAGAAGAACAACATGAGTAATGGGAAGAGTGATTCTGTAGTGTGCTGTGCAGAGGAGATTAGTACAAAAGCCAAGTTTTGTGGGGTGTCATGGAAAATAACATCAAATAGATACAAAAGGAACCAACAGATGATATTTCTAACTTAGGAATCCTTAAAGAAGAGTTTGGATTTGATGAGGTAGAAATTCAAATGAATTGAGTTACATGGTTAAAAAAAAAAGAGCATACTAGGTTTTCAGAAGCTGATAGAGTAAAAAGAGGTGAGAGAGGAATGGAGTGTGATGATGATAAAGAAGGCAACTTCACTAAAAGAGTCAGAACACAAGCTCCTCAGTAGTGCTCTATCTCCAACACAAAACACAGTGACTGTATATGAAATGCTCAATACAATCATATTGATTACTATAATGAATGAATAAAGGAATGAATGGTTTATGGGAGATATTTGTGACATCATGAATGTAAATCAGACTGAAATTTAGCATGGCACTAAGAAAAAGCTCTGGAAAAGAAAATCATTTGTGCTAATAACTAATGGACAGGTAAAATATTTGTTAACAGTTATCAAATAGGCTTAGAATACAATAATAAAAGTCCAAAATAATATTTTAAAAATTAAAAGCATCTAAAACAAGATAGCACATAATGTATCATTATCAATGATTTTCTTAAACATTCATGTTTGGCAAGAATGAAAAGAAACAGGTGGTCTCAAGCACTGCTAAATATTAAGGTTTTATTTTACGGTCATATAGATAGATATAAATGACTGTAATACTTACCTAGAAAATGTCATGACTTTGTCAGTAGAATTAATGATAGCATCAATACCATAAAATTCGAAAGTTTTTATAAATCATTTTGGTCAAAGGCTTCCAATTTGTTTCCACAAATCAGAAACAGGGATCACAGCAAGAAAATGCTGAAAGGCTTTCTTGTTCCATCTTATTCTACTTTTACTTTTATATAAATACAATGTAGTATCAGGAAAAAATGTTCCTATACATTTTATGTGACAGTTTCCCAAGCCTGCAGTGAAAGCCTATATGTAATCATTTTTTAGAAGATTTACTTATTGGAGAGAGAGAGCGAAAGCAAGCTTGAGTGGGGGGAGGGGCAGAGGGAGATGGAAAGAGAGAATCCCAAGTAGACTCTTAACTGAGTACAGAGCCCAAGATGGGGCTCAATCCCAGGTCCCTAAGATCTTGACCAAGAGTTGGCTGTTCAACTGACAGAGCCACCTAGGCACCTCTATACATAATCATTTTTTAATTAAAAATCCAGGATATAAATTTTGAGATAAAGGATATGATAGTTTTGATTATAATAAAAGAAACCACTAGCACTTTCCCAATTTCATCCAAACTGAGCCAGCCATTTTTTAAACGTTTATTTATTTTAGTAATCTCTACACCCAATGTGGGGCTCAAACTCATGACTCCAAGATCAAGAGCTGCATGTTCCTCTGAGCCAGCCAAGTGCCCCAAGCCAGCCAATTTTGAAACTCTTAATAATATAGTTTCTTTCCTTCAGATTTTTTGAATAGGAGGTATAGTCTGCTTTTGGAAGTAAGGGCATTTTTAAAGCATACAGAACATATTCAAAAACAATTACACACACATAAACATACATATGCCATTAAAATGATAAAAGACAAAAAACAAACTGGAAAAAGTATTCATAAATCAAGTCCCAAATAAATAATTTCCTTAATATACAAAAACCTACAAATCAATAACAAAAGACCAACAATCCAATGTGACAAACAATACAAATAGCTTATAGAAAGTGAAATGTTAATGGCTCTTAAACATGAAAAATTCCCCTTCTCATTCATAATAAAAGAAATGGAAATGAAAGAAATGAAATGAAAAATATAGCAAAAAAAGAAATGAAAATATAGCAATATTGGATTTTGAGAATATCATAGGACAGAATTCAAGACATTTGATCATACCCTGTGTTTGCAAATGTTTGAGGAAATAGGCATTCTTCTATGTTGCTAATGTAAATTCAGGTTAGTCCATCTTCTACTGATGGTAATTTGACAATCTGACAAATACTGTCAATATTTATCAAAATTAAAAATGTGCAAATAATTTGGGATACAAACTCTACTTCTAGTACTTTACATGTGTAAAATAAAACTAGTATGTTTTTGTAATAGCAAATAAATAAAACTAACTTAAACTAACTCAAAGCAGTATTGGTAAATGCATTACAGTACAGTGGTGCAACTGGAAATGCAGCAGCTGCTTAAAATAAGGTCCTTTAAGATACTCTGTTTAAGATACTTTAAGATACTCTGTTAAATGAAAAAATACAAGGTTTGGAGCAACAAATATAGTGTGCTTCTATTTGGGCTCCAAGAGGAAATATAACTGCATATGATTGCATATTTCCACAATATCACTGAAAAGATACCTAAGAAACTGGGTGGAGCAGTTGATTTCAGAGAAACTGGGGGTGAGGGTTGAGGGAGGGAGATATTTACTTACTGGATACCCTCTCTACATTAGGTCTAACTATAAGAAATTGCCAGTACTGAACTGTTTTTGACACAGAAAAACAGTAATTTCATTTTGTTCAAAAACACCATTGCATTTGTACTACATGAATGTGTTACCTATTACTAAAAAGGACATGTTTTAATTAAAGCTACATCTCATGCAAAAGGTTTTGTTATTTTTTTTTTTACTAGAGTTGGTATAGTGCCATCAAATGAACTTAAGACCTCGTCAATTGTGTAGATGGCTGTGGAGAATGGGATGGCCAAGAGAGAAACAGTATAGCGTATCTTTGGATATTAGATGTAAGGCAGAAAGCCCCATTTCTGGAGTAAGGTTGCCTTGGCCTTGGCTATGTGACCTTGGAAAAGCTAAATAACCTTTTTGTACCCGGGTCTCAACCATACAATGGAAATAAGCATAGTGCAGAGCTCATCAGAATGTTGTTGGATAGCATAGACCTAATGTCTAACATGCTGAGGAACATGCCCGACACATAGCGCTCCACAATGTTAGCTGCTGTTAGCATGAGCATTATCATCACCACCACTAATATCATTATTGTTGTTGTTATTATTGACATGGCTTATTCACTCCTCCAGAGTTTCAAAGTTACTTTCAAATTTTTGTTCTGTTCTTATTTTTCTCCCAAAGCCAATCAGAGCTGTGCTTATTTTGGTTCTATTTGCCTTCATATCCACTATTCATGCTTCTCCTCCTCTGCATCTTATTCCTGCTTCCCATTTCTAGGCTTTCATGGCAGGTGACTCTTTCTTTGCCCCCTTCAGCCTGGAGGCAGTGGTGGCTTCCTGCTGTTGCTGATACTTGGGTAGCCTCAATGTCCCATATTCAGCTTTTCAACTCCTCCATAACCTGTGTAACCAAGTTCCAATATTAAATCTCTCTGTTTTAATTTTTATTTCTCTTACTGGTTAGACCTTGACTGATAGAGTAGGGCTGACACAAGCAAGCATGAGAAAGAATGGAGGATAGGCAGCATGTGCTTGGCACCAGTGGCCAGAAATGACTCCAGTTTCTGATCAGTTTATTTAACTGAATCCTATGGGTGTGAGCTGACCCTGCAAGTAACCTCCAACGCTAATACTATAGTAGTCAAGTCTTAACAGGATTTAACGTTTTTACTAAATCAAGCAAAAAAGTTATTTCTGTCTTGATGGCATGTATCTGATGTTTCCATCAGCAAGTGTTACAAACTGTTAATTAAAACACTAGAGTTGACCTAACCAGTACTGAGAGGAAATGTAAGCATCAGTAGTAATGCCTGATCAATTGGATGTATTTATGACTGTCTCTTCATTATTTCCTAATGAGGAGTTCAAGAGGCTATGCATGACCGTAGATGGCTGGCAGGCTACCACATCAATACCTGGGCTCTGTCAGAATCAGTTCCGGGTTTTAGAAAGGCTTATTTATCCACTCCAAGGAGCCCATGTGCATAAAATAAAAGACTCTGCTTATCTTTCTCAAATTATATGCTGTAGCCCAGCTGCAAATAAGTAAATAAAATAACACAATCTGTAGTGTTCCTCAATGTTCATAAAGACAATTTTTAATTTGATGGCATGAAACAATGCATTAAAGAAAGTTTCCTGAAACCAAGACACAACTGAGTTACTCTGCTAAAGCCAGAGATTTTTATTCCAACAGTGATTTCATTATACAGTAAATTATAATGTTCTAATTGGGAATTTGCAAAACACCAAACAATATTAAATTTTAAATGACTATTGTCTTCTGAAATAGTTGCCAGAAAAATTATGGTCAGAAGCTAAATAGATTCTATTTTTTTCTTTAAAATACCATCAGTATGTACATAGCATTTTATACTTTAGAGATAATTTTCAATAATAAAAGATTCTCTGTTAATTAAAAAAGGAGTACTTTAGGTGAATAAAGAAAATTTTATCTAAATACTGTACTTAGGGAAATAAAGCTGATTTAAGACATTGTGAATTGTTCAATGAAACAGAATTGTTCAATGCAACAATCTGAAAAGACTTGGCAAAGAATTATTTGAGCAGTAGACAGAATAGAAACACTGGTATGAAACAAAAGGAAATAAAATAGCAGAGAGAAAGACTCCTCTGGAGGAAAAAATAGCTTGATCCAAGTTTTAAAGAAAATTAGTTTACTTAGGGGTTACATGTTTTTGAAAATTAGTAAATGTATTTTAAAATATTACAAAATTGTGTTAATGAAAAAGAATTGATCTGATGTTTGAAAATGAACACAACATCCTTTTGTTTCTTTCTGAATGTTTTGGAAATTATTCTATTTGTGAATATACCAAGAGATGATTACAAAGATGAAAATCATACAGCTGTCATAAAGACAAAATCAACCTCTGGGCATAAAATGGTAATTACACCAGCATCACAGGAAAGAAAGGATATGACAAAGCCAGGGTTGATAAAATACAACAAAATATGTAACCTCTTTTTCAGATCACTTTGATAAAAAAAATTCTTAAGAATTACAGTTCATAAATAAATAAACAATCCAGGGGTGCCTGCGTGGCTCAGTCGTTGAACATCTGCCTTTGACTTGGGTCATGGTCCCATGGTCCTGGGATCAAGTCCCGCATCCAGCTCCCTGCTCACTGGGAAGCCTGCTTCTCCCTCTCCCACTCGCCCTGCTTGTGTTCCCTCTCTCATTGTCTTTCTCTGTCAAATGAATAAATAAAATATTAAAAAAATAAAAAATAAAAAATCTGAAATACATAAAGAACTTCTACAACTCAAGATAAAAAACACCCAAACAGTGGGATTAAAAAATGGGCAGAAGACCTGAATAGACGTTTTTCCAAAGAAACATCCAGATGGCCAATAGACACATGAAAAGGTGCTCAACATCATTCATCATCAGGGAAATGTAAATCCAAACCATGAGATACCACCTCATACCAGTCAGAATAGTCAGTATCTAAAAGATAGGAAACAACAATTGTTGGTGAAGATATGGAGAAAAGGAATCCCTCAGGCACTGCTGCTGGGAATGTAAATTGGCGCAACCACTGTAGAAAACAATATGGAGGTTCTTCAAAAAATTAAACATAGAAATACCATACAATCCAATAATTTCACTACTGGGGATTTTGGTCCCTTGCAAGGGACCAAAGGCCAGCTACCCACTTTTGCAGGCTATTTTATTTAATTTATTTATTTATTTATTTATTTATTTTATTTTTTTTTTTTTTTTATGCACATAATTTTTTTTTTTAATTTATTTTTTATTTTCAGCATAACAGTATTCATTATTTTTCACCACACCCAGTGCTCCATGCAATTCGTGCCCTTTATAATACCCACCACCTAGTACCCCAACCTCCCACCCCCCACCCCTTCAAAACCCTCAGATTGTTTTTCAGAGTCCATAGTCTCTCATGGTTCACCTCCCCTTCCAATTTCCCCCAACTCCCTTCTCCTCTCTAACTCCCCATGTCCTCCATGCTATTTGTTATGCTCCACAAATAAGTGAAACCATATGATAATTGACTCTCTCTGCTTGACTTATTTCACTCAGCATAATAATCTCTTCCAGTCCCGTCCATGTTGCTACAAAAGTTGGGTATTTTTTAATTTTACTTTTGAGAGGGAGAGGGGCAATGAGAGACGGAGAGAGAATCTTAAGCAGGCTCCACACCCAGCACAGAGCCTGATGTGGGTCTTGATCTCATGAACCTGGGATCACAACCTGAGCCTAAATCAAGAGTCAGACACTTAACCTACTAAGCCACCCAGGTGCCCCATGATTATTTTAAATAAAAGTTACTTAAGAATGAGTCAGTGTGAGGGCACTCAGACCATTTTCTGTCCCCCTGAAAGCAGGAAACAAATCTCCCACGTGAAAAATATCCTTCCTGTACTAAGAGTTAAAAAGGCAAAAACAGCCTTATTACCAGAGATAAGCAAATTGAAGCTGAAAAAGCTGCAGACAACAAACCTTGTTACTACTTTTTTACTAATCCACTACCTTAGCAGAAATTCCACTTAGAATTCTTTACTAATTAATAATCTCAAACATCTATTTTCTTTATCCTGTCAATTATTCACAAATTTTTTGTCTCTTGGTCTAAAATGTATAAAATATTGTCTGTCTTGGTCACTTTCTTAAGTTTCAATTTCATTATTGGGCCTCTGTGTTTAGGTAATAAAACTTGTTTTTTTTTTTCTATTAATCTGTCTCATGGCAATTTTATTCTTAGTCCAGCTGGAAGACCTTGATGGGTAGAAGAAATTTTTTTTTCCTTCCCAACAACTCAAAGAAAACAAAAACACTAATTTGGAAAGATATATGCAGCCCTAAGTTTATAGCAGCATTACTTACAATAGCAAGATATGGAAGCACTCCAAGTGTCCATTGATAGATAAATGGCTAAAGAAGATGTGGTACATACACAAATACACACACACATACAAACACACACACACAGGAATATTATGTAGCCATGAAAAGGATGAGACATTGCCATTTATAACAACAGCAGGGATGGGCCTAGACAGTATTATGATAAGTCAGACAGAGAAAGACACATACCATATGATTTCACTTATATGTGGAATATTAAAAGCAAAACAAATGAACAAAACAAAAATACAAACATATTTTTAAATGCAGAAGTTGTCAGAAGGGAGGTGGGTGGGGGGGTGAGTGAAATAGATGAAGGGAATTAAGAGGTACAAACTTCCAGTTATAAAACAAATAAGTCATGAAGATGAGAAGTATAATAATATAGTCAATAATATTGCAATATCATTGTATGGTGACAGATGGAGACTAGACTTACTATGGTAAGAACTGAGTAGTGTATTGTTGTATCACTATGCTATAAACCCGAAAGTCATATAATAGTATATGCCAGTTATAACTCATTAATACATTTTTAAATGTTTAATATATGCATGTATGTATTTATGTCTGTATGTGTACACATACTATATTTAGAGTACATACAATAGTTCAATACAGGCTAAAGAAATATCCCTAAGCACCTGCTTTTGAAAGTAGAGAAGAATGACTCACAATTTCCATATCAGTTAGTTATATATAAAGGAGTACTTATAAAGTGTTTGAAAAATGTTTGAAAATCAAGTATTTTCTGCTTCTTTCCACCTTACTTCAAAAGTCTGAATTTGCTTATCAATCCACAATTAAAACAAAGCAATGGAATGTAGTTTAGCCACTGCACTTATAATCATAAATAATTAGTTTCAAAATTAAGACATTTTACTATACTGGATTTATTAAATGGACGATTTGCTCTAAAACTTTAAAAATTATTTTAGTTATTTGGGATTAGTATTCTATCACATCTAAATGGAACAAAGTACTTTTCTAATTAATCATTTGATACATTTTATAGAAGATTTACAAATTTTCAAATAATTGTCTCTTTCTTGTGCTTTATGTATTTCTAAAGCAAGTTGTTTTTGACGTTGCCTTCAGATTGCATGAGATTATCACAGAAGCAGCCATAGCTATGTGAAAGGAGCTTTATATACACTACCTCGTTCAATCTTCACAACAAACCTATACTCAGTGGGATTCTGCCCGTTTTATACAAGCGGAAGCAAAGTTCTGAGGTGTTAAGAAACTTGCCTCAATCACATCGCAGTTAAATGACAGAGCTAGAATTGTAATAGTCTTCTCATACTCCAACACCTCTGCTTCCTCCACCATATTCTACTGCCTCTCCAGGTCATATGTAAGAGTGAATGAGAGAACCAGCAGAGAAAAACAAGATTATAGTAAAATTTCACCCACACAACTTCAACTACACCCCCAAGGAAGAAAAAAGAAAAAACAGCTTCTAGAGAATGCTATGAAATTATGCAAGCATTTAATCCAATGTATTACACCTCCATTTATGATTCTGCATGAAACAAGAGATGCTTAGGGTTTCTCCCGGGCCCTGAGAAAATCTTCAGTCAGCTCACCAAATATTAAAGAATGTCCTCTAGATCCAATTTACTGAGGCAGGAAAGTCACTGACTTTAAAAAAAATTGTAATTAAAAGGGTTAAAGTAAAAAGAAATTGGAAGTGTAATGCTCTGTTAACCAAAAAATTCAACTAATTAATATACTTTATTTCCTGAACATTTATATCAGTAAAAGTTTTACTCTATTTAATTTGCTTTCCTTGGGTTTATGTGGTAAATGTAATAATGCATGGAAAAAGCTTAAAATGGTGCCTGACCCACCAGTTACTCAAATTGTTGTTATTGTTGTTCATTGGTTCAATCAACAGAAATTTATAAAATGCCCACTATGGTCCAGGCACAATTCTCCGTCCTAAAGTTAGAGTTGTAAATAAAACGAAGTTCCCGCCCCTGTGAAATTTACCTTTTGGGGATGGAAATATGATACAGTAATGTGCTTTCTGCTTTTACTGTTAATCTTTCTATCATTACCATCATTGTCACCATTATCATTTCTCAATGGAGCAACAAAAAACAATACAAAATATCTAAATTTAATACCATGGTTACCTACACCCACTCACTTCTAGGAGCAGTTATTGTATGACAGGGTTAACCCTACAGTATTTCAGATCTGAGGGAAATTGTCTCTGAGTCTCTAGAGCACTTGTACGGATAGTGAACTGGGATTTCTTTGAGTTTACAGAACAGGTTGAATGAACTGTTTTTATATGCTGAATTGCTAATAATTGTTTTAATAATAAATGTGTGTATAGCAACATTTGATTTGAGAGTTGCTTATATTATAATCTGATAGTGAGGTTTTGGAGAATAACCTTCAATCGTCTGGAGACCTCACCAGAGGCTACCATTGTTTATGAAAAACAAAAACTAAAACTTCCACATGATCTAATTGGCTCAGGTCAGTCCACTGCAGAAAGCTTTCAGGTTGTGTGAGAATATTTTAAACATTAAGAAAGAAATTAAGCAATTTGCCTATGAGCAAGTACAGTAACCCTAGAGTAAGGTTATTACAGGGGTATGCACCCCCGGCCAGTTCTAGACAAAATAAGGTAATTGACATAATGGCATAATTCTGGGGAGACTACAAATTTAATATAATCCAACAAATTTTAAACACTCCAAACAGTCCAACCACAATATTCAGTGGCTGCTCTCAGACTATAGATTATTCTTATTTCTAATAACAAAAGGTCTTGGATGAAGATAATCAGAGAAATTCATTTGAATTTTTTAAAGGTTTTATTTGCTTATTTGACAGACAGAGATCACAAGTAGGCAGAAAGTCAGGAAGAGAGGGCAGGGGAAAGCAGGCTTCCCGCCGAACAGAGCCCCGGATGAGGGGCTTGATCCCAGCCAGGTCCCTGAGATCATGACCTGAGCCGAAGGCAGAGGCTAACCCACTGAGCCACCCAGGTGCCCCAATTCATCTGAATTTTAAAACTTCCAGGTGCTTCAACCAATCCTAAATTTCAAAATATTTTCATGCACAATCTTATGAACCAAGTCACTTAAAAAAAATATGGGGCACCTGGCTTGCTCAGTCAGTAGAACATGTCACTCTTGATCTCAGGATTGTGAGTTCAAACCCCATGCTGGGCATAGAGCTTACTTAAAAAGTAAACTAAGACAGCAAAGAAGGTACAGAAGATTGGTGAATTTTTATAGCACCTCAAAATCTCAAAGTCTTTTACCTCCTATTTGATTCTCATGATATCCAACTACAGGAGGTGGTAGTCCCTTTGGTTATATGAGAAAACTCTTATAGATAGGTTTAGTGATTTGGTAAAGTCATTGATGTGTCATTGGTGTCACTGGCAGAATGGACTAGAATCTAGAATTGACACTACATCATGTGGTCTCAATGATTTCACACCTAGAGCCTTAAGCTATAATTCTTCCTTTATTACAGAGTGGTATAACTGAAACTTAACCAATACAGGCTCTTCCTTCAGGAAACAGGCAAGAAAACATAATGCCTGAGAGAGTAGGGAGGAAATGTTTTTGGCCTCTATCATTGCAAGAAACTTCTTTGCTTTTGAAAGTTATTGCTAACCTTAGCCCTCTCTTATGCACAAGCATCATGAAATTCTCAAGTTTCAAGTTTTTTAAATTAATCTAAATGACACTGGGACATCTGAATTTAAAATATTCCAACCCCATTCTTTTTTCATATGTCAGTCAATGGATTTTTGTCCTAGTGTTCTGTTCCAATTCTACTTTTCTGACACGCATCCCATCATTTTCATTCCAATTCTTTCCTGTATCAAACAACTCATTTTTCTTTCTTGACTTGGCTTTTACTTACACTTTTCAGCAAGTTATATATTATTTTCATGTTTTCCTGATGGTTATGTAAATTAAAGTTTTTTATCTTACCCAAAGTCGAACCCACCTCCCACCCCTACAAAGACACATAGACAGACCTTCATTTTTTATTCATTCCATTTGGATTCTCTCCAATCCATCTGATGAGTACAGATATAGATGTGAAAATAACACCTAATTTAGATCCTCTAAGGGTTTTTAAGAGAATAAAAGAGATCTCACTTTTTTCCTACCAATAATCATGAAACCTCAGTGTTAGAAGGGTCCTTGAAAGTCATTGAAAGTAATCACTTGAAAATCTTAGATAATCTTTGTCCATTAAACATCATTATCACAGGAAATGTGAACTTCTCACACTTGTATTGTTTTCCCTCAATACTCTGCATTCTCTTAATATAAGTAGATCATTTATATTATATACCTACATAAGTTAATCACATAATCTCTTTGGGATCATAGTCTACTTAATGCAACCCACTAATATAGCAGATGGGGAAATTATGGCCTAGAGAGAAGGAGAAACTTTCTGAGGGTCACATATCCAGTTGGTGTATATCCTGAAAGCCACATCTCCTGCCTGACAGGCCAATTCTTGTCTTCTGCTATAACCTACACTTGATAGATTGCCTTGTCAGTACCACTTTCCCTTTTGAAAATATCTGTTGCCTTCCATTCAGTAGAGGCAAAGATCAACCAAAGGCTGAGTTCACTCTTCCTATTTCTAAAACCCTCTACAACATCTAGAACAATATCTGAGATTCAGTAGTTACTTTATAAAATTTCATACATATTCTCCTATTTCTTTCACCTAATTTTCAAATTTTTCAACACATTAAGATAAAACAGAATTCCCAATGACTTACTAAATGCTTTCCTTACTTGTTATTTATCAATACCTTATACTATTTACATTTAGTTGACTGTCTCACTAACTTCAAGACTGAATTAGCATTACAATTAAGATTCTATGAGACAAGTGATCACTACAGACTGGTGGCTTGTCCTGCCATTTCTGAGTCACAAACAAATCATTATGTCGACAGGATATAGAATGAAAATTGATTAAAAAAAGACATTTCTGCACAGCATTCAAAATCCCCATTTGGTATAATTCCCAAGCTTAAATAAGATGATGTGCCACTTCTCATCCAAGATGACCATGAAAAATTAGAACAGTTACAAAAGTGCATATTATGAAAGGTATAAACTCCCCACAGCATTCATTATTACCCATTTAATTTACTGCAAAATATTTCACAAAAAGAGAGCTATTATTTGAAATTTCAAAATGAACCTGAAGATTTTTTTTTCAGTAAATGGTTTTTAAAAGGCGAAAGAGAGGAATTTAGTATAGAATAAAACATTTCAATCAATTTTCCCCTTGCCACTGTACTGTGAAATACATTAATCAAAAAAAAAAAAAACAGGGAATTCAGTGCTGCTGGATCTGCTGGTTTTGTCATTCACTCTACAACCCATTTCGTCACAGCCTGAGATACTTAGGGGTAAAGATACAAACTGTATTTAAGCATGAGGGAAGCATGAGGGAAGTTTACCAAATAAGAGCTTGAGCTAGGCCTTGGGAATGGTTTAGATTCTATTCCATAGGAATGATGACAAGAATACCTTGGGCTTAAGCCACTTGTATAGTAGAAAATGCACTGCTGAGGGGGATGGACTCGGTATCTCAGATTATTAGGGTACATTGACGGGATGGTGATGGTCAGTACTGTGCAATAGTAATAATGGTTACCCATCAAAATCTGTTTTCCCTTTCTTCTTTAGTAACAGAATTCTAGAAATCACATGACCATGCAGCCAGAGACTACATGTCCTGGCCGCAGTTTAGCTAGGTGACTGCTCACCAGTGGAAACCTTAACCCACTGCAAGTGTTCCCTCCACTCTTTCCCCTTCCTACCTGCCGGAGTTAGGAGGTGGTAGGAGCAGTTTCAACCACCCAGATGATAACAGTGGCCCTAGAGGACGATGGAATAACATGAGGTGAGGAATCTGGGTCCCTGTATGACTGTGTGCAGCCAAGGTGTCTGCTCACCCACCCGGGACTGTTCAGTACAGTAACTTTTTCTGTTGGGTTATTTCGTTACAGCAACTAAACCTTTTACCCTAACAAATGGAAATAATCATTGTTATATACCGGAAACTAAAGGGCTTATTTTTAAAAAAAAGATTGTATTTATTTATTTATTTGTTTGTTTATTTCAGAGAGAGAGAGAGCGAGCGAGCACCCACACAAGCAGGAGGAAGGAGCAGAGGGAGAGGGAGAAGCAGACCCCCCTCAAGCAGGGAGCTTGATGCAGGGCTTGATTCTAGGACCCTGAAATCATGACCCGAGCCGAAGGCAGACATTTAACCAACTGAGCCAACCAGGGTTTGTTTTTATGTGCATCCATTGCATCCATCTACTCGTGCCAAAGCGCTCCCTGCACTTTAGGTCATAACTGAAATGCAAGCTCTCCGCAAATCCCCTCCTGATTTATCTCCAAGCTTCCACCAGCTGAACATAACCTTCTTTGTCCCTTTCTCAAAGGACTTCTCATTTTCTTTTCTTTTCTTTTCCTTTCTTTTCTTTTTTTTTTGTGTGTTTTTAAATACTTTATTTATTTGACAGACAGAGATCACAACTAGGCAGAAAAGCAGGCAGAGAGAGAGAAAGAAGCAGGCTCCCTGCGGGGCAGAGAGCCCGACATGGGGCTCAATCCCAGGACCCCTGGGATCATGACCTGAGCGGAAGGCAGAGGCTTTAACCCACTGAGCCACCCAGGCACTCCAGGACTTTTCATTTTCCTAAGTGAATAAAGTAAGTTCTATTTGTGTATGGCTTATGTCCTCTACCAGAACAAACTTCATGGTAGTGAGTTCCTATCTTATTCTCCTGTGTAACCTCAAAAGTGTCAGTACTGTGACTTTCTCAAGAAGTGACTGAATGAAGGACTGAAACCCTTGAGCTTCATGCTGTTTTTCTATAACCTTCTGTTGTAGCAGAATGAGCCTGGAGCAAGTCATGGACAACAGAAGCAGAAAAGAATCTATGTCCCAGAATCGGTAACAAGTTGATCCTAAAACAATTTTTACCTATAACCCTGCTACCTAATGTTCTGTGCTCCCTTCTTTATCCAGCATTTCATTGCACCAGTGAAGGAATAGGAAAGTAATGCATGGTAGTTAACCATTAAAAGTTTATATTCATGACTGCTTCCTAAGTGGATTGTGGGAAAATGTGCCTTAGTAACAAATTTTGTCCTTTGCCAAAGGCTTAGTAGAGTCAAGGACTGAATGGACCAAGAACCACGTTGAGCCTAAAACCTACACTGTTATATTATGCTGGTTTTCTTTTACTTGTCTTCACATTTCACTATCATTTTTGTAATATGGCAAAGACATATATGTTAGGTTTGGTACTAAGGGGCAATCGCCACTTGTAAAAATGGAAATTTACCTCAAATTTTCAAAGAAATGATTTAGAAACAAATAAATATGCTTGCCAATTTGTGTGGAAATCTTGGGTTGAAATTTATTAACTATTATTTATTATTTTTCCCCTACCATTCTAAGTCAATGTAAAATACGATTTGAACAAGGGAAACTTTGCTGTAACAATTTTTTTTCTTCTTTGTACTTTGATATGTCATTATTCAATAACATTTCATAATTCCTTGTGCTGGCAAAGGGGAAAATTAAAAGACAAAAGTGTGAAACACGAAAAAGTAGTTTTTAAAAATATCTGTGAGCCCAAAAGGCTAGTATTTGCATATACTATCTTTATAGAGTTTATTTTTCCTCCTTTCCCTGAAAATAATATTTTAGATGTACAAAACTATTACAGGTTTCATACAATCATCACCCAGGGAGAACCATCATAAACAATCTAGTGGACATTTTTCTAGCCGATTTAAAACATATATAATTATGTTTTCTGAGAGATTATTATCATTACATAGACACTGTTTTATAATCAGCTTTTTTATACTTAACATATCATGAAAAATATCTCATGTTATTAGTCTTCTAAAGCATTATGGTTAATGCTGCATAATGGTTCTACTCTAGAAAAATACCCTAATTTATTTAACCAGACCTCCATTATAGGACCTCCCCCCTGTCTTTTTGTCTCTTCATTCCTTCACATTTATTTCATTCGCACGTAATTGCACAAAATGTAGGGATAAAAAGAGTTATCAATATTTTAATAAGATATTTAGAGGGATTTGCCTTTTAGTCAAAAATTTTCAAGAGAAAATTGATGCTTCTTTAGCTCAGCTGATTGAAGGTAAATGAGGCAAATGTCTTAGACCTGAAGCTCTCTGTACCCATCAGCACCTCTTTTTTGTAGCTGCTATATCCACTGTACACATATTTTTCATGCACTTCACATAGAGCCATAAAAGACATACAACACGAAGTGTGGTTAATAGCCACCTGATGGAAAAAAGAACCAAACAGGTAGGTATAAGAAATGAAAGGAGTTTGTACAAGTCTGTTTGACTTCAAAGTCCATGCTGGAAACCACTGCCAGGTTTGTTTTTTTTTTTTTTAATCAGGCCCAGATAAAAATAACAGCAATAGTAAAATAAAACAACAGCAGGATGTAATTTTGAAATTTAAAAATACAACCCATTTAATGTGCAATACTACTAATGTGCAGTATTACCTCCTCTTTTATACTTTATGGTCAGAGTTCTGTTCTTCTTAAGGGCAGTATTTTTTCCTATTTGAGGCTTTCTAGAAATAAATTAAGCTCACATCCCAACGTCTGTCTTATAAAAAATAAAATGTAATAAAAGGGCAGAGATTTCTTCCCCATGTTACTTGATTTCTACACGTGTTACTTGCATTGAAGTAAAAATTTTGAAACAGGAAGGTGATGAGATACAGAAAAGTAAGGAAAGTATTATTATCATGCAGATGGATTTTGGACTGAATGATATTCCACAAGTGGAAAATGAAGAATTTCTCTTTCATACATGAGTCAATTTTTAAAATTTCCCTTTTTAGGTAGAAAACTGGGCAGGAAATACCAATCCAAAAAGATCCAAACAAGCGAGGTTTACTATTGCTGCACCTTTTTAAGTTTATGGGGTATAATGGCCATAATTAAAAATTTCAAAATGGGGAGTACTCCTAATCACTTCTAGTCAAGCACTGCCGCATTCTAACAGATTTCTGCTCAACTAAACTCTTCAAATGAGAAAAAGTAATGAATAAAGAAAGGATAGAAGAATCAAGCATTAATTATGCAAGTGTTTTTCCTTTCATCCTTTTGTAATCCTTTTGTAATTAACTATTCTTTGCATTTAACTGATATAAAATATGTGTGTGTGAAATAGTTATTATATCACTTCAAATATGCACCAATACTCAACAGGCAATTCTTACTGTAAATAAAACATCTCATCTCCTAAGGAAGTGGTGCAGGATCTTGTCTTCAGGTCTGAAAACAAGTTTACACTAGTTTGAAAATTAATCAAAGGCAGAAATGGTAATTAAAACACAAAACCATACAAACACAAAACCTGTATCAACAAAATTAGCAAAGATTATTAAAATCCAATGCTGGGAAAACAAGTAATAAGACAGGTCCTTTCAAATACTGTTGGTTGTAACATAAATGAGCTAAGGTTTTCTGGAAATGAATTTGAAACCATAATAGAAATCTTAAAAATGTTCATTCTGTTTGACCTATTATTTTATTGCTGGAAGCTCTCCTAGGGAGATACTCTGAAATGCAGGCAAAGATGCAAGCAAAAAAGTAGTCAATGTAGAATTATTTAGAATGCATAAAAATTAGAGGCACTCTAAATATCCAGCATCAGGGGAATATTTAAGTAAATTATGGAACACGATAGAGCCATTAAAATGATTTCCCAAAAAGTCATTTACTGGTATTATAACTTACACGTGACTAGCGTTAAACAAAAGACAAGATGTAACATAACATAAATAATATGGTTCACATTAAATAAAAAATGAAAAAACTGCAAGAAGATAAGCCAAAATGTTGATAGTTGTTCCTTCTGGTTTGTAGAAGAATAAAGTTTCCCCCTTGCATTTTTATACTTTTCCATATTTTCAAGATTTACTGCTCTGTGGTTTCTAAATTTTCTATGATGACTATCTACTTCCTCAAAAATCAGGAAAAAGTAAAATTTAAAAAGTCTTGACATCAGAAGTTCAGACTCTGAGTTTTCTTGGTGACATCCCTATCTGTGAAGGTCACTTTGTTTGCCCACTGCCACACCCCTTGGTTGTTTCTTACATTAGTGGTGTCTCAAACAATAACGATGACAAATGTTTCCAACATTAAAAATGTCACTTCTTGGGCACCTGGGTGGCTCAGTGGTTAAGCCTCTGCCTTCGGCTCAGGTCATGATCCCAGCGTCCTGGGATGGAGTCCCGCATCGGCTCTCCGCTCAGCGGGGAGCCTGCTTCCTTCTCTCTCTCTCTCTGCCTGCCTCTCTGCCTACTTCTGATCTCTGTCTGTCAAATAAATAAATACAATCTTTAAAAAAAAATGTCACTTCTCTCCAAATCACAGATTCTTTAGGAGAGTAAAGCAAAGCAAAAGAAGTGAATTTGCTCAAATTTTCAGGTAGGTTTTTCTGATTTTTATCAAGCCCACCTGGACGACCTGCACTTTGCTAACTGAGTTTACAGGGACTCAATACTGAAGTGTAAATACCACCCAAGCCGCCCCCTACAACATAGGGGTCTCTCACCCTACACCTGGGATGGAGTAAAAATGCATTTATTTTGCCATGAAGTGAATCTGATGAGTTCTTGTATGAAAATTTTGCTTGGGAGCCCCAAATAAAACAGATCTTCATCTCAAATCCAAAGTCTGTGACCTTCCCAACAGCCAAGGTTCGCATTATTATTTTTTATATGAAGGAAGCCTGGACCATGGGATTTACACCAAAGTCAATAAAACTATCTCCTGCTTCTGAAAGAAGTGTCAATCAGATAAGCAGCATGTGTGCCCTTATTATCCCAAGAACAGCATGGTTGTAATACCAAGTCAGAACTTTGTATTACTGCATTAAAAGAAATTAACATGTAATTTAAAATATTTTGTTCTAACTAGTCACAGATCTTGCTTCTTTTGGAAAAGCCAATATAGTTAATATAGACATAAAGAACAAGGAAAAACAAGTAAATTATTATTCACAATGCAAGTCCATCCTTTTCCTTATATGTGTGTATTTTAAAAGAAGGTGACCTTTAAAATAGTGCTAGTATTGTCAGATAACATAAAGAGAGCAGGGAATTAAAACTTATGATAAAACATTAGGAGTCATGGCCAATTTAAGAGTAATCAGAGTGGAAGGTAATGCATCTCAGAAATTTGAATAGAAATCAAGTCGCTTTCAAAACAGACTTTGATTAACAACCATTTACACACATTTTATCCAACAACATTTTGATTTCAAACAATAAATTATCTTACCCTGGGGTTATTTTCTGGAATGCCACTGTCCCTCTGCTCTGGTATTACAAGGGCGAAAGGACACCTTAGAATTATCATCTTTTTGAAACATAACTTTTCATAATTCTTGGATCTGGTAAAAGTAAGCATGGAATAGTAGCTTGGCCTGCTGTGTGCTCTACTCCTAGGACACTTGTATTGTTTTAGCTATGACTAAGTAAGACATAAATTTAATTTCTTGTGACTATTTGCAATTTATAAGTCAAGAACTCCCTGAGAAGAGGATTTGATGTACTTTCCACCTGCCCTTTTATCAACATTAAACAAACAGTATGTTTTACTACAACTCACTTCTGACATTTATCAGTTGCTTTTATTTGTTTCTCTGCCAACCTCAGCCTTGTCAGCAGGACTTCCCATGACAGCAGTGGCAGCTCATGCGAATTAGCCCCTTTGCAAACAAACTGTTCTTTTTAGAACTATACACATTCGAATGGATCCCCAAATGTAAAGAGTGATTATCCTGGAGGCAAGGTACTAACCCATTCTGTATGTGCCCACTCCTCTCCTTTTTGAACCAACACAGACTCCCAACTAAAAATAAAAGAAAGCAAGAAAGCAAAGAAGGAAAGAAGGAAGGAAGGGGTGAGCCACAAAATGCATCATGAGTGTAAGCTATTTGGTGGTTTGGAACATTCCATGATATTTATATGTTGCTTGGAAACAATACTGATGATCAGAGTATATTTCCTGGGCTTGAATTAATAACAAGTGATAGACCTCCATGTTTTCATGAATTATTATGAAAGTAATAATAATTAATAATCGATGGGAAGTTTTTGTCCTGAGAATTCTATCCACACTCCTCCCACATACATATGTACAAATCCTCTGAAAAAAATGGCTTCAAGAAAGTCTCCCCTCTCTTTTATTTAACAAGGCACTATGCAGCTTGCCATCCTGGGCTAACGGCCAGAAGATTATGGCAAAAATAATCACCTTTGCAACATTAAGGAAAACATGAAACTGGCACTATGATTCAGGACCTTATTTCTTTCCCTCTAAATATGATACTACATTTTTGTATTTTATTTGTGAAATGGTTTTCTGCAAGATGTATCTGGGAAAAAAAAAGAGTTGTTTTCTTTTCAACAAATAGCTAGAGGTGTTGAGAGATTTCCTGTTAAAACTGTGTAAGGCATTCCACTACTTAAAAGGAAATTTAGTGTTGATGAAAGATGCCAGTTTGACAGCCATGGAAAATGAAGGAAGCATTCTTTATTCCCAGGGCACATCATCGCAAAACGAGGAATCATCTCTTATGGTTAAGAGGGTCACACCTTATTGTTTAATATTCATTGAGAGTACACGCATGCCAGATGATGGAAAGATACACAGGAGACACAGTCTGTGTCCTCTAAGACATTACATTCTTCAAACCAGCATATTCCTAGTCTCAGGGGCACAATATACAAGACTAGTGGCCTCTACTTTAAAAAGGTCCAAGGCAACAAAAGCTAGTGGGTGAGAGATTCAGAAGAAAGGGGAAAATCGTTTAGTTTGGACATTGTTACTGTTTCCTCTAAGTGTTCTCCCTCTGTAAACTTAAAAGTTGAGCCTGTCTGGCCTTGTGGTTGTATGGTAGCTGTTACATAGTTTATTGTGTTACAGTGCGTGGGCCATATTCATCACAAGTAGTATCTACTCTCTACCACACCTCCAAAGAAAAAAAGAAACAAAACCCCCAAACCTCCTCTTAAATACTCATTCCTAGTGTTTCTTCAGATAGCACTTAAAACCTGGGGAAAATCATTTGGCCCAGTACCTCAAACATAGTAAGCCTCCAAGGTACGAGGAATCCCCCAGTTAGGTAATTGGGTGGTCCAGGCTCAGCATAAGTTAGAATGAGCATAGGGCCTACGACACCTCCCAGGGCAGTTTAATGCACTGGTTATTTGGATGGGTCGGGGGAGACCTTTGAATACAGGCATCCTGTGGAAATCTGTGGTGAGGGCTCTACCTGGGGCCTAGAGATAGAGAACTGACAATGGCCTGGCATAATGTGTCTTCTCTGTCTGGCTCCACAAATCTGTTACTTAATAAGGGTTACGGACATAAACCGAAGGAACTGTGTTCATGAGGGACTGAGCATCTGTAGTGCTTCTTCCGGGGCCAGGTAACAAAAACAAACACAGAAGAGGGGACAGGGGCAGTTTGCTCCTTTCTACACAGAACAGAGTATGGCCTTGGTGACACAGTGAGGGACACTGAAGGGGTGGGCAACACTGGGGGCCCTGAAAGATACACACAGAGAGTGTACCATTAGTTGTGGCAATGGCCATAGGAAGGCCAGAGCAGAAGACTGTGAAAGGACTGGTTCTGAGCATGCAATATACTTGGGGTGGGGGCAGCGAGCCCAAAAATCATTGAAAGACTCAGTGAGAAGCTGTGATCCTGCAAATTGCAGGGAACACCTGTGAGTGCTTACAGGGATGCCAGGGAGAAGTCTGAGTACTGATGGTCATGTGACCTCATCTGTTTCTACATTGCTGAAAGCCTATGGTCCTTGAATAATGAAAGAAAAATTCACGGCACCAGGCTGTTGAGCCTTTTCGTGACCACTTCCACTCCTCAGGCACACAAGGTTTGTTACAAAGTCAGGACACTGAACTCCAAAAGCCTTCTCAAAGGAACCAAAAGGCATCACATATATGTCAAACGACACTGGAAGTAGATCCTGGTTTTGCTTGTTTGTGTTCCAGGTTTCCAGTGTTTTCTTTTGGAGCTCCTGAGGGTAAAAGGCTGTGATGATTTAGTGCAGGGCCAGCCCATACTTGTCTTTGCCTTAGCGAAGGACAAGTTTTTGAAGATTTGTGTATCCATTGCCTTTTCTCCTTGTTCCCAAAGCAATATTTACACAACTTCATTCTCTGTCCTCTGAGTGCGCTATCTCTGGAGATCTTACCTGTGGTTTTCACAATCCACTGTGGCCTACCTCCCCTGCTCCCTTAAATTTCTTCTTAGGGGCCAGGACTGCAACCTTCCCTAGACAGCCTCTCTTTCCCAATCTCCTACTCCAAAGTACTGAACAAAAACCTAGAGCCTCTGGAAGTTCCAGCTGATTTAAGGCAGCGCATTATACTAGGATCCCACAGGCTGTACTGAATACTGAAGCTGATTTGTGTGTGGTGAGAAATGGTACTCAATGACTCTTGCAAACTTGGAAGCTGCTTCTTTTTCATTATCATATTTTATTCATCAGCAACCAGAAGGCTGAGACTTTAATGAACTTTGTACCTACAAAAATTTGTTATATAAGGAATTCACTCACTGTTTATCCAATGGTCCAGAGAAAAAGCAAGTTTACAGTCTATTAAGGCACGATGAAGAACTTTGGAATTTTCTTTAAAAAAGAGTAGTATTTTAAGGATTCTAAACCTTGGAAATGCTTTAATATAGGATCTACTGCTGGCTTAAAACAAGGAAACCCAAAGTTGCCATCCTGAGAACTAACAACCCAACATGTTATCATCAAGCTTCCGAAGGACTGGTATTTATTGCACTCTTAAAATTGTGTCCTCTGTAAAGTCATCTAAGCATAGCGTGGGGGCAACAAAGAAAACATTAAAATAGGTCATGTTATGGCGGCAGTCAATGACTTTCCACCCTTTCCAAAATATATGTTTGTCTCAGAGAAATATTTCACTGACTAGCACTTTGTCACACGGTTCGCTTCTCATTACCATTTCAAATGTACTTTCTCTGCTCTGAGGTACCTCTCTAGTGCCCCAGGGCTTTGCCAAGACACTAAAAAGTTTAGTTGCCATGCATAATATACAATGCAAGTTACTTGTATGAATTTTTAACAGTGTTTTGCTTTATCACATCCCAGAGTCCCTTGAGAGCCAAGAAGTGTGTGTGTGGGGGGGCTCATTTGTTTATTTATCCATCCATCCATCCATTCACCCATTCTCTCCCCCTTGTTTTTTTGTGTAACCCTTGCTATTGCCCAGGGCATATATTCATAATCAAGATCTTAAACAAAATGAGAACAAATGCAAATATACTCATCTTAAGGCCATTGTCAAAACAGAAGTAAATGCTTGGATGAAGATTTTGGGAGAAGCAAAATGAGAGAAATAAATACTAGTAAGGGAGTTATAATAATTATACCTGAAGAGATCAGAGCTAGATAATGTTCAATGTAGCATCTGTTTCTTAGCCAGCAAAACATAATTATTGGTCAGTAAGATGAAGGGTTAAGAGCCTGGGTTCTGGAGTCAGACTGGAACTACCTGTGTTTGAATATAGGCTCTGCAATTTACTAGGTGTGTTACCTTGGAGAAACTACTTAAGCTCTCTGGCTTTGGTTTCCTCTTCTGTAAAATGGGAACATAAAGATGGCTATCACATATAAGAATTACAGAAGTCCATATGTGTAAAGCACTTAAGAGTGTCTGGCAGATATTAAGTATGTTGTAAATACATTGTTGTTATTCTTTACTATTGTTATTGTTATTCATCATTAGCAGATGTAATAGGGAAAAAAAAAACCCTCAAAACTTGGTTACATGCAATTTTGGCCATCAAAGCACATCTTCTTTATGGCAAATAGCAAAAAATGAAATAGCTGAAAGTCCAATAGAAATTACACGCCTTGTACTGATAGGTGGAAATTATCAAGAGCCAACAGCTAAAATGGAAGGTACACACTGGTACCTAAATTGGTGGGTTTATAAGGAGAAAGATGAACTTCTAAACATAGGCTAAATCTGCACAAGAGTTTTTTTTTTTTTTTTTTTTTTTACTGACACTTTTTAATGCTAGATCTATGAGTGGTTACCAAATGGCCCCTGTAGGTCTGGAGAAGCATTTTATGAAAAAAATCACCATCATCCTTTCCAAAAAGGCTCTGCCCAGAAGATACTGAATTGGATGAGGCACAGGTAGCTTTTGTGCAGAAATGCTTATGTGCTTAGCTGGTTCTTGAAGTCATAGGTTTGGCAATTGAGCTGGATGGACTCTATAATGTATTTCAGCTTTAGAATTCAATGATCTAGGACTCACAACATTTCCTCATATTTTTACTACATTACTTGCCTCCTTAAAATCATCCATTAGCTTTCAGTTAAGCTCTATGAAGACTAACTTCTTACCTCTAGTTGTTTCATCTGTCTTGCTTAGCTTTTCTTTTTCTCTCCAGTTCTCTACCCCACAGCCACCAGCCACTGGTTCTATTTTGATACCACACCCCCAAATATAAATGTACAAATAGGGTGGCACACATAATCTCTACTATTGAAAAATAGCCATTTATACCACTCTTTAACTTCTCAGGGGCTATGCCTGCCACTGACAATTTTATCTGAAGGGAAAATTTGGGCGCTCTTATAGATTTTGTTCTTTCTCTCAACCCCCACATACAGCTGGTCACCTAGTCCTACAGACCACACCATCCAAATAGTAAAATAATATTACCTGCTTACTGAGCACTTACACCAGGCACTGTACCACATCATTGTAATCTCAAAGAAGTTAATAACTTTCAAACAGCCACAGAGATAGAAAATACTATCACAGGAATTAAGAGTATTTTTGACAGACTCCAAGGCCCATGCTCACTTGCTCCATGTTGCTTCTTTGGTAGCTTCGTTTCCTCTTCCACAACTTTAGTCCCAACCAATCTTTCTCATTTGGATCAATGAAATAACCTCTTAACTGGCTTCCTTATGTCCAGATTTAACCATCCCTCTCTCAGTCTCTATTTCAAGCTGCTGCTAGATTTAGCTTTCTGAAATGCAAATGCAGTCATGTTACTTACATGCTCCCCACAGCCCAAATCCCACAGATGACACAGAAGGCTGCTGGTAAATTTCATCTCTCTCACCTCACTTTCCTTCAGGTAACTTTTGCTCTGGGTAAACCACACTAGCCTTAGTTTCTCCAATAATTCCATGTTCTTGTGGCTCTGGCTTTTTTGCACGTGGGATTTCCACTGTCTGAAAAGGTCGGCCCCGTTTTGTGACCTAGTAAATTCCTGTGTGTCCTTTCAGACTCTACAGCACACAGGAAGTGCTCAGTAAATATCTTCTGACTAAAATAACAATAATAAAGTCTATTTTCTCAAAATTAAGGGACAGAGACGAACATGGGTAAATACAGTAATCTGATTTGCTAAAATGCTATAAAATGTACATTTGGGGCTTATGCTTCTAAAAATTGTTTTCATAGCCATGACCTCTCATCTGTGAAATGTTGCCCAGTGAGCAGATCATAATTTTGAAATATAATGTTTGGATATTAGGCAGTAGAATCCTTGCTATGTTCATTAAATATACATTAGTTGATATTTATAAATGTTTTATATATATTACAAAATGTTAAAATACATTTCTGCTCTATGAATGAATTCGTTACAACATTTGACTCAAGTTTTTATTAACCTTTTACCCTAAGTGTTAATATTTCCCATCCTATTGGGAGCAATAGGACACATTCGCCACATTAGCTTCTAAGAGGTCACTGATTTGTTTTCAGTTGGTCTGGTCACTAAGAGTTGGCACAGAGCTACCTTCATAAATGATTCAAGGTAATGAGAATTATTAAAATTAAAGAAATAACAGCAAAAATGGGGCTCCACAAGTGAGAAATGATCATTCGAATATCACTCCTCAGGGGAATCATCTCACTTACCCACTCGTTAAAAGTTACTTCAAGGACACAGGAAAGAGGCACAGCTGTGGCATACACAAGGATGTGTTTGCAGGAGCAAAACTGGGTTTAAAATATAGAGGGTGGACTCTGGAAAGGCACATGATACCTTTGGCAATAAAACAATTTTTCATGGACCACAGGTGGCTTAGCAATATTAGCTTAGGGGCTGAGAAAATGAACCTTCTAAAATTACAATTCCATGTCGTCCCATTGAAGGATGTTCAATATAATGTCATACTAAGAACTGCTGTCTAAAATATGTGGTATCACTTCCTGTGTCCACATCAGTAGTTTCTAAAGAAGAGTACATATACGTATGAATTACAGATATATTTGTCATTATGCAGGAAAATAAGTATCCCCCTCCCTTCAAAGCACCATTTATTTTTGGTCTCCAGGTCCTATTCAGCCCTCTTTCATTGCTAGTGTCTGAGCCTCTCTTCCAGCTCCCTTACACCCCTTACCTCCAAAATTTTCTATTTTCTTCTTTTTTCTCCTACCTCTTCCCTCCTGCTCTTCTCTAGATTGCTCTTTACCAGTCTGACCATCACTTTTCTCACTATATAAGCATAAGAAAGTCTTAATCCTTTTTCAGAAGGAAGATATTTTCCTTGTACTTTTCTACTCCTTATATATTCAAGCTCTAGAAAATTTATAAAGATTCAAAATACAGCGTGACCACCCAAATATTCTACACCACCACCTTATTTGTCTGCCTGCTGATATGTCCCTTTCATAAACATAGACAGTTGCCTGGTATCCGGATTTAGCATTAGTCCTCTGTGTTTTCTTACATCCTAGAATTGGAATTAAAACATGTTAAAGCTGGAAGAGTCCTTGTCAATAATCAAATCCTCATGTTTAAAGATGATGAAATTGAGGTTCAAAGAAATAAAATGGCTTGCTTAGGAAAGCAGAGTCTGCACACTGTCTCTTAGTTTGCTATTACATCATGCTTGCTTTACTCCTATTGCTTTGGCTTTCTGAGTTTGGTTCTTTGTCACTCTCACAGTATTTGTTTTGGATCCTTGACCTCTATCTCGATTTGTATCCTTCCCCTACTGATGCCAGTTTATTAATCCCATGACTTGTGGTGTTAATCAGGTTATGTTCCTGGGCTGCTCACCTGTCTCAACCTCGTATAATCCAGATTCACATTTGAGGCTTAGGTTTTGCCAATCAGCTATGACACACATATTTTACTCTCTCATGTCTCGATCAGTTTGTTCAGACTTCCATTCAATAGAGTTGAAAAAAAGGACTTCCTCTCCTTGAAGGCAATTATGTCTAAAGAGGTGAACATGGCTCCATCAGCGTAGCAAACAAAGGCAGACATGTTCTCTGCTTGGTAGAAATCAGTGAAGTGTAAAATGGGCTATGTTCAAACCATCTAAACACTGCCTCTAAACATATCATATTACATCCATCGAGGAACCTTAAACAATCACATCTGAGTGAATGTGACATGGCCTCTTCCCCATCTAACACGTCTACTGGATCTATGGCATAACAAAAAGGATTTGCTGAAACTCATGAGAGTGGTGGCAATGGAAAAACATTTTAAACACAGCATTATTTTAATTATAGGTTTTAGACAGGAAAACAACAGGTACAAAGAATTTTACAACACTGCAGAGACAGATGTTAACTGCTATCTCGTTAGGTGTAAAAAAGCCAAAAATGCATTGCCAAACATTTTTCCTTTTGCAGATGTGTATTGGAAAAACATGCTCTCTAATCTTACTCACAAACAAAAGATACATCGCTCACATTTAAAGATAATGAAATCAAACAGGATAAAACATGAGCAGAGAGACTTCAGACATGTCCTCCAGGCATACCAGCTCATGTAACTTGTGAAGAAGAGCAGTTCTCTAGCTAGCTAGAGAGATTGTTCCTTCAACTGGGCAGATGGGCCTGGTAAATGCATAATCAATTAGCTTTTGTGCTGAAGCAGAAAGACCAAGAAGAAAAGAAATAAATGTGCACCACATCAGTACAATCCAAAATTAATTTTATTTTGCTCTGTGATCATAAAGATGCAGTGATCTTTTTATAGAATTTGTTCTAGATTTTTACTGAGTTTGGAAGTTATATGGAAGAAAGATCAAAAGAATTGTACTTACAGAGATGTTTTTGTCTAATAATAAGATTAATAGGATATGAGTCTAAGTTTTCTATCATTTTTTGTTTTCCATTTGAAAATTGAAATAAAAGAAAAAGCTTGGAAAAGGTTAGAAACCCTAAACAAAGTGAAAAGACAAGCCACAGACCGAGAGGAGAGATTTTCAATGTATATAACTGAAAATGAATCAGTATCCAGAATATATAATAAATTCTTACAGGTCAATTAGAAAAACATTAATTGCTCAAAAGAAAACTAGAAAAAGGACAAAATGAGGTAATTCACAGAGGAAGAAATTAATGGCTGATAACTATGAAAAGATACTTGACTCCACCAATATGGGATTCTATTTCATACATTAGATTGAAAAAAATTAGAATGCCTAATAATAGTAAGTGTTATCAAGGACAGGAGGAAACAGGAGTACCTACAAATCTCTGGTAGGACTGAAAGCAAATGAAATTACTTTGGAAGACAACTTAAACTACCTAGTAAATTTGAAGGTGAAAACCCACTTCCACTTCTAGGTATCTATCCTAGAAAACTCTTACAGGTGTATTCTAGGAGAAAAGAATAAGGAAGTTCATTGAAGCCCTAATCATGTTGTTAAAAAAATTAAAACAATTAATTTCAATGTCCATCAGCAGAAGAAATGGATAGTTTAACTGTGGTTTAGTCACAAAATGGAATATTGCACAGCACTTAATTAGCCAGATCTATATTTATCAACATGGACAAAGCCCCAAAATAAAAGCTGTTTGAAAAAAATCCATTTGTGAAACATGTACGATATTTCTGTAATTTTTAGAGGCAAAACAGTTTTATAAGTATTAGTGATGGGTAGGCACTTACATATATAATAAAATTATGAAAACATACATGAAATGATATGAATCAACTTTGATTTCAGGAGAGTGGCTAACTATGAGAAGGAAAGGATGGGGTGGAACTTTACATAAGTGTTTAACATTTTGTTTCTTTCACAAAAAAGCACCATGAGACTAATGTGGCAAGCTGTAAATATAGGTGTAATATTGGTTGGGAGCACATAAATGTTACATTTTTTTTTTGTATGTTGAAAAGGTTAAGGAGAAAAAAAAGTCAGTGTTTGTGTGTGGACAAAAGACAAGGGACAGAAAATGGAGTGCCTCAGTGTACAAAAGGGTGAAGTAAAGTTGCTGATTAGACAGAAGCAATGGAATTGGCTCTTTTCAGGCAATAAGAATGTGTATCAATTAGTCAAAAAAGGGTACCATATTCAGAATAGGGAAACTAATGAAACTTTATAACATCTTTTTTAAGTGAAGTACTTCAATGGTCATTTTAGACATGGACAAAAAAAAAAAGTCCTTTTAAATCATCTGGTGCATGTCCTTCAGATGCAATCAGCCTAGACCCAGTCTGTCAAGTGATTGGACCTTATCTCTTTGGTACATCACAAGTGGAGGAGGTCCTGCTGTTTTTAGTTCTGCTTATAGTAAATCCTTGATGGCTTCACAGCTGAGTGACAGGAGCGGATAGAGTATGGGATTGGAGCCTTGAGAATTCAGTCTCTGACAATGACTTCTTATAAGTTGAACATGTAGCTTGATCTCTCTGGACCACTGTTCTTCCATCTTTCAAATGAAGATAATAATACTGACCACCAGATCCTACTTTTAAAATACGCATCTTTTCTTGGATGCCCATGATTAGATAAAGGCAAGGTGCTAGACAATAATCTTATGATAATGATGTCACTGGAACATATGATATGAGATTCCTTACAGGCAAGAGCCACCTTTATAGCACTTCCATCAACTAAACTCTCTTGGAAGAGTCTCAAGACTGATCTGGCTCATATTGAATACTTTGAGAGCATAATACAATTATACAGTATTTACCAAATTTCCAGACTAATCATTACCTAACTCTGGGCCTTATCTATTCATTTTGCAATGAGACTTAGTAATAAAGATGGTAGAAGCATAGAAAAAATTCAGACATTTATTTAACTCACAGAATGACCACTCAAGTATCTTTATGTGTACACATTATGTTAGGTGATAAGCTTTTGAAACAATTTAAGATTAACTCCTCAAATGGACATTGGCAGAGAAATGTGCAGAAAAGAGGCTGCCTATAATTTTGAAACCACACCAACCTGCCAACACACACTGAACAACATCTTTGAAATGTCTTATGCTCCAAAAAGCTGCTGATCTATTTTCCTTCGATAAATCAGATTGTGCTTAAAATATGTGCTAATCATAATCAGCACCCAGCTGCCTATCTGACCACCTCAAAAGTAAAGCTCTAAGTGCTCAATACTAATGGCATTTCCAAAAAGAAGAAAGAAAGAAAGGGAGAAAAAAAGAGAGAAAGATAGATAGATGGAAAGAAAGAAAGCAAGAAAGAATGAAAGAAACTGAGCCTGAAGACCCCCCCCCCCAGGTATTTACACAAACACATACTTAGGCATTAATATGTTACAACAAAGTTAATACACCATTTTCACATTTATATTTCAGTTCAATTTCTCTAACAGAACAGGAATGAGCTTAGAATATGATTCTCTGTGCTTATTTCAAGGTGATTTACTCTTTTCTATTGACCAAAATAGGACATGGTCGCCATGGATAAGATATTCCTATGCCTAAAATTACTTCTAGAGAGTTTGCACCTGAGGGCTTAGAAGAGTAAAACCTTTCCGTGTAACTAGATACTTCTGGTAAAATGACAAGCAGCAAAAATAGTCAGAAAATAGTTATCTGTCTCTAAACATTACCCTCAGTTGGGTGGTAAAAGTATTTTCCCCATGCCTTTCTACCTCAGTGGAAAGCATACACTTAGATAAACATTCCGTCTTCTGTCCTTTCAGTTTAAGAGAAGGAAAACGGGAGCAAACAGATAAGCAATAGAGTCTAAACTAAAACTAAGCCCAGCTACAACATTTAGGGGGCTTGTATTCTGTAAATGAAAGCATGGACTCCTGCGAAGGCAAAAGGACTTCCTCAGTACACAACATGTGTTCCCCATTAGTAGGAAAGAATGGACAAAACTAGCCCAGAGGAGTACCAATCATGTACAATTGCTTCAGCATCATTCCTGGTAACCTGTGGCTTCTCAAAAGCTCCACATGTAGAGCACAGGTTGTGACCCACCTTGGCTAGCAGGTGAGTAATCTGGCTGCCTCTTTCTGAAAATGATGAAAAACAGGGAATGAATTTAGAGAGGTTTCAACAGACATGGAATCAACATGCCACTTACTGGTCCTTTTACCTGTGGTCAAGACCTACTATGTCTTTATCATCTTGGATGCTCTCAAACCGTGGTCTACTTACTGAATGGGAATACAAATGATGCCAGCATCATTTGATGGAAACAGAGGACCTGCTGGGGATTATATAAACTCTGGAAAATCTGAAAATAAAGCCTCCAGGACATATAAAGAACATGTTGAATAACTTTGTCTTTTGTGTATGATCAGTCTAAGTTGGTTTATTTGTGGTCCGTTTTTCAATAGCAAGTTATATTTGTCACTGAACAGTTGGCCTCTAGAAGCTCAATTTGGGTCCCTAGAAATAGTTCAAGATTTACAGCAGATAAAATCATGGCATAGATGTTTACCTTCCCTCTCCCTCAGTTTTCCTTGTTTCTTCTGATATCTCTTCATCACCCCTTGGGATTTCCATGCTTGCAGTCTGCTGCTTAGAGCTTCACAGTACTTTGACCCAATGCCTACAGTACCTTATGATATAGAGTATGTGCTTGATGAGTATTTGTGATCAACAAACAAACAAATGAAAAAAAAAATTAGACCAGACATGATTCCTCAGGGTTCTCCCGAATGACTGTGAAATGTGAAAATGTGACTGTGAAAATGGAATGATCTCGTGGGTTTGAAATAATTAAGGCTGATATACAAACATCACCCATTCTTTGCTCACAAGCAGCATATTCCTTTGCTGATGGTTTCCTGGGAAAGAAACCAAGTTGGAAGTTGAATGACAACCACACTGCGCCTTCATCAGCTCAGGCTAAATCCTATAACAAAATACCATAGTGTGTGGTTTAACAACTGGAATTTATTTCTCACAGTTCTGGAAATTGGTAGTTTGACATAAGAGTGCTGAGTTCTGGTGAAAACTGTCTTCTTGGCTTGCAGATAGCCACCTTCTTGCTGGGTCCTTACAAGAGAGAGGGAGAGCAAATTCTCTGTGTCTCCTCTTACAAGGGCACTGATCCCATAACGAGGGCCCCACCCTTATGACCTTACCTAAACCCAATTACCTCCCAAACATCCCATCTCCAAATACCATGACATTGGGGGTTAGGGCTTCAACATAGGAATTTTGAGGGACACAATTCAGTCCATAGAACATGACTTTATGTTCAGGTTAACTACTAAGGTTTTCTAGTCTGAAGATCAGAATGCAAGCAGATTATGTTCCAGAAAAAAATAAACCAAATAGTTTTTTTCTTCCTGGAGTCCATTAAACTGCACAGAATTCTTCAACACCACTACTGCCAGTCGTTCTATTCAGGTTCCCTTAGATGAAACAATGACATTTCCTGTACACTCTAACCTCTTCTTCCAAACCTTAGGTCTTTACATGAAGCATGAACATACTTGGGGGTGCCTGGGTGGCTCAGTCAGTTGAGTGTTTTAGTCTCATCTCAGGTCAGAATGTCAGGGTCATGGGATAGAATCCCATGTCCTTAGGCTCCGCACTCAGCAGGGAATCTGCTTCTCTCCCTCGTCTTCTGCCCCTCCCCCTGCTCGAGCTTTTCTTTCTCTCTAAAATAAGTAAGTCTTAAAAATTAAAAAAAACATGAACATACTCATAGTAGTGGAAGCCTCAAATCCTGTCATGAAGGGTGTCTAAGCTCAAATGCAAGGAGTAGCAAGAAGCGATCATATACTATGTCTTACTATTGGCATACGAGCCAAAGTAAGATTACATAGCCAACAGTGTTTCTATTATTTACAATAAAGAGATAGAAGTTGTTTTCATGAAGCATTCTTTCTCTTTCAAAATGAGAAAGTGTTTTTATCCAAGTTGCATTATCTTCTACTTTTTTAGACCTATGCCAATTTCCTGAGCAGTTTTGGCCGATATTCTATTCATCTGGAACCCCTTATTCTTACTGATATTTGCAACACCTTCAGTACCTGGGAGTCTAATGAATGTGCTGTTAGCACTTGATCCAGAGTCTAGGAGCAAATTAACTACAGCCAGTTCCTGTTGCCTTTTCATTTATCTTACCCTCATCACAACCTCCTTCTTTTCAGAGATCTGCTCCTCACCTCACAACCCTCCCTTAAGTGTTCTTCAGCTAATTTGAACAATGCATGAACCTGAGTAGAAACTAACCAGTTTATTTTTCACATGGTTTATAAAATACTGCAGCAGCCCTTTGGGAGGAAATTCGGATAACCCTTGCATTTTTCTTTCAGCCAAAATTACTTTTGTTTTAAAGGAAGTGTCCATACTTGATTCTATTTCTTCATTATACATCTATAAGTCATGACGCAGATCTCAGCTGAGCTTCCCTACCTCCAAGCAGCACTACTAGAGGCTTGTACCACCATTCACTGAGATACCTAGTTTCTAGAGTATGTTTTCTTCATTGTGTGTTCTTGTTTGACTTCCTTGGGGTTTTATGTTTTACTTTCCTCTCCTCCTGGGATGCCACAGGAATGCAAAGAACAGATGCATAAAATGATTCATTACCATTAGCAGCCAGAGAGGAATCAAGAAATTTGATCAACTTTCCAGCTTCCTTGCTCTATTCCCAGGGGAGCCACATTACACACAGTGGCTTTCCTTATGCTGCTCTCTAGATGCATGGTTTGTGGAAAGGTTTATCTTTCTCTAGTTCAGGGCTCTATGGAATCTTTACTTACACATAGGCAAACCCTCTCCTTTACTGCATCACCTAGAGTGTACAGCACTGGATCTTCCAATCAAGTCGAAAGCAATTTTCAAAGCCTTACAAATATAGAAATACTTTACTATTTATAGCACACAAACTACTGTAAAGGTGTACTCCAGCTTATCATGTCTAATGTATCCACTTACTCAATTCTAGAATCTGTTGCCAGGCAAATAGACACATCATGACCCACATTATTCTCCAGTTCTTATACATTCATAAGCTATAGTCTATAATCTACATTGGATCAGTAAGAGAAAGTTCTCCTTCTGCAACATTCCCTTTGGTGCTCTGAGCAGTAGTCTCTGAGTTGTGATGAACTATGTGGTTGAATGGGGTGGTGATGATGGAGAAAGAGGGGTGATCATTTTGTACTGTATTTTGAGTGCTTCCAGTAAAAGACTATATGCTCTCTGATAGCTAATGATAGCTAAGGCTTTTAACCACAGGCTCCGCCACAGAAGTAATATTTCATGTTGAAAAATTATATGTCACTGACTGTGGAACTTTGGCAAACATGAATAAAAGTTGTGCTGGAGGTAAAATATGTTCTTCACTTGGTCCCTTGAAAATAAACTGTCTGCCATTTGGTGCTGTATTTTTAGGGATGGCTACAATTGGCTAGATGCAGATGGTGTTTATTTTAATAAGTATATATTACACACTCTCTCTCTCTATCACTTCTGACTTCCCAATGTTTTTCAAAATGATGTCCATGGCCACTTGCATTGGACCCACCTATGCAGCTTGTTTAAACATGCAGATCCATGGGCCCATCACAGGCCACGTGATAATCTCTGGGGCTGAGTCTAGAAATCAACATGTATGATAAGCACTACAGGTGACTAGCAGGCCCATTACAGCTGGAGAACCACTGAATCCGTGGAGGGGGACTAAAAATAAAAGAAACACACTGAATTAGTCTAAAAATTCAAAAATTTCATTTTGTCTTGTTCTTAACCCCCTGGGACTTACACTCTTGTTTTTATTTGACAAGGAGGGGAAATTATAGGTGTGATTAGGTGTATACAGGAGGGGGTAGGGAAGTGTTCTAGAGAAAGTGGCACCTAAGTTTAAATATAAAAGATGCATAGGTGTCTGGTAGGCAGGGCAGAAGATGGGTGAGTGGACGTGCAGAGGAGAGAGGGGAAGAGAATGTTGCAGGCACAGGGAACAGGTTACACAGATGCTTTGAAGTGGTAAAAGTTTGGCACAAGGAAGTCACTTAGTCAAAGTGGAGCCTTCGCAGAAAACACATTATCTACTCAAATCCAAATGAGAGGATAATATGGAATTCTCAGCCTCATGATAATTACATAAATACTTGTTTCTTCTTGTGGGGAGTGAGGTGGTTGGAGGGAAGTCAGGAAGAAATATGCCCAAATCTTACTATGGGTAAGCCTTGACCATGATATAGTGCAGGGAAAAAAGTAACCTTTATTACTTTCATCCTGCTAGGAAATTGCTGACCTGCTTCTTTTGATTGGGAAGAAAAACGACATCGGTGGGTGTCAAGCGGCAGGTGGTGACCACTGTTTCTTTAAAGACAACATATGAAACACTGAAAATTTATCTCCCAATAAACTTGAGTCTCTAAGATGAACCACCGCACACACAAAAAAGTGCCATATAATAAAAGCATAAGGAACAAGGATATTTCCAATTGCCATTAAATATAATCCAAGTGAAGTGATTCACCGTGGCTCAGGTGCAGGTTCCCTGTCAATACAATTTATAAGGGTTCAGCTTTCAAAGCCACACTTCCATTTGACAGTAATTTCCTTTTTTATTTTGTTTTGTTTTAAGTTGACTACAATTTTCAATCACAGTTATCAGTTCATCGCTTGGATGAAGGTGACCCAGCACTCCTTCTTTATCTAATTCCTGAGGTGCCCTTAGATTATCTTTCACAAGCAAAGTCTACAATGATAACAGGAAAAATAAATTAATTCAAAGATGAGGGCTTATCACATACCATCTTCTGAGGGCTGCATTTTTTACTAAACATGAATCAAATAATGTTTTGAAATGAGGGGTGTGGTTATCCAAAATCATCTTCCTCCCCATTGCATGGATAATTCAACAATCTTAATTAATAAGCATTTTATGATGAGTTTTATAAACAAAAGCTGCCATCAATGCCAGCTAAATATATTACCTTAATATTTTAAGATATATTTGTATTTTTAAAGGGAATTAAAATTTTCATCAAATGAATCAAAAGGACTAGAAAATAGCATGCTAATTGTTGAAATAAATAGTTTATAGCTAAATTATGCTAATACAAGTAATATCTCTTAAATCAGTGTTTCCTAATGAATGGGAATATTAGTGAGTGCTGTATGAGAAGATAATTCTCAATACAAATAAACTTTGGAACCTTTGTGTTAAACATATCTCTACAGGCTTCTCTTTTATAGGATTTCTGTCTTTAATATGTTGACATCTATCATCAATTACCAAGAGCTGGATATGGTAAGCAGCATTTTCATAAACACAGTGACTGTTTCTCTTTTTTAGTACATAGTACAAAACTAGGGTTTTATCATAATATATTTTTGGAAGTTAGGATACATTTGAAATAATTTATCTCTAAATTTAAGAAATGGTAGAAATCTTTTAAATTATTTCCTTAAAAATTGCTCGCATACAAAATGTCTTCAAATCTTTCTAAACACTATTTGCTGATGATACCCTGTAATCAGTACCTTTCAGCACTGGTAGAGTAGTATAACTTCTGTATTAGACATGTAATTTAGAGTGATTAAACCAATTGGATTAAACTAAGATTACCACTTTACATGATCGAGTCGCAAACTGTAGACATTATTAACCCAAAGTGTACACACGCAAAGCAGAAAGCACCGACAAAGGTTTATTTGCTTGTTGTGTTCCTCCTATATATATACTCATTCAACACAAAAAAACTAAATGGGAGTAGTTATCAGAATGTAGTGGTCAGAAGTTAGATAAAATTGAGTCTGCAGCATTCATAAGTACTTTCAGAAGACTGAATAAGAAATGCAGGTCTCAACAAACCACAGTGGTTTGGAATGAGCCTTGAGATTCTGAGTAGGCTGTGTAATCAGCAAATTGAAAAATCTCCATGTAGCCCCAGCAATATTATCCTACAATATATCTTCCTGCATTATTATATATTATCAAGGCAATTGTACTTCTTTTTTGGGGGGTACACATTGTGACACTTTTACATGATAGCTCTCAGCAGGCTTTTTAGTACTCTGATAGATAACCTAGTTTACAGAACTATTTTACTTGTTTTAAGAGGTCTCTAATCATGTAATCATAGGTGATTTGGAAACAGCTTTGAAGAAGGACTCTTAGAGCTGTTGAGTTAATAACATGCATTACCAACATTCCATGACATTTTTTATACTCCCCAAATGTTCACTCACTAAATGAGCCAGTCTCACTCTTTACCCCTCCCCTTTCCTTTCCATACGTGGTAGGTATGTGGACATAATGTGGGCTGGATTAGAATGAGTACTCTAATTTTATAGGCCATGAGAGACAGCATGTTTTGATTTAATACAGCCTTGGAAGTCATTTTCAAAACTATTAGTGTACCTAACTTTTCTGTGGCTGGCCAAAGGAGTGCTGTCCTTGCTCATGGCTTCTAGTATTTTCTCAACTCCTACTCATCCCCATGCTCACCAACTTCTATTGCTCCTCATATAAAGTTGCTAAAAGTCACATACCGCTAATTTTGGAAAAGACCGTTCAGTGAAAAAGAATGGGCACTCTCACATACTGTTGTAGGCCTGTAAATGTGGTATATAAATGTTAGATTCTCTCATTTATTTTCTATCAAAATATTAAATGTGTGTATCCTTTGCCTCATCAAATCCACTTCCAGGGAATCTGTTCCTACAGGACAATTCTACAGGTGCACAAATATACATGTACATGGAACTCACTGTGGTGTTGCTCATGAAAGTAAAAACTTGAAAATGACCTAATTTTCCATGCATATAAAGGAATATAAAATTGCAGAAGCAGATCTATCTATACTGACATAGAAAACAGGAAAATCAAGCCATAGAACATATACAGCATGATCCCATGTAGGGCTTTTTTTTTTTTTTAAGATTTATTTATTTGAGAGAGAGAGGGAATACAAACAGGGTAGGGGCAGAGGGAGAAGGAGTGAGAGAATCCCAGACACCCTGCTGAGCATAGAGCCTGGCATGGGCTCCATCTCACTACTGCGAGAACATGACCTGAGCTAAAACCAAGACTCAGACACTCAACTGAGCCACTGAGGCACCCTGATATGATGTAGGTTTTAAAAATTTATAGAAGGATACCTACCAAACTATTATTATTGAGCACTTCTGGATACAGGAATGGGTTGGGACAGGTAGGGGTGAAGAATAAGGGACTTTCCAGTTTTATACTTTCATGTGGTTTACTTCATTTTACAATAAGCATATAATTATGTGTTATTTGTGTAACTGATACATTTTTAAGGAAAATCCTACTGCAATCATCTCTAAAACATTAGTTTCAAAAGCCATAAACTCAGGAAAAAAAATGAAAACCATTTGATATTATTTCTCACCAAGCAGATGAAAGTATTCAGGAACACACCCATTATTTCTCTTTGGTTTTAGGCCAGTGAATTATCTATTATTTCTTTGTGTACCATGGCCCATGGATCCCAGAGTGCCCCCATGTTCATGGCCTGTGATTTGCTTCTAACCAATAGAATATAGAAAAGGTGATGACCTACCACTCCCCTAATTATAGTATTGCTTATACATATAAGACTCATTTTACTAGCAATGAGTAAAGAGCATTTCTCCCTCCCTCTCTCTGTCTATCTGCCAGATGCTGGCTCCGAAGAAGCTGCCATGCTGTGAGGAGATCTACGGAAGGAAGGGGCCATGTGGCAAGGACTATAGAGTAGCCTTTAGTAGCTGACAGTGACCCCTGGCTGATAGCCAGCAAGAAAATGGGATATTTGGTCCTAAACCACAGGAATTAAATTCTGCCAACAACTACGTGAGCTCAGAAGAGGATTCTTAGATGAGATCTCGGTCCCAGCCAACACTGTGATTTCATTCTGGAGAGACCCTGAACAGACGATCCAGTGGGTGTGCCCAGATTCCTGACTCATTATGACTCTGAGACAATGACTGTTGCTTTAAGTCCTTAGATTTGCATTCATTTATTACACAGCAACAGAAAACTAATATAATTACTTTGTTCTAAAATCTGTCTGATGGCAAACTAACCAGCAGAAGACAAGAGAATCTGTTCGACCAACTATTTTGTCTACCAACTTCCTCCTGCTGAACCACTGACAAATGTATACACTTGAGCTTTATAAATCACTTTCTGTTTGTTAGGCACTATCCTATACATTTACATCTCTTATCTTATGAAATCCTCACATTACTCCTGTGAAGTGGCCATAGATAAGAATATTGTGGATTTAAGAGGTTATAAAATTGTCCCAAGATATAGGTATCTAGTAGGTAGCTAAGTCAAGATTCATACCCCAGACCTGTGTTTAACAGGACATAAAAAAGAATGTAAAAATCAACAAATGATCCAATATTTAAAAACCCACTTTACTTTCACTTTAAAAACCAGTGATTAAAAGAAGTTGGTAGTCTAGCTATCCCATTGAAGATAATAGTTCTAATCCCACTTCTTTTCCCTCAAATCTGTTATGTTTTCCTGCACTTGTTTGCAGTGGTTTACAATAAAAACTGAGGAGTTATTACAAGAGAACCTGGCTACAAATGTGGCTCATTATCACACTGCTTTATATATTCTGCCAGTCACATAATTTCTTCTTTGAGTTACCCCTAATACAGTAGTGGCTCAACCCAGTAGTGGCTGATAACCCAAGCATAGTTCTGTTCCTTAGTATCAGGAGATCAGTGACTTTTTAAGTTCACACAGGCATCCTTTTAGAGGAGGCAAACCCTACAAAACTAAAAAGCCAGAAGCACAGAGCTGCATACTAGAATACAACACAATCAATGTAATCATCAATAGGCAAGTTGAGATAAACATCATACTGACAGGATATGTAGCTGAAGAGGGCCAGAGGAAGAATGACTCAATTTTATTTTTCCCATGGGCAAAGGCAGAAGAGTGTCATCATGAACAAATTAAAGTCCCACCACAAAGCATTTCTACAATGTGCCATGCCAGAAAGCAAAGGGCAAGCCACTAATCTCAACAGATAATAATTAGAAATAAAAACAGTAGAGAAAAAAAAAGCAGGAATACCAGGATGGAAGGATGTTAGGAAATATCACTATCAATTGTGATGACTCTTCTAGAATGTGCATTTTGACTGATTTTATAGGTTGTGATTTTCTCACTGCAGGCATTTAGAATTGGCATTCAAACACTAGGAAAGCCAAGTTTAATTAACTTAGACTTCTGAATAAAGAGACAACCAGAGAGTAAGGGGGACATCCAATGCTATGGTTACAATTTGCTGTTCAATTTTAGTATATGTGCTGCCGAAGCGAGCACACAATTTGCTGTTCAAAATGCAGACCCATATGCACTGCTGCTTTTACTACCTTTTCCCCTTATCAGTTGAAAATTGTTGCCACATCAAGCAAACGATCTCCGTGATCCACATATTATCCCATTTAGGACCTTCTCCTTTCTGCTTTCCTTCCCTAATCAGTACAATGTATAATTTAGCCCCTGAGATCAGAGACTGATCAAAATGAACAGAGGAGACTCCAGGAGGACAGTTTAAAATAAATAGAATAATGCAAGAGGATAATCAGATTCTCTGAGGACTTCAGAAAACTTTTGGTTCAGACCCAGAGTGAGAATGGGAAGAAAAACAACCAATAGCAGACAAATGTATATCTTGTATCTAAGTGGCACGTATGTGCCTATGAACATACATACACAATGCAGCAATAAATTCATGACATTCAGGCAACCCACAATTAGATTCAAATCTCCCTGTCCCAGTATGTATCCAATTACTCCTCTTCTTGACATTTTTGTTCTAGTTCTAGCTTCTCATGTTGGCTCAGAGTACAATCCTCAAGTGAAATCATGGGTCATTGCCTCTTGATTTGTCCAAAATTCATTCAAACTTCAAAATCCACTTCCTCCATGCAGCCTTCCCAAACCAATCCTGATTGCTTCCATTTTTCTACCCTTAGCCTGTTTCCCTCATAGAATAATCATCATATCATAACTTACACTATTTAATCTTTTAAGTCTAAATTTTATCTCCTCAGCTAGATTATCTTAATTACTTGGGAGCTAGAGGTTCACGATCCAGTAACAGACCAAAAGCTAAACAAATTTCTAAAGTACAATGTAGACATGTTTTTAACAGAGATGTATGATACAGAATGCTAGAAGATTAGAGAGCAAGGTAACTTTCTTTGTGAGATCTGGACAAGGTTTATAGAGGAACTGGAAGCTGATTTGGCTTTTTTTTTAATTATTTATCTGAGAAAGAGTGAGTGAGAGAGAGAGAGAGGGAGAGAGAGAGACTCTGAAGCAGACTCTGCACTGAGCACAGAGCCAGTCACAGGGCTCAATGCCACAGCCACGAGATCATGACCTGAGCCGAAATCAAGAGTCGGACACTTAACTGACTGAATCATCCCGGCACCCCCTGACCTGGCTTTTAAATAGTGCTTAACAGTTGGCTAGATTTGGGGGAAAGAAACTAACATTGTAGGTAAAAGGAACTATATTTGAATAACTGTGAAAGTGCTTGGTGCACTTGAAAGAAAAGTGAATAAAAAAATATGCCTGTTGAATTTCAGAGGCTGGAGAGGTAGGTTGAAGCTGGACTTTATGGAATATAAGTGCTTCTCTCACAATGTAATAGATAGTCACTGAATGTTTCAAGAGGAGACTAGCATGGGAAAATATGTACTGACAAAGGAATTTCTGGTGATAGTGTAAAGGCTGAATTGGATAAAGGCAGGCCTGAAGATTAAAAAAAAAAATCAGACAATTTGTTACATCCCATGTGAAAAATTATAAGTCTTGGAATTAAAGCAGACATGTTGGACATGGGATAAAGGGGATAGGTCAGAAGTGGAATTAAGTACAGTTGTTAGAATATGGAGCAGAATTAGAAGTAGGGGAGAAGAAGGAACCTAGAATAAATTCAGAATGTATATACTTTGGGAGATTGGACAGATGTTGATGGCATTTTGAAAATGAGGCATTCTGGAAGAAGGGAAGATGATGAATTGATGTTGGTTGTATTGAGTTCGAAGACCATGTGGACCATCCTATAGATGCCCAACAGGAATCAGAAATAGTTTTGGAGCAAAGTGGGGACTACAGATATAGACTGGGAAGCCAATGATGGTGTTTAAAGGTATTTCTCAGAATAAAGAGCATAAAATAGAAAAGGTCCAAGGACAGAGCTTTGGGGAACATTGAGAATTTTAAAGGGTGTAATGATAAAGAGGTATCTTTGAAGGAGTCTAAAAACTTTGAAGAACCTGGAGAAATCATTTTTCCCAAGGGAACAAGTGGACACCAGTACTAACTTCTACTGAAAGTTCAAGTTGGATGAGAACAAAAATGAAGATCTGGCCAAAATGTCAGTGATGATCTTCATGATTATAGAGTAGTGGAAAGAGAAGCCAAATTTGTTTGTTTATTCATTTCATTCAATAATTACTTATCCCATTCCTATCATGTGCCAAACATTATTTTTTTAAAAAATATATTTTTAATTACATTTATTTATTTTCAGCATAACAGTATTCATTATTTTTGCACCACACCCAGTGCTCCATGCAATCCGTGCCCTCTATAATACCCACCACCTGGTACCCCAACCTTCCACCCCCCCACCACTTCATTCCCCTCAGATTGTTTTTCAGAGTCCATAGTCTCTCATGGTTCACCTCCCCTTCCAATTTCCCCCAACTCCCTTCTCCTCTCCAACTCCCCATGTCCTCCATGATATTTGTTATGCTCCACAAGTAAGTGAAACCATATGATAATTGACTCTCTCTGCTTGACTTATTTCACTCAGCATAATCTTTTCCAGTCCCATCCATGTTGCTATAAAAGTTGGATATTTTTATTTATTTATTTGACAAAGATAGATCACAAGTAGGCAGAGAAGCAGGCAGAGAGAGGAAGGGAAGCAAGCTCCCTGCTGAGCAGAGAGCCCAATGTGGGGCTTGATCCCAAGACCCCGAGATCATGACCCGAGCTGAAGGCAGAGGCTTTAACCCACTGAGCCACCCAGGACCCCCTGTGCCAAATATTATTATAGGTAATAAGAAATCAAGCAAAAATCCCTACCCTGTGGAGTTTATATTCTAGTGGGGAAAGCAGAGAAACAAGATAACCTAAAGTATGTTAGATGGTGTCAAGAGCTAAAGGGAAAACTAAAACAGAGAAAGGGATACGGAGCACATTTGTGGGTAAGGTCTCTGAAGTTGTAATTTTAGATAATGTAGAAAGGACTCTCAGAGTGGGTCATATTTAAGTAAAGACCTGAAAAAATTAAGGACCAATCCAGGAAGATTGAGGACTGAATGGTAAAGGAGGAAGTATTTACAATGGAGAAATGAATAATGTAATGATAGAGAAATAACAGTTTCAGCTCCAGAGGAAGTGAGGAGTGTATAGGATTGAAAACACACAATGAGAGTTGGCACTGAAAAGGTGGATGACTATTTCTGATCATGAAACTTCTTGTAAGACTAAGTATAAACACAGGTATGTTGAAGGTAGCGTGGTAGGAAGTTGGAGGTAACATGACTGATGACCTCTATTTTCTCTCTGAGGTAGGAAGCAACATTTTCTGTTGCATGACAGGGTGTGGAAAAAGTAGTCCAAAGAAACTGGCATCAGAACAGTAAGAATGGCATTCTTAGAAAGGGATCTGACTTTGGCACAAAAATAAAGACAGGGTAGTCTTCAGGGCTTGGCTAAGCCTGGACACTATGAATTTGCAGTGGCAAATCAGGTGTGATTGTCTTTGGCAATGAGAAGCATAATGGGAAGAAGAAAGAAAACATCATGTAAAAATGATCCAAGGCTGAGGACTGGTGACATGGTGAGACACAAGGATGTCAATGAGTTTGTGGTTAAAAAATGTTAGGATTAGTAAAACAGAAAGCATGAAAAAAATCTGAAGAGTAGATAGGAAGCTAGGGAGGATTGAGGGACCTAGAGCTCTTGATGATACATCAGAGGTACGTCAGTGGGAGTGAAGAGGTAAAAGTGACTTGCTGAAGCAGAGTGGAGGCAATGAACACTGGCTGGAAGAAGGTCGGGAGCTATGAAGTTAGGGTTTCAGATGGGTTGTCTGTCAAAAAATAGAGGCAGATTATTTCAAGTGGATATATTTTTTTCTTTTTTTAAACATCCCTTCATGAAAAATTTTTTAATTAAAACTCTGGTAGTTACCATACAGTGCGATATTGGGTTCAGGAGTAGAAGTTAGTGATTCATTACTTACATACAACACCCAGCGCTCATCCCAACAAGTGCCCTCCTCACCGCCCATCAACCATCTAGCCCATCCCCCACCCACCTCCCTCCATCACCCCTCAGTTTGTTCTGTATTGTTAAGAAGATTTTTTTTTCTGAAACAATAGTAATTTTTTCTGTCTAAACCAAAAATAAGGAGGAGGATAAATCTAGTATATGTATCATTCTCATGGTCCAAAACATATTAAAATACCAATTATTAAAAAAACTCTCACAATAGAACAACAGAAAATGTGTTTTATAAATACTATTTAGGGAAAGAATCTCAAAATCTAAAGCCATACTTCAATGAAATAGATTCTCCAAACTGTTGTTAGGCAAAATAGTGGAAAACACATTTGAGTTTAAATAATGACTTCCAAAGTAGAAAAATGTATTAACTCTGGACAAGTAGGATAAACTTATTCAATAAAAGATAACACAAGTCCAACTATACTGCATTGAACTCTGCCTGGTAGGATAATAGAAAAATGTAAAATTGAATTGGGTTAAAAATGATCTTTTTTGCAAATGGACATGTAAAGAATATTTTATACTTAAAGACTGAATGATAACCAACATTTCTAAGGTGAAATGAAACTATTTATTCAAGTCAATTTTATAGTCTTCTAACCTGTGTAATTTTCATTATTGTTATTTTGAGATGTTCTCACTTAATTGAAGTCATTATTGCCCACAAATAAATGAAAACAATATGTCTGTGAGATTTTAATATATTTTACATTTGATAACTGATATCCAGACCTTCTTGTATTTACCTTTATGAGTCATAGTTCTTAGCTGAAGTCAGGATAAGCCTTCATTACAGAAGCATTCACTTAACTTTCACCTATGACTTTTCTGTTTTTTCTTACCTGATTAGGACATTATCTGCCATTTGGAAAGTATATATACAAACCCATCTTTCCTAGCCATTAGTGGGCATGACTTAAATGTGCTGCTTGGTGCGTAATTCTCCACCCAAGGAAATAACTCCATACAAAAAAGGACTAAAATGGAATGCCTGATGGAGCTGTTATGCTGAACCATGATGTTATGCTATGATGAACCATGCTGGAAATATAGATTTAAAAAAGGATAGAGTTTGAATAAGGAAAATGAGGAACATGTAACAAGCGGGAGGGGTTGAATATCTTTACTCTCTTCCTTTTTGGGATTCCTGGAGCTCCTCACAGTGTGTGGTTACCTCTTGATTTTAATTTTGCAATAAAAAATTAAGTTCTCTGAAGGATCACGGAGACAACTGAATAGGAAAAAAAAAAGAAGTTGAAGTTTCTGCCCCTCTAATTCAGATTGTGTTTCCTGTCAATTTTAAATTTTGGGGTCTTTTGGAAATGGCAGTCACAAATACAAGGTGGAAGAGGCTCTGGGAGCATGAAAAATAAAGACAAGGGGGAAAGGAAGATTTGTGTATAGGAGGTAGGAGGTACTTTGGAGTTTTCCCAGCTTATATGGGGGGGGAGAATATGTGGGGAGGGGAGTAAAGTCAGCAATAAAGGCATCATAGGAAGAGAGTAAGACTGTCCCTTCATTTGGGAACCACAAGGGACATAATGTAAGATGGGGAGGATTTGTAGTTTTTAAAAAAATAGGTCGCTATTATATATTATCATATTGTGTCCTAGAGACACATTTCACTCACTGCCATTTCAATTCTGACTGGCAATTACCCCTCCTTTTAGAAGCTAAACTGTTAAAGCCAAATTTAGTAAAGCGGGTCATATGAGAAATGAGCCTGAACAGTCTTTCAGGTTATTCTAGTTTCTACAGGGAACATTTTGCTTCTGCTTCCTTTGGACTTGTCACTCCAAAGACACTTTGTAACCTTAAGGCATCCTTTAAAGTACAGACAGGAAGGCCCATAAAGACTTTGTCATCATAAAGCATTTAAATGGTAAATATTAGATTCTTGGTACAAAAAAAAATATGGGTCATATAGGGTAGTTAATTCCTAAAAGAAGGGGATAAAATACATAGCATAGTTACTCTAGCTGTTCCCAGCATAATAAATTATGCTAATAATTACTTTTGCTTCTCAAGGTCAGTAGGTTGGAAACAGAGTTGTCATTATAGGGGCTTTCTATGATCCATCAACATATGGTCGGTATCCGGAAATAAAAGATCATTCTTCAACCCTCACCTCAGGAAGTGTTTTTGAAACACTAGTGTTTTTGAAACTTCAGGTAGGAAACCATTAGTGGGTTGTGAAAGTAATGTATGGGGTCATGAAAGGTACATTGAAAACAAGAGAAAAGAATATGGTGGGTAAGAATAAGGTAGGATATGATAGACTAGAACAGAATAGAATAAGATATCATAGTGCACTGTATGTAGTGTTTTGTAACCTGTGTTGTGAAACTTTTATTTAATTATATACATGTATTATGTGTTTACTGGGTTGCAATGAAAAAGAATTTCTTATTTGAATCTATGCCAAAAAAAGTTTGAAAGTTACTGTTTTAGGAGCTACCTCTGCATCTCACAGAGGGTAAAGCTCTCATGACCACAGATATGAGCAGAAGATTATTATCATCTGAGGGAAAACCACATTTATCTGATTCTCAGGAGAACAAATAATTTTCAACTGGGAAAAATGATATATAGATGCATAAAAATCTCTATAATGACTTTAAAAATCAGCAAGATGAACAATAGAAACATAAAAGAAAAAAAAAGAAAACTCTCTATGAAAATGGAAGGGCAAAAGTGAAAACAACCAAATGTCCATCAACTGGTGAATGGATAAACAAAATTTGTCATATCCCTACAATGAACCATTATTTGGCAATTAAAAGGAATGAAATCCTGATGTATGTTATGCTGTGGATGAATTTTGAAAATGCACAAAGTGAAAGAAGCCAGACACAAAATGCCAAATAATGCATGATTCTTTTTGTATGAAATGTCAGTAACAGGCAAATTTAAAGAGACAGCAAGAAGATTAGTGGTTTCTTAGAGCGGGAAGATGTGGAGGTGGTAGGGTGATTGCTAAAGGGTAAAGGGGGCTTCTTTTTGAGGTGACGAAATTGTTCTAAAATTGACTGTGGTTATATTTGCACATAGCTGTTAATGTACAGAAGAGCACTAAATTGCATGGCATGTGAACTATACCTCAATAAAGCTATTTAAAAAAAGCAGAACAGTATTTTTTTCAAAAACAAGAGGTTCAGAAGCAATCTGAGTAGTAAATACAGGTCAGAAAAATAAACCACTAGTCCAGACTATGGTGGTGAGCTATTGTTTTTGCTATTTTTCAAACTTTTTATTATTAAAAAAAATAATATTGTACTTTAAGTTTGTTTGTTTTTTTAATAAACCACCTTTCTCTCCAGCTCTCATGTTTTGAGGAGTGAGGCTGACCCCATTCTCAGCTCCACAGGTAGGTCTTCAATGGGCCTAAAAAATCAGCCAGTGTCATTCCTTGGGCCAAGGTGACTTCTTCAATGCTGGGCAAATGACTAAACCAAAGGTAATAAGAACCACTTAGAAATTTCCTAAGATTTCTGGGGAGAAGGAAGGTTTTCTTCCCCCATTAGAAGAGATTTTGCCACCATTACATAGCCTGACAGTGTAGCTAACAACTAGAGAGTAGAATCTGAACCAACAGATAGAGATAAATTGGGTTTGGTGACATAAATTGAGCTCTGATCAAGCCATACCTGAAGACAAATATACACTTGTAGTCAAACATTCACCTTGTCCTTAGGCCAGACTGAACTGGGTCATGTCACTCTCAAAGTGTACTAAGTTATGTACATACTCAGGCATGTGTATGTGTGCACAGTCTTTGAAAACACTATAAAGAAAAACATAATGGGGCGCCTGGGTGGCTCAGTGGGTGAAAGCCTCTGCCTTCAGCTCAGGTCATGATCCCAGGGTCCTGGGATCGAGCCCCGAATCGGGCTCTCTGCTCAGTGGGGAGCCTGCTTTCCACACCCCCACCCCCACCTCTGGCTGCATCTCTGCCTATTTGTGATCTCTATGTCAATAAGTAAATAAAATATTTTTTTAAAAAAGAAAAACGCAAGATGCATAGGTTGTGAGGAGAATGAGTCTTGCTAAAAACCATAAGAAAAAGCATAGTTTACTTGGAAAGTATATCCATCCTGTGACGGTATGCTTCAATACCTGTCTATCACTTTGTCATTTCAGTTCAAGGGTAAAACCAGCACCACCTAATAATCACAGCATATAGAATGATTGCAGAAATGTACTAAAATTAACACAGCAAAATTGGAGGTCCCACTCCGTTCCCAATCAAATCAATATGGAAGCAAGTGGGGAATAGGGGAAAAAAACAAAGCGGGGACCCAAGAGTATGAATTATATAATATATTAGGTTCATAAAGTTTCACTAAAGATACATATTTACAGAACAGACAGATAAGGCAGTTATTGTCTGATTCAAAGAGGCAACAATATAGGTCCTTTTGACCAACAATTACATTACCAGCTAGCTTCATTGCCTGAAACCAGTGAATAACTATTTAGACTGCATGTTCACATTAGACAAAGCACTGTGCTAAGTACTATGGACTGAGAAAGAAATACAAGGCATTCTCTTGTTCTCAAGAAGTTTATAGACTAGATAGGAAGATAGGAAAACAAATGTATACACGCACATATAAGGAACCAAGTATAGATATCAAAGAGTTAAAACAATTAGAGATAGCGTAACATATGAGTATTGCAGAAGTTAAGAAAAGGATGTCAATATGGAATAGAATACATAGTAAGAGCTTCCTGATGACCCCATATATGAGACACACTTTAAAGAAGGGATAAAATACAGCCAAGTAGAGAAAAAGATTCCATCCTATTCTCAGCAGAACAAACAAATTGAAGTCTAGAGATGACAGGCAAGACTATAATAAAATTTTCACTTTTTTGAGAGATTAAGATGGAGAGATTAAGAGAAGTCAGATTATGAATTACTTTAAATGCCAGAAAGGGAAACTTAAACGTCTTGTAAGAGAATTTGGGAAGCCAAAGTTTTTAGAATAAAGAAATGTGATAAAAAGCATAGTTAAACAGCATGACTTTAATATGGGATAGGTCATGGGATGGGAAAGGGAGAGAATATGTGTTGGGGGAAGTTCACTATGATGTTGTTAGAGCCACTTAGTCACAAAGTGATAAAGGCCTGGACTAGGTTGGTGGTCATGTTAAAAAGACTGCTAATGGATTTGGCTGCAATTTCAAAGCTACAATGCATAAAGCCTTGTAGATATAAGGAGTAAAGCTTTATGGTTCAGAGTCTACAGGAAAAAAAAAAGGAGACAGCTAGAAAATGCAAGATGACTTTATGGTGGAAGGTCTGCAAAATGGAGACAATAGCAGGAAACTGCAGAACTGAAACCAAGGTGTACGCATTCTCTCCTAGAGCTCAGGGGCCTCATTCAGGCTCATTAGTGTAGTTAGCAGAATTCAATTCCATGTGGGTTTAGGACTGAGGTTCCCCATTTTTACTGTTCTCTGCCACCAGGTACTTCTCTCAGCTCCCAGAGTCCTGTCTCAGGTCTTTGTCCCATGGCTGCCTCCATGACAGCAACAGAGAACCTAATTCACATCACATCCCTCTCACTCTGTAAATCTCTCTGACTTTCCTTTCTGCCACCAGCTACTCTATCCTTTTAAAGGACTCATGCATTTAGGTTAGACCCACCCAAGCAACCTCCCAATTTTAAAGTCAGCTGATTACTAACCTTAATTACATGCACAAAGTTGCTTTTGTCAATGTAACCAACATAATCACAGGAGTAACATCAGAGTGTAGATCATAGTGGCCATCTTAGAATTCCGCCTACCATATATATGGTATACTTTGTGATGCATTCTGAGATCTCCTTCTTGTAGCACATGAGCAGATTAAGTAGGTTATAAATTCAGCTCTAAGGAAAAGAAAGCTCTTCCTTAAGATACAAGTTTATTTCTCTCTCATGAAAACATATGGATTGGTAGTTTAGGGTTGATATGGTAGCGTCATAGTCATTAAATCATTACTAAGTTTCCTTCCATTTTATTGTGCTGCCATCCTCAACACATAGTTTCCCTCTGTAGCTCCTAATGATTGTGATACCACCATTCATAACATATTTATTTCAGCCAATGGAAGGGAAAAAAGAGGAGAAACCATTATCCTTAAAATATTTCCTAGAGGTTCCTAGAGGTTCCTATATCCTTTCTTCTGATATTCCACTGGCTAGAACTTAGTCATATGACCAAATCTAGGTGTAAGAGCCCCTGGAAGATTAAACTTTGTCTACTCTGGTGGCCAGAAACCCAGCTGACATCTGTGGGTTCATTATTAAGTAAGAAGCAAAAAACAGGTATTGAGGACAAACTGTCTCTGCCCATTAAAAATTAATATGGCTGTTTTTGTGCTTTGTTAGGTTATATTTTATTTTTCTATATATTTTATTGCTTCTTTTCCTTTAATTGACATACTGTATATTTTATCTGTTGTATATATTATGTATGCACATTTCTTCTGATAATGTGGAAGTTTTGTATTCTGTTTTTAGTTTTACTGTTCCTCCTAATGGTTATCTTTGTAGTTATAAATTTATAAAGTATTCTCTCTCTCTCTCTCTCTATATATATATATATACATATATATATATATGTATATATATATATTTCTAAAGTATCCTATATTTTTTTAGCCAGTATTCAGAGCTGATGATATAGGGAGAGGCAAGTGAGGCTCCTAGGGCACAGAATTTAAAAAGGCATTCACTCTTTTGTGTAAGTGTAGTGTTGGTACCTGAGATTGAGTGCTACCTTAAATTTTGTGCCCTAAGCACCTTGCTTGCCTTACATTTAATGAGATCTATCTTTTACCCTGAGGACTTCGTAGGCACTGATTTATGGTCTCTTAGTGCTGAAGGTTTTTGTTAAATAGTCTCTTATATATACTTAATTGTTCTGCCTCGATACCCATGAGATCCTTGAAGTCCAGTTATTTCACCTGGGTGTGTCTCAATGTTGATCAATCTTTCAACACTTTTCCTGGGATATGTTATGCTTTTCAACCTATAAATTCCAGTCTTATTTAATTTCTAGTATGTTTCTTGAATTATATCTTTGCATATTTTCTTTTTGTTTCTTCTGTTTTGTTCTCCTTCTTGGAATAACATTTGCACTTAGATTCTTCAATTGGATCTCCTGTGCCCATCTTATATGGATTTTATTTTCTATTTCTTTAAAGCTATTTCTTTATTCCATTAATTTTCTTTGCTTCTCTTTGTTCTGTCATTCATGTGTCTTATGGTATCTTGGGCCATATCTGTTCTTTGTGCTGCCTTCAATGTTTGCTTCATTTTCATGATTAATTTTTTTCTCCTTTTTCTCATATCTGTTTCATATTTTATTCTTTTATGTTGTTTCATTATAACTTTATCACTTTCATTTGAGCTCTCTGATTTATATACTATGTCTTTTGATGGCAATATGTCCTACTTTTTTCTGCTTGGGGGAAACATTTCTCTGGTGAGTACTTACAGGCCATTTGTTTTTCCTACTTATTTATTTTTCTTTAGTTCCTTTGTATAGAGTATGTTCTCATTCCACTTTGATTACCACCCATCTTTGAATGAGGTTAGTTCTTCTTAGACCAGCTATTAGTAGTAGGTTTATGTAGGAGACAGTCAAATGCATTGTTCCTGACTAACAGGAATTCTCCCTGGTTTAGAATGAAGCTCCTTTGGACATGGTGTGTGTGTGTGTGTGTGTGTGTGTGTGTGTCTGTGTGAGAGAGAGAGACATAGAAAGAGACAAAGACACAGACAGACAGAGCTCTTTTTGCTTTTATTTATTTCCAGTCAGTGAATATTGGAAGCTGTAGAGTGACTCAAAATTCAGCCTCTCTCCTCTATCATTCTTCAAAATGATTACTACAAAGATGATTTATGTATGTGTTTCTTGGTTAATACTTGAACTCCCTTTGGCCCATGGAAGCTTCCACCAACAGTCTCTTAGATCCTATTCCTCTTTTTCTAAATAAAGGATTGTTGGTTTATTTCACGATGTGAGCTGATTACTTTGGGGAAGTATGCTCGGCTTTGTCTGAAAACTAGTCATCTCTGGGCATCTTCCTATACTCCTTGATCACTACTGCACTTGGCAGCATTCATTCATTCATGTAGTTTGGACATAAAGTTATTTGTTTCTTACATGCTCTTTGTTGTATTAAGTAATTTCAGAGAAGAGAAAGAGTAGGGTAATTTCACTCTGCCATTCAAAGAACATAAGTTACCTCTAGATTTTCCTTACCCCAAAATGTCTTTTTTCTTTGCCTAGGTGACAAATTTCTACTTATCCTTCAAGTCTTAACTCAATTGTCAACATACTCTATGAAGCTTTATCTGACTTCCTCAGGATAACTCAGGCACTCTTTCCTCTATGTTCTCATTGTATTGGGGGCATAGGTATAATACAGGACATATTATATCGAATTTTCATTGTTTGCATATCTGTTTTTCTACAAGTCTGAGTTTTCTAGGCAGAGGCTGTGATTTATTGGTCTTTTTATCTCCACCACTCGCTAAACAAATAGTAAGTGTTCAATAAATTGTTGAATTAGTGAATGAATTTCAATCCTCATTCTGTAATTACATAAGAGTTGTCTTTCTAAGCTACAAATCTTATCACATTGAAAATTAAATTGGTGGCTCCACATTTTCAGGAGAAAAATATCTAAACTCTTCAGCATCGCTTATGAGGCTCTTGCAAACTGGCCCCAAATTATTTTCATGTATCATGTATTATCTGTCTCTGTTAGCATGCTATCACATAGCCAGATTCAATTTCTTGCCATTTCTAGAATATGCCATGCCCTTTAATGCCTTTGTGTTCATACACATTCTGTTTGCTCTGCCTGAAGTGTCCTTCCTTTTCTTTTCTGCTTTGGAGATTTGTTTTCATACCTCAAATATCACCTTCTATGTGAAGGATTCCCAGATTCCCCCAGTTTGTTATTTTATTCTTTAGGCTTTCATTGCATGCATTTTGCATACATCTTTCTTATAAAACTTACTATATCACACCATAACTATTTATCTATTTTGTTTACTCCCCAACCCTGCCCAATGAGGGTCACCTTCTCAAGATCAGGGAAATGTCTAATTGTTCCTTTCTGGGTTCCCAATCCTTTGCACATGGTGGGTGCTTGACAAATGCTTACTGAATAAATAAATTCTAGTGTTAAACAGACTTTAATAAATGTTAACAGATCTTTTCACTTTAAATTTTAAAAAGCATTTTTTTCTACTTCTATCTTCCAGACCCTTCAAATGACTTTATTCACAGAATCAATTCTGAACATAAATAATGACTTGCAGAAATCATTTGATGAGCTTGCTTTTATAGAACTGCTCCACTACTTGGCAGTTACCCACAAACCTGCATTTGAATTTTTCCAAGTGTGGTTTATTTCGGTAATCTTAACTAATGAATTAGATCGACCATGCTGTGATCCAATCAAACCCGTGGTGATTGGCTGTCTTGACAATTGGAAAAAAATATTGATTTTATTTTTGTCAATTGGCCTAGTAGTATAAAGATAGGCTAATAATGCCATCAGAATTACTTTTATCAGCACCATTAGGTCTAAGGAAGCAAGCTGCTAAATAGAAGTCTGGTGACCACATTTATTTTTAATCATCTCTCCCCCTACACACCCCAAATCTCTCCTATAATGGGTGTCATGCTCCCAAAGGGAATTTTTAAATGTTTAATAACTTAAAAGGTCTTGCAAAAATGGTAATAATGTTTCAGACAATATCCGAAATAAAGCAAATTCAAACATGGTGGTTAATTATGTTTAAGGCATCAAATTGATCCTCTTCCCTTTTTAATTCACTGGCATATTCAGCAGGCTGCCAATTATATAAGGTATAGCTTGTCACAATGTCTTGGTCTATGGTAGGTTAAGATTGCAACATTTATATTTGATAGTCCAATCATACATCCATAATACATTTAGAAAATATTTTCCAGAAGAAATCTGTTTCCCTTCTGAACCAACAAAACTAAATTTAACTGAGTTTCTTATTAAAATTCCCCCTTTTGTAAATAAGCTCACCATTCCTAACTTAATTACTTAATTATTTTGGCTAAAGGGACCTGGGAATTTAAATATTTCTGGAGTCTAGATGAGTAATTAAACGTATGAAGGCTTTAATTTGGTATGGGGTACATTAAGTGGGAAAACATTTACTAATATTTAAATGTATATACAATCCCCAAAATGTGTAAAAAGTTTGAGGTTCATTTCTTTACTACTCTCATAATAACCACTGAGGTGTAATGTTAATATAATAAGACTTTAAGTTGTGGAAAATATGTGGGATAAATATAACCAGTAATTTAAATATTGTTCATAATGCAGTATTCTGAGAAATGATTCTGCCTCAAGAATGTACTTGGTTTTCTTATGTCCATATCCCTCTTGGGTTAATTAAAAATGTTATTTTATCATATCTATGTTGGAAAACGTGACATTTAACATGACTAATTTATTTAACAGAAAAACATAAACAAATTGCTGACCCAATTTTTCTGCCACACATTTTGCATATTTGCACTTCACACCTATCACATAGAATAAGAATTATATGACAAAACAATTAAACATTGTAAGAAATTAGAAACACTATTTCTTTCCTTCAAAAACCACAAAGTTTCTCTTTCCTGTAAATGGGTAGTACATTTTAACTGCACTAAAAATAGGGACCACCTTAAGTAAATGCAAGAAACAAAAATAATCAGTCATGAAAATCATAAATTTGGGGAAATGGTAATTATTTGCATGATAATATGACCAGATTTTCTAAGATTACTTTATCTTATGCAGCAGGTAAAACTAGATGATTTGCATACAATGCTTTAGAAACAGGCTTCAGGAATATAATAAGAGAAACCTGAGTCTCCAACAGAGCAGTAAAAAATCTACATCCTTAAACAAGCTAGCAAGTACTCAGATGTACCATGATAAGGCAGCAGCACTATGTATTCAAGTTACAAGACCTGTAAACATATTATTGGAGAATGATTTTCTGGAGCAAAACAAAAATTGAACTGGCATGGTGAAGGAAAGAGCCAGAACAGCGAAGAACAAGCAGCAGTCTTTTCTCATCCATATCAGGACTGTGTAATAAATTACTCTCTTCTCTCTCATACTGTCAGGAGAAAACGATGTTTAGATTAAACCTCGCTAAGGCCTAAAAGGATAATTTGTCAGTATTTTCCAGTTTACTACCAATGCAGTATTGATTTGCTAGGGCTCTTCTTTCTATTTTATTTACACTAATTCAATCTGGAACAACTGAAACCTAACTTCTTAGAAAGCAAGATATTTCTTTATTTTACGTCTCACAGGCCCAAGGTATAAGGTACAAGAAAAAAATGTCCAAATTATTCTTTCTAGTTCTTGTGAGTAAAGACCAGCATCTACGTTGGAGGGAAACTATTATCAGAGAAAACCACTTTTCTGCTGAGAGTTACCTTGTGTTAATTTCTTTTTATAAAATTGTGGCTCTTAGGAGAACATGATAAAAAAAAAAAAATCTAAAGGACTCCAGCTCTAGGCAGCTGCTTAGAAACCGAAGTAAAACAGAAACATCTTGATAAACTTTGTGGATGAAGCTGAGAAAAATGTCAGTATCAGTTTGATGCACATATGACAGAGCTTAGGGACAAAACTATACCTGAAGAAAAAGATAAAATTCCTTTCCAAATCCTTATTGTTTGCCACACAAGTTATACAAATCAACAAAAGGTATCCTATAGGTCCAGGACTAAAATGAAAGCAGCCAAAGGTTAAAATAATTTCTGCCCATATGTTGAGAGCAAATCAAAAAATATATCAAGTATTTAATCCATGGAGTTACTATTGTGTTTCCTTTCCTTTCTTTCCTTTTTTGTGTTTGTTCAGCTTTAGTCTGCCTTGTTTCGCCTTCCTGAGGTCCCCTAGTGTCAGCTGTGGCATTGTTTTGACACCAGTACGAACAGGAAGACTGGTGAAAATGTCATGAGTTGATGGTATTATGACTCATTCAAAGCTAAAATGTTTGAACTTCCAGTTCCCACTCTTTTTTCAGACATTTCCTCAAAACACTGACATAACATGGGATTAGTAACATCTTACTTTAACATCTTATACTTTCTTATCCTAGCTTTACTTTAGACTTGACCGTCCTATAGACTCACATTTCTTGACAATTTTGACTGGATCGATTGATCAATTCTAATCAGAGTGCTTTTTAAAAAGTCAATTGATGCATTATTTTCTAAAATATGGTTGTATCTTCATAAATAAAAGGTTCAGTACTTTCCACTGGAATGACCAAGCAATTCAGTCAGACAACGTATCAATTTAGGCAATGTCTTAAATGAATCAACTTATTTGAAAATTTTGACTGACTTGCTTATTTTCATAAATCACTCAAAAAGATACATGTATGTATTTTATTTATTTATGGACACTCAGTCAATTGGTATTTGTTATTTCTTAGCCTTAAAACCAACTATGCTGACTATAAAGTTCTCCTATAATACTCATTTGTCTTATAGTCTAATTGAGATTGAATATGGTTATGTCTACATGCATTGATTTGGCATATCAGTTGCTGCTGTTTTTCCATGCACAGATTCATTTGAATATTCTACCTATACAAGCAAGTACAGTCATCACAAACTGAAACTAAGTGAATAGGAAACCAGAAAATAGGGACAGATTCAACTATTAATTAAGGAGTTTCAAAACTACTGACTTCATTGAGCTGATGGACCAACTCATTCAGAAGCCAAATTGGTTTACACATAAAGACAAAGCCCTAAAAAATCCATTGTGCAAAAAAAAAAAAAAATAAAAGTTCAGATAAATTAAAAACGGTTGTTCAGTTCTGTGTAAAGGGACAGCTAAAATGTATATACCGAGAATTACATATCTTTACTTAATCATTCAAAAACATTTGCTGAATACCTACTTACTGTTGAGAACTATTCTATGAGCTATAAAGAGTTCAGTGAATAAAACAGACAAGGATCCCAGCCCCTGTGGAACTTACAATTCTGATGTGGGAAACAGAGAATAAGCAATAATCACACTACCTAGGTAAATTATATAGAAGATGATATATGCTATGAAAAAGAAAAGAAAAGGTAGAGCCAGGTAAAACATACTGGGACTTTTGGGGTTGGAAGTGAATATTGCAATATTCTATAGCTATGGTTCAGATTAGGCCCCTCTGAGGAGGAGACAGCTGAATAAATGTTTGAGGATGTATGAGAGTTAAATATGTGATACCTAAAGGAACCGAGTTCCCAGCACAGGAATTGGCTAGAACAAAGTCCTTAAGGCAGATGTGTGCTGGAAGGATTTTGTTTTGGTCTGGTTTTTTGGAGGCCGACAAAGATGCCAGTGTGGCTAGAACACAGCTAACAAGGGGAAATGCAGAAGGAAGTAAGATAAGAGAGAAAGCTAGATCATGGAGGGCAAGTTAGACCACTGTAAATATTTTATTCTGAAATGAGCCCTTGCAATAGTTTCAGCAGAATTGACTTTCATTTTAAAAGGATCACTCTGGGAAACAGAGAACTGTTAGAGGCTGCTGAATTAAGCAGGTAGCAGATGATGGTGGCTTGGATGAAGGTGGGAGTACTGGAGTTGGCAGTAAAGGAACAGTGTTTGCTGAGAGTGGATTTAAGTTACAAGAGCAAGAGAGTTTTCAGGATGACTCCAAGATATTTGGTCCAAGCAAGTGGCATCAGTTGGGATAGGCAAGTCTGCAAGTGAAGCAAGCCTGGGGTAGAGGGAAGATTAGGAGTTCGGTTTTGGGCAAGTAAAAATTAAGATGAGTATTAGATAGTGAAGTGGTATTATCAAGTAGGTAGTTTAAGTTGGATGTTGGAAGTCTTGGCTGAGAGGTGAATTGGGAACTCATCAGTGTATTAGATAGTGTCTTAAGCCTCAAGAATGGTCTGAGATCACCAAGTGAGTGAGTGTTAATGAAGATTCTAGGACAAAGACTGAACACTGGGTCCTCGAAAACATTAAAGGGTCAGAGAGAAGAGGAAGACTCAGCAAGTAAGATAGAGAAGTGACCACTGAAATAAGAGTAAAATGAAGAGCACGGTAGCCCAGAAGCCATGTGAAGAAAGCAGAGAGAACTCACACATTTAACAGGGAGTGGGATACTCCCTAATTTTATACTTCTTTTGTTTTGGTCCTTGTTTAGCACCCAGTTATCTTCTACCTGTGCTTCATAACCTGGGTAGCACAGGTAGAAGATAAAGGTTTGGATAATTTCACAAGACTGCCATTTTTTTTTTTACAGTAAATTTATTAAGCCTTTACAGAGAAAACTCGTATAGGCCACACAATCAATCTGGCTGTAGAACTATTTCAGCAAATATAAACTTGCCAAGGAACAATGAAAATAAAGGATCAATGATCTTAAACTAGTTTTGCACTTACAGACATCAAAATGAAAATTTTTTAAGTGCGATTTTCAGATAATGGTGGCTAGAAGAGAGGAAGGCAAATCATAAGAAACTCTTAACTCTAGGGAACAAACTGAGGGTTGCTGGAGGGAAGGTGGATGGGTGAAGTGATAACTGGGTGGTGGGCATGAAGGAGGGCACTTGATGGAATGAACACTGGATGTTATAGGCAGATGATGAATGACTAAATTCTACCTCTGAAACTAATAAAAAAATAAAATTGAAAATAAAATGTCAAAAATATGGACTTTGGTGAATAAGGAAATTTTATTTAAAATCAAACACTTAGCGTAATAGCCATTTGCTCATGGAAACACAACTGGGTGTACACTTTTGAAATTGTTAAATGGTAAATACATGTTTTTTATTTCAAAGGAAAACAGCACGGTGTATGTTACATGAAAGGTTTGGAATTTTCAGCTGCCTTTTTGTTTTAGAACTGCTAATTTTGTCTGAGAAATTTGAAACAAAACTGCTGGTCCACTGGATAACCAGGCTTCCGTGCCTTCTTTCCTGGGTAAGACAGAAACTTGATCTCCAAACACAGCTTTTTCAAGAAAAGTAGAGTATGCTCTTCCACCTATAGAGCTCTAATTTCGTGTTGACAGTCAGAATGAGCAAGTGACTTAATAGCAATGTAAAGACCAAAATGTTACCCTCAGTCTAATAGATTTCTCACGTTGCTTTTAGAAAGAACACACACCAAAAAAAGCTGTGTTAAAGAAATAAATCAAGAGCGAAATCTGAGGATTGCCACAAAGGGAATATTTTATAATCCTATGTTCATAGGGAAGGAGGTTTTTTTTTCCCATTTCTTTGAAACAATGGAAAGAGCTCTAAGTGGCAATTATTGGTTATTTTAAAATGTAGTTTGGAAAGTAAGTGAGTTGCATTTATTCCGCTCTGATATCATTTTCATTTTATTTAGTTTTTAATTATGTTAAATAAAAAAATTTGAAAACATAGTACAAAGTTCTAAAGGTACAAAAGAGTGCATAGAAAAACAAATCTCTCTCTAACCTCTGCCCCACAGTCACCTAGTTCCCCTCCATAAATGTAATCAGAATTATCCATTTATTGTGAATACTCCCAGAGAAATTCTATGTATATAGAAGCATATATATATATATGTAGCTCCATTAAAAACTACACACCAAGTGTAGTGTGTGCTAGACATCAGTTTTTAAATTGGAGGTTGTGACCCATTAGTGGGTTATAAAATAAATGTGCTGGATCACAAATAACACTACAAAGACATGAAATAAAATGGAATAAAAAATGTCAGAGGGTTTGTTGTTCATAGTAAGGGTAGGTATTTTCTTATGAAACTTTTGTTGCTAATTTTTATTTTTATTTATACATTCATTACAAACTAGGTCACAATGTAAAAAGTATTTCTTACTGAGTGACAAACAAAAAACCGACTGCTGTACACAATGACTCAAACCCTCTGGTTTTTGTTTAATGATGTATGTCGAAGTTCATTCTCCTTTAATACACAGAGTTGTCTCATTTTATTCACATTAAATTATTTTTTATTTTTTTTATTATTATTATTTTTAAAGATTTTATTTATTTATTTGTCAGAGAGAGAGCGAGCGAGAGCGAGCACAGGCAGACAGAGTGGAAGGCAGAGTCAGAGGGAGAAGCAGGCTCCCTGCGGAGCAAGGAGCCCGATGCGGGACTCGATCCCAGGACGCTGGGATCATGACCTGAGCCGAAGGCAGCTGCTTAACCACTGAGCCACCCAGGCGTCCCATTCACGTTAAATTATTGATTAAAATATTTCAGATATCTAGAAAAGGGTACAAAAAGATATAATTTAAACACCCATGTACCCACCACCACTTAGTTTAAGAAATACAATGCTGGGGCACCTGGGTGGCTCAGTGGGTTAAGCTGCTGCCTTTGGCTCAGGTCATGATCTTGGGGTCTGGGATCAAGTCCCACATCGGGCTCTCTGCTCAGCAGGGGGCCTGCTTCCCTCTCTCTCTCTCTCTCTGCCTGCTTCTCTGTCTACTTGTGATCTCTCTCTGTCAAATAAATAAATTAAAAAAAAAAAAAACAAAAAAACAAAAAACCCTCTGACTTCAGCTCAGGTCATGATCCCAGGGTCCTGGCATCCAGCCCTGCATCGGGCTCTCTGCTCAGCAGGGAGCCTGCTTCCCTCTCTCTCTCTGCCTACTTGTGATCTCTGTCTGTTAAATAAATAAATAAAAATAATCTGGAAAAAAAAAGAAATACAATGCTACAAGTAAATAAATAACAAACAAATATGGCATCAACAGAGTTAAAATAGCCCTACACAATTCTTCCTAAACCATTCCTCTTCTCTTCCCATCACGTATATCTCCTTCTTTGTAAGGTTGTAGAATATTCCACTGCATGACTGTACCATAAATTACTCAAGAAGTCTCTTACTGATGAACATTTTCATCCATATCTTGATTTTTTGGTATTTTGGACAATGCTAATGTAAACATCCTCATACATATCACTGCATATTCATTCAATATCTATAGGATAAATTCTGTAAAGTAAAACTGCGGAGTCAAAGGAGGTAGAGTTTTTGCTAGATTTTGCTAAATTTCCTCTCATAGAGACTCTATTTATACTCCTATAATCAATATTTCATACACATTTATCAACAAAGCATATTATTAGCTTGTTATTACTACTAATGTGAAAGGTGATAAATAATAACATATGGTTCTATTATGCATTTTTCGTAGGAGTGAGGTTAACATTTTTTAAATGTTCAAGAACCATTCTTCTTTCCTTTTCTATGGGCTCTATCAATTGTTTTTCATTTTACTGTTGGAGCTTTTTTCTTATTGACTGTAAGTACTTCTTACATTAAGAGGAAATTAACCCTTTGCTCTGGATGCTACAAATATAGCATGGCAAAATTTTTGTTTACAGCTTGTTTTCACATCCTGTATCTAGAAAAGCTTCTCCTATTCTAAGATCAGGAAAAAATTCTCCCATGTTTTTTTTTTCTAGTAATTATTTTAATATTTATTTATTTTGGTGTAGGAAGTGAGATAGAGAACCAATATTATTGTTTTGTAGATAGCTACCTAATTGTCCTAACACCTTTTTAAACAATTCATGTTTTCCTGTTAGTGACATGCCATCGTTAAAATATTCTATATTCCTGTCTATATTTGAGTCCATTTTTGGGTTTCCTTTTCCATTCTAACACTTTATTTATTCATATACTAGCACCACACTAGTATAATTAAAATGAACTTAAATACATTTTAATAACTGGCAAACTTACTATCACGACATTATATTTTTTCCCAAATATTTTCAAAGTGTTCTTACTTGTTTGTTTGTTTTTAATATGAATATCAGAGCCAGTAACTCAAGGCCAACTGATACTTTTATTGAAGCCATGTTAGAATTAAAAATTAATTTGGGGAGAATTTTATGATGCTGAGATTTACCTTCCAAGAACAGGACATAGCTTTCCATTTGAGTCATTTCATGGTCGGGGGGCAATAGAATACATAATCAAGGAAAGGGGAGAAGATTAAAAAAAAAACAAGCTTGTCATAATAACTATAGATAAAGAGGAAACTGAACAACTCCTAAGAAACTACTTTGTGCACCTCTTTGAAGATACAATTGAAAACCTGGGTAGAGGGGCACCTGGGTGACTCAGTCGTTAAGTGTCTGCCTTTGGCTCAGGTCAAGATTCCAGGGTCCTGGGATCAAGCCCCGCATCAGGCTCCCTGCTCAGCAGAAGGCCTGCTTCTCCCTCTGCCTGCTGCTCCCCCTACTTGTGTGTGTGCTCTCTCTCTCTCTTTCTCACTATCAAACAAATAAATAAAATATTAAAAAAAAAACCTGGGTAGAGTGGTTGGTTTTATAGGAAAAGTATAAATGCCCAAAACTGGCCTTAGAAGACAGAGAAAAATCTAAACTTTCTGGTTTATGCAATAGAAATGACATTGCCAAAGAACTACCCAAACCAAAAAAAGTAGAATTAGTTTCATAGGCAAGATCTGCCAGTCTTTTAAGGAACATATCATTTCAGTGCTCCCTAAATATTTTCAGAGCATAAAAAAAGTGAAAGCTTCCAAATCTTTAAAAACTTTTTGGGAGCAAGAAAAACTTTGCGATTTAAAGCGGAAAAAGGATTCCCAAAATATAGCTAAAAACCACTTGTACTTGTGAATATTGAAGAAAGCTTCTTGGAATAACTGGGAAACAAGGTCCAGCAATAGGGTAAAAGAAAAATACCCTACTACTGAGTGCAGTTCACACTAGGAATGCAAGGATGGTTCACTATTGGGAAATCTGTTACTCTAATTTACTCTACGAATAGATAAATCATATGAAAAATTGCTTAGATGCTAAAAGGCATTTAATAAAATCCAGAGTTATATTTAATAAATACATACTATATACTCTCTGTAGACACTGTTCTAAGTATTTTACAGATATTAATGAGTTTAATTCTCACAATCACTCCATGACTTAGGTACTAATAATATCCACATTTACATATGTAGAAATTGAGCTATAATGAAGATAAGTAATGTCATTTTTCTAGTAAGTGGCAAAGCCAAGCTTCAAATCCAGGCAGTCTGATTCCAAACCCTTGCATTTAACCGCTCTACTATACTGCTGATCACCAATTTTTCATAGAGATTCTTATTTAAATATACCTATATATTGATACAAATATACTTTCTTCTATATTCTATTATATATGCTATTATAATTATTATGCTATAATGATATATAATTAAATGATATACTTCATTATAATTATAAATGTAATTATCATATATATAATTATATATAATCACATATATAAATATAATTATTTATAATTTAAAAATATATATAATTCCATAGCATGATGTCATGTAAAATCATAAAACCCAATTTTATTCTAAGTGAGGAAGCACTAGAAGGATTTCTTGAGTCATGAGCAAAACAAGGATGTTCACTTTTACCAACTACTTTAAAATTTTTATATATTTATTTGACAAAGACACAGCGAAAGGGGGAACACAAGCAGGAGGAGTGGGAGAGGTAGAAGCAGGCTTCCCGCTGAGCAGGGACCTGATGCAGGGCTCAATCCAAGGACCCTGGGATCATGACCTGAGCCAAAGGCAGACACTAAACGACTGAGCAACACAGACACCCTGACATGTAATTTTAAATACACAGTTTCATTTTTTTCCCTTTCATTGAAAAATTGGCAAGAAATATTTTAAAGTAAATCACCTAGTTTAAGTGAGTGAACAATGAAACTGCTATTTTCATGCTTTGCTAATGCGGAGCTATGAATTCAGAAATAATTTCATAATATATATCTTGGGTCTTAATGTAAACATTATTGAAACCAGTTATTTTTGTTGTATAAGTCTATCATAAGAAAGCAGAACAAAGCATAGCTTTGATCAAAAAGATGTCTATTTTAACATTTTTATAGTAATGAAATACTGGAATTCTCAATATCCAAAAATAAGGTAGAGTTCCCTCCCATAGGCATTGGCTTCGGCTTAAAGTCACCAGCTGAATTCAGATGTAATAAGAGTCTATCTATGTAATAAGAGCCTATCCTTTGAAGCTTTGAAGACAGGCACTGACTTCTCCTCTCTAGCTACGAAAGTCCTAGCTGGCATCATTTTTCAACAGAAGATTGTTTTGTCTTCATTGAAAATCCATTGTTTAGTGTAGCCACCTTCATGGATGATCTTAGACAGATCTTCTGGATGACTTGCTGCAGCTTCTCCATCAGCACTGGCTGATTCCCCTTTGCTCTTATGCAGTGGAGATGGCTTCTTTCCTTACCTCATGAACCTACTTCTGCTAGCTCCAAACTTTTATTCTTCAGTCTCCTCACCTCTCTTAGCCTTCATAGAATTGAAGAGAGTTAGGGCCTTGCTCTGCATGAGACTTTGGCTCAAGGGAATGTTGTGGCTGGTTTGGTCTTCCATTCAGACCATTAAAACTTCCTCCCCATCTGCTATAAGGCTGTTCTGCTTTCTTACCATTCATGTGTTCAGTGGAGTAGCACTTTTAATTTCTTTCAAGAACAACTTTTCCCTTATATTCACAACTTGGCTAACTGTTTGGTGCAAGAGACCTAGCTTTCAGCCTATCTTGGTTTTCAACATGCCTTCTTCACTAAGTTTAATCATTTTTGGCTTTTGATTTAAATGAGAAATGTGATACTCTTTCTATCACTTGAACACTTAGAGGCCATTGTAGTTATTAATTGTGGTAAATTCTGTACTGTTATGTCTTGGGAATAGGGTAGCTGGAAGACAGGGAGAGAGATGGGGGACTGTCCAGTTGGTGGAACAGTCAGAAGACACAACATTTATTAAGTTCACCATCTTATATGGGCATGGTTTGTGGTGCTGCAAAACAATTACAATAGTAACATCAAAGGTCACTGTTATAGATCACCATCACCAATATAATAATAATAAAAAAGTTTGAAATTTTGAACCAAAATGTGACATGCCATAGAAAAAAATGGTGCCAACAGACTTGCTTAAAGTAGGGTTGCCATAAACCTTCAATTTGTACCACACATGGTATCTGTGAAGCACCAAGATATGCGTGCGCTGTCATTTATTCCTAGTGAGTATATGCTCAACCATATTTTTTCTTACATTTCCTAACCTCTTAATCTACTGGGGCACCTAGGTGGCTCAGTCCATCAAGTGCTTGACTCTTTATCTAAGCTCAGATCTTGATCTTAGAGCCCTGAGTTCAAGATCTGCATTTAATTTGAATTTAAAAATTCATACATTTTTTTAAAAAATCTATTGATAAGCTAATTCTGTGAGCACATTAACTCATTTTGGCTTCTTTCATGTTATTTAATGTACTAAAGAAGTAAGTGGTTAAACAATAAAGACTAATAAACAATTCTAATTTACTTTATTTATTTTTTTAAGATTTTATTTATTTATTTGACAGACAGAGATCACAAGTAGGCAAAGAGGCAGGCAGAGAGAGAGAGAGAGAGAGGGAAGCAGGCTTCCTGCGGAGCAGGGAGCCCGATGTGGGGCTCGATCCCAGGACACTGAGATCATGACCCGAGCTGAAGGCAGCAGCCCAAACCACTGAGCCACCCAGGCGCCCCTCTAATTTACTTTAATATCAACATTATTCATATTATATTTAACTTCTTTTACATTCAAGTTTGAGTTCATGTAAATATATCCATGATGCATACCACATGTATACATACCAGACATTTAGATTATTTGTGTGTAGATACTTAGATTCTAATTCAAAGTTAAAATAAATTTTCAAGCAATTTGTTTTTAGAATTGGGGACATAATGTTGATAACTACTTCTATATCTGCCTATCACCTATCCCTCCTTCTACATGTATTGTCAGAAGTCATAGAGTATAGATGATTGAATTTGATCACTTAAAAAAATACACACACACACACACACACACACACATCCTATGAACCTATTTCAAAAGGCAAATGACAAACTAAGAAACAAGCATAATATACGACAGCAAGGATTTTTAACCTTAATATATGAAGTGTTCTGGAAAAATAGTAAGAAATGTAAAAATTCAAATAGAAAAATGGGTGAAGAATGTCAAAAGACAATTCAGAACCAAGGAAATGCAAATTATTCATTAACATATAAAAAGATACACAGGGTCCCTCATCAATAAAATGCAAAATAATAGCACAAGAAGATACCATATTTCATCTAGCAGATTACGTATTAAAAATCTTTTATATCACTGTCAGTGTTGATAAGGACATGGGAAAACAGGCACATTGGTAGGAAGACAAATTGGTTGTTTAAGGGGGAAATTTAGTAATATCTAGAAAAAAAATGCTCAATGTACATATCCTTGACCCATCATTTCCACTTCTACAAAATTATCCAATAGGTGTACAAAAAGATGTGTATAAAGATGCTAAGTGCAGCACTGTTTTTTAATAACAAAGCATTGGAAATCTACATGTCCATGAATAAGGGAACTGACTAAATAAATGATACAGAAACAGAATATTACACAAGCATTAAAAAGAGTGAGACAGATCTATGTATTACAAATATGGGAGAACGTCCAAAATAGAATATTAACTAGAAGAAGTTATTAGGCTTTTTATAGTATGTCCACCCATTTGTACATGTACAGAACATGTGGGGAATGATACATAATACACTGTTAACACTGGCCACCCCTCAAGAGTGGCACCTGAAGTGTAAGAGGGAGAAGGATTTTTTGCTTTAAGCCTGTGTTTACTGTTTCAATTTTTAAACCATCCTCTGATAGTACTTCAACACTACAAAAAATACTAGTTAAAATAACCTACAAAAAAAATATGAGCTCATTATATCTAACTTTATAATGGCTTGAATTTCAATAATATCAAAATTGTTTTCAATTGTAAGATTATCACAGTCACCACAGAAGTGTCTCACCCACACATAAAGTAATCTCAATGACTTACACACTTCCTGTGATCGTGTAACATCTCCAAAGGAGCCATTACAAAGTCAACTGTGCTGTCTTATACATGCCTAATGGGTCCAGCAGAGCCATTAGGATGTCAGTTATATGGCAAGGCTCCTGCCAAAGCTATTACCAAGTCATTGCATTGTTTCACACACTTCCTTTGACATTCAGATGGTTCCCGAGGAACTGTTATCATTGCTAGGGAAGTGTCCTGTACAACTTACATTACCAGGGGAAAACAAAAAACCAAAGGAAAGAAATGTAGAACAAACAAACCAATTCCCTCCATTAAATGCACATGAATGGCCCCACATGGTCAAATATCAGAAGGAATGACTCCTCATTTGGGTATAACTATTGCATGTCATTCAAGAAACCCAGGTGTTAGGCTGGGTATTTTTTCACAACTCCTGCTGTTCTGATGAAGCAATTTAGGGTCTGAGAACACCGTATGCATGGCTATGATGGCATGGTGTTTATTGGTAGCACATGGTATATTACCAGGTTTCTGAGGTATACAGTACAGAAACAACAGGGAGCAGTACTAATGGATTTTTTTTTTGGCTATTATGGGATTATATCAGATAATCCCTTACCTGTAAAGTTCCTGACCAGCATATAGGGATCTCAGCTGCCCAACAATCATGGAAATCGACAGGGCTTCTGTGTAGTTGAAATCCCAGTTCTACCTTAAGGGGCTACCACAAAGACCACAGAAAAACAATGGTACAAGTGATCCTTCAGCCACGTCTGAAGTACTTCATTTAATTTCTTCTAACAGTCTTCTATACTTGGCAGAACAAGATTGTTGGCTACTGAAATGATGTATTATTGAAGGTAAGACAAGTGCATGGCATGTTACCCAGATGGAAATGAGGAGAAAGTAGGCCAGACCCTCCTAGGCTAGAGATTCCTGGGATGCTAGATATTTCAGAAGTCACTTGGCAGGTCTGGTTAATCCTTGCCAAGAGAGCCTTCACCTGGAGGCACCTACCCCAGATTATGCACATAATAAATTCTTGCTGAGTGATAGAAAACCACCACTAACACTGACTGCGTGCTTAACATATGTCAGATACATTGTGAAGAGCAGTATATTCATTTTCTCACTTAATCCTCACAAAAAAACTGCAAAGGTGATGTCTCCACTTGACAAAGAAACTGAGGCTTGGAGAGCTTTAGGTATCTGTTCAAGGACACACAGCAGGTAAATGGCTGAACCAAAGTACAAACCTAGGTCTACCTTATACTATAGAGCATGTTCTTAACCACATACTCTATAGAGCGCAAAATTTATTTAGATTGCATTAATATAACCATTTTTACTGTGATAAATGGTTTGAGATCACTTGCATTCTCACAGCAAACTGCACCTATCTTTATCACAGTATTGATTGGATTATATTAAAATTAGCTCCTTCTCCTCTCTAATAGAGCCATTTGGGTATATGTGCCCACTTGACTGACTGTCCTGCATTGAGAATTGCTCTAAGAACCCAATGGGTGGGTTCCTACAAAGCAACATTTGTATTACTAACCTCATTCCCTGGGTATAGCTGATGGGTCCAGTGGCAGATATCTGACTCAAGCTGGGAAAATTATCCTGCCTCCTTGGAATTTAGAAATGGCACTGAAGGGCACCTGAGTGGCTCAGTGGGTTAAGCCTCTGCCCTCAGCTCAGGTCATGATCTCAGGGCTCTGGGATCAAGCCCTGCATCAGGCTTTCTGCTCAGCAAGGAGCCTGCTTCCCCCACCCCCCCATCTCTCTTTCTTCCTGCCTCTCTGCCTACTTGTGATCTTTCTCTCTTTGTCAAATAAATAAATAAAATCTTTTAAAAAAAATTTTTTTTAAAAAGAAATGGGACTGAAAATTATCAGGTTAATTTCAAATTCTCCCCTGAACATAAGATACATAAACTGAGGGATTGTGTGCAGTTTTAGGTGTGTCTTTAAAATGGAGATTTAGAGGAAATCAACCTGCAGAGGCAGGAAGGAAGGAACTGGATTCAGAAGCAAGAGGCAAAGTCCAGGCAAGTCTTCTGATCTAATTCCTTCCTGCTGTCTAGTCACTCTTGCCCTGGTGCCATGAAGCATTCTCATGCTCTTTTAGGTAAATGTGGTTTTTTCTTCAAGCTATGTAAAGTTGGTTTCTGTTCCCTGCATTAACAGTGATAAATGATAATGAATAATCCTAACTAACAGGGCCTCAATCCCTCATGCTAGACTGTATGTTCTTTGAGATTGGGGATTCTATACTGTTCACCTTTTACCATATCCCCAGTCTCCCGTACAGAGCTTAGCAGTGAGTAGGTACTCAATAAATATGGCTTGCACAGGAATATCATTATAAACAAGAATATAGCTATAAATTTCTTCATGATTTACAGATCATTTTTGACTTACATGGGGTTATGACCTTATAAACTCATCACAAGTTGAAAATATTGTAAATTGAAAATGCACATAATACAGCTAACTTACTGAGCACCATAGCTTAGCCTACCTTAAACTTGCTCAGAACACTCCCATCAGCCTACTGTTGGGCAGAATCATCTCAAAAAAAGCCTACTTTATAATACAGTGTTGAATAACTCACATAATTTGTTGACTACTGTACTGAAAGTAAAACAAAACAAAACAACAACAAAAAAACCCAGAACGGTTGTACCGGTGCAGAATGTGTGTAAGTGTATTGGTTGTTTACCTTTGTGATCAAGTGGCTGACTGGGGGCTGTGACTGCCACTGCCTAGCAACACGAGAGGATTGTACCGCATATCACTACTCCAGGCAAAGATCAAAATTCAAATTCAAAGTAGAATTAATACTGAATGGGTATTACTTTCTCACACCATAAAGTCAAAAGCATGTAAGTCTAAGCATTGTAAATTGGGGACCATCTGTATACTTTATTAGTTACAGGTTTAAAATGCTTTTTCTTTGTTTCTCTCCATTTAGCTTCTTGATATGCACTTTCATTTTCACTATTTATAATCCAACTGTTTCATTTAGGCCATATGTGAAAAACACATTCTTGGAAATTGATTACCCAAATTTAGCTGCCCAAATCGTTTATTCCTCCAGTCTGAGGTATAGTCAAATGTAATTATGAGGGGTACCCTAGTTGCTGAGGTTGATACTCAAGCAGGACTGCAGAATCCTTCTAAGAAATGCCCACTGGATCACCTGTAGAGGCAGAACTGTGTTTTAGAGGACCAGAGGTTTGACCCACCAGCATTTCTATCCTTGTAAGATCAAAGAAGAGCTACAAAAATATATTGCCTCTCGGTTTTATTTTTTTCCTCAGGGCAATGTTGGTAGTAAGGTGAAATGGGAATGGTGAAGGGGTAAAAATGAATAAAGAAGTATGGTTGATAGCAAAGGGTCCTGCTCACAGGCCTCAGGATGAAGCTAACTTGAGTAAATCTGCATTTTTCCTAAACAGACCATTAAGCATCAATAGACAATTTACTCAGGACAAATCTGAGGGAATGGAAATAAACTCCATTAGTGTTCCTATCACCCTATGAAAGCTGAGAAATCTGGATTCCCTTCTGCTACCCTATGTTCTCCTTCCCTTCCCCTTTGCTTCAGGCAGCTCAGTCCAAGAGTATCAGTGTTAAAATGGACGGCTATTTATTTTAATCCCTCATACATTATAGTATGTCGGAGGCTTAAATTCAATTAAGGGTAACCAAAAAGAGTTTGCGAAAATGAGAAAAAAAAAACATTTTGAAAGGCTTAACCAATTAATGAAATGAAAGATACAAGTCCTTATAGACATGATTTTGAAATATGAGTAGGATATCCAAGTGATAATCTAGGATGGACAGAATTGAAAGCATCCTTGAAATCATGTCTCAGAATCTGTCTCAGTTGAATAACTCACCCAAATTAACAATTTCCCCCAATCTTTACTTTTCTCCCACATTTATAGGAGTGAGGCCTAAATTGTCCTAAGCTGGTCTATGATATTTGGGCCACTGTTTCATCAATAATCCCCAAATCAGAATCTACAGGAGGACGGAAATGAAAGAAAGAGTCACTGACACTAACTGAGGCACAGGGATGGGGTGGCATGGAGTCTGAAATAGTAAAATACATAAATCTTAAAAATTTATGCCATTTTACTCTTTTCAAATATAGTATATACAAAGTCAGATTAATGAAAAAGATGCCCTGCTAGGCCTCCTTCCAGGAATGGATGAGATCAATGGGAAATGAATAGCAACATTTGCACAAAAAAAATAAGTTCCATTCATTGAAAATAACTATTTCTTCAAATTAATATGCTTTTAGAAAAACCATTTATATATTTTTTTAAAGATTGTATTTATTTATTTGACAGACAGAGACCACAAGTAGGCAGAGAAGCAGAGAGAGAGAGAGGGAAGCAGACTCCCTGCTGAGCAGAGAGCCCGATGCGGGGCTTGATGCCAGGACCCTGAGATCATGACCTGAGCCAAAGGCAGAGGCTTAATCCACTGAGCCACCCAGGCGCCCCAACCATTTATATTTTAATCTTAACTCAAACCTCCTCTGTGAGAACCTAGGGAAATGTTGAAGACTGCTCACACCTGGTTATAACTGACTGAAAGTTTATAGAATCAAATTGGTGAAATCGTACTATAGATCATAAATTAAGATTCTAAATTGTATACTCTTTATTTGAAAATTAGTAGTAGGAGTCAGAGTAAGATGTATAGATCTCTCACCAAGAAGGAAAAAGTTATATAAGTTCACATTATATTTGAGTCAAGGAAGGAAAGAAATGGCTATTTGGAAAATAATCAGTTGCAATTCAGAAACCAGCTAGTTAAGTGCAACTGATTATTTTCTAAATAGCCATTTCTTTGCTTCCTTGACTCACATATAACAAGAGAATCTATTTCGCCGAGTGATTAGAAGATCATATGAGATAAAGATACTAAGTGTTGTTTGGAAATTGTGCTGATCAATAATAATAATGAACATTCAAATTGTACTTACATGTTACAAATATTATTCCAAATCTTTATATACATCAGTTTATTCAATCATCACAAAATCCTCATGGTAGACATTAATATTATCCTTATTTTACAGGTAATGAAATTCGAGCACAGAAACTTTATAGAACTTTCCCAGCTTTATACAAACCTAGGTCCCCTGGCTCCACAGTCCAAACTTAAAATCACTATGCTCTACTACCTCTCAAAAATTGAAATCATTCTTAGAGGTACCTATTGGGCCAATAGAGTCTCACAGTGAAGATGAGTTTTTAGCAGACTCAATCATTGGTTTTCCTTTTTTTTTTTTTATTTTTTAAAGATTTTTTTTTTTTATTTGACAGAGAGAAATCACAAGTAGATGGAGAGGCAGGCAGAGAGAGAGAGAGGCAGGCTCCCTGCTGAGCAGAGAGCCCGATGCAGGACTCGATCCCAGGACCCCGAGATCATGACCTGAGCCGAAGGCAGCGGCTTAACCACTGAGCCACCCAGGCACCCTCAATCATTGGTTTTCCTTAGCAGCCCAGCCCAATTTTGTGATACTCTATCCAGTTCCTAAAATAAACCATAAGGAAAATAAACCTACAAGGAAAATAAAGGATGCATGTCCTTTACTCCTGTGTCTTCCAACTCTGTCTCAGTAAATAGTATTACACTGTCAAGGTAGACAGATGGTTGATTAGACCGAGGGTCAAATGAAACTGAATAGTTTCATTCTTGAAAGTGCCTAATACATCCAATGAATAAGACAGAGTGATACAGTATAGTGGCTCCCTCCAATCATCAGTTCTCATGGTGGGGGGGAGGGGAGGAGAATATGCATTTTAATAAAGCTCATTCTGATATATCTTTCTTTGATCCCTTTCTCCCACCACCTTGCAATTTTGCGTCATTGCCTTGTTGTCAGATATGAGAATTGCCCCTCCCCCTCGAGAGTTTGATTTGCATCATAATCATTTATAAATATTGCTTTCTTTCATGCCTCGGGAAAAGAGGCAAAACCTAATGAGCGCAACGAAGACAAAAGTAAAAAGGACACCAATACTCCTCACTGAAAAAAATGATACAATATAAACAGAGGTTTACAGGGAAGAATGAACAACATTTCTTTCATTGAAGGTGCTATTTATAATTGATGACATGGATATAGCAGGATTCTAAACCCAAGCCAGAGCATCTGAAGAAAAGACCAAAGCCATTTGCTAGGTGTTGTAAAGCTATGACAATATCTGAATTAAATTAATGACTACAGCCATGCAAAAAAATCATAGATAACGTAGGAAATCATAAGGCCAAACGCAATTCGTCTTGATTTAAGATCTACACCTCCATGCTAAATCAATGTTTCCTCAGCTTGGATCTTATCTTGTCCTTGTCCGGCACTCTTGCCACCTCTTCTTCACTACCAACACACACACATCAATTTTTCCAGAGAAATGCAAACCAATAAGCAGCCAATGAACTAATCTTTGACAGGTTAAATAACCAGCCCGGTGTGTTGTTTGTCAGGGGGCAGAGTTCCACTTTGTGGGATGGGTATCAGGGATGGGGTGAGGTAAAAATAATCAGTGGCCAAATATTTGGATAGACTTACCTTGAGTAGACCCAGCTTGAGCCTCCATGTCGCAACAAACAGGAGAGAATTTAAAACCTGTAATATTAAACATTTTACGAATTAATCCTTATCCAATGTATCTGGGATTCTTCAATCTTTAATCCCTACCCTTCATCTGGTAGTATTTTTTTAATAACAGATTCAATGAAATATGATTCACATATCATAATGTTCACCTTCTTAAAATGTATAATTCAGTAGTATTTAGTATTTTCACAGAGTTCTGCAACCATCACCAATATATTGATGAATTATTCCATTACCTCAAAAGAAACCCCATACACCTAGAGTCTTATGGAAGTGGAAGAATGGTGGAAATCCATGGAGAAACTTCTTTCATTTTAATATTTTAATGCAGTGAACTGCTATATAACTTCGTATGTCAAGATAGACATGAGGTACAAGAAGTCTCAGTGATGTAGATCATCTAACATCCTTTTTACATAAATTTGGTCATTTTTTTTTCTGTTTCACAGCTGAAGCCCAGAAAACTTTAGAGACTAATCCAAGGTCTCATTACTTCTATCCTAATGCTCTTTCACTTATATGACTATGCATACATAGATCACCTATGTTCCCTTCTCATTTCCATAATTCACCTCCTACACTCTTGGCCAAAGCCAGCAATACATACATACATACGTACATGAAAATAAACTAAAAAAAAAAAAAATGAAGACTCCAAGCATACTTGGTGATATTACAAAATGTTATGGTCTAACATAAAGGAAGTTATATTCTAACTAGTGGGTAAATGGTCATTCCTGATTATATCATTGTGGCCAGGGTCCCCTATGGGCTGAACAAGGCAGAGGACAGAATAGAAAAAGCTGTAGGTATAGGGTGGCTGGCTACCGCTCTGTCACCTGAGAAAACACTAATTAGCCACTGCTAACAGAGGAGACCTGTGGTCACAATAATGGGACCTATGAAGTTTATACAAACAGAATGAAGAGCACAGACTAATGTGTTTAATAAGCATTAATGTGCTTTTTATGAAAGGATTTTGTTCTTCAGTAGGGACAGAAGTAATAAATTAACCTCTTCTCACCAATTCAAAAAGACAAAATTTTTCTGTTTCTAAAAGTTCTAAAAAAAGAATATATAATAGTAATTTAATGATATTGGTATTATTACTAAGTGTCTGGCAAATGGCTGAAGTTAATTTACCTTTTGGGCTTTTTTTTTTTTATTGTTTCAGTCTAACCTGGTTAATTTGAATCTGTCTGTACATTTGACAGGTTAGTCCGAATTAAAACAGAAAGCATATACAGAACAAGCTTGGTATACAGTCATTCATCTCATTGTTTATATGTTGATGTAAAGCCAAAATACATGAAATGAATACTTTCTGTAATAAATACCATTAGTAGTGCACTGGAAAATAAAGAAGAAAAAAAAGGTGAGTAATAAATACGACATGCGTAATATTGATGATGACATGAGATTATTTCCTTTGGGGGATCACCAGAAATAACAAGCATTTTATCTATTATTACAAATAGGGGTGTCTATTTTCCAGATACTTGGGTACGTACCTTGTCCATGGGAACCCACTAACCTGCATTTCTATGCTGTACATTACATGAAAGATAAGCAGACAGAGGGAAGAAAAACAAATCAAAGGCTAAAAACTGCATTTTCTCTGGGTTTTACTTAAACAGTATAGATAGTTCTATTACCATTCTCCCCATCCGACTTCCTTTCATGGTCTGTATCAGTCAAGGACAGTGCAGAATTGGCCCGGCTGGACAAACAGGAACTATGCTCTGATTTCATCCCCCGTATCCACATTCTCAGAGCATGATCAGGTGAGGCCGCACCTTCGGTCTCTGTGTCCACATCAGAGCCCATCTCTAGCTGGTACCCGTGCCGAGGAACACTGTGCATGTCTGTCTGGTAGCCAGAACACAGAGTGTGAGGAGTTTCACAGAATTCCATCTCTGAGAAGAAACAAAGTTCACAGGAAAAGTTTAGAAATAGGAAGAAAGATCCGATAAAATTCTACTTTCTATCCTTACGCCCCCCGCCCCCCCCCACTAGTAATTACGTGTTTTTGCAAACTTAGAATTCTGGCCTTTTTATTTATGGTAGCTAGGATTCTGTGCTTATTTTGCACTTCTGTAGCTTAAAATTATGCTCCTGTTGATTCTTACAAGGCTCTGGAAAAAGCATGCCCAAAATAGCTTTATAGCTACAATTTTAGGTTGCACAAAATGTAATGAAATAAGTGAATGCAGACGAGTATAAAGTGTAGAAAGCTGTCCTTTAAAAGATATTTCTCTTCTAGGAAGAATATATATGATCCGTAGCGCACACCTATGCTTAAAATAATAAAATTATTGGCTTTCCTAAGTATTTCATACACATTAGGGTTAAGAATAAATAATTCAATGTGAAAAATCTGGGGGGAAATGTTACATATTTAAACATACTTCTCTAAAGTATGTTTCCCAAAACACATTAGCTTAACCACCTGAAACTATGAGTGTTTAATATCATTATTCCCCATAGTCTCCAAAGGGGTTTGAGGCCTACCTGAGGCTAATGATTCTGTTTCATCCATTCATTTCATTCATTCATTTTAACAAATACATAAAAAATATTCAATTGTATATTTCACCTTAGCAGAGCTTCACAGTTTGGATTCCCCCACTTTTCCCCCCAAGTTTTAGATCCATATAATGCTTAGGATATTGCAGACGATGTAATGAATCCCCTCTTTTTACCGTTGAGGAAAATAAGGTCCAAAGTGTAGGTATCATTTGTCTATTGCACATGGCAGGTAGCAACAGATCCCCTTTTCCTAAAACACCCATCTGGGCACGGTGTCCACTAGACACTGGTGAAACCCCATCCACTTACTGTATGTATATCAGGCATTCAGTCTTACATTCAATTTTGCATTCAATTATGGCAAGGTGTCAGAAAGGGGGAAAAATGCTTTAACAGTCCCTAATAAGTTAATGAAAAATGACCACATGCCAAGATATATCATCTGAAATGTCCATGTAATACTTAGATAAGGTAATCCGGGGATGTTGTACACTATATAGGATTTTCTCAGACTGACATCAGAGACAGGGTATGTCATTTGGCTGGGAAGAAGCTTAACTGAGTGCATCTAATCCTTAGCACATATCAATAAAATGCAAACCCTAAAATGAATTCAATTCTTTGAATACAGAAAGTGTTAGAATTTATATAGACAGACCATGCACTAGATAGAAGAATGCAGAATATGAATATGTGTTTTAAAAATAGCTGTTTATGTGACATATAATTGCCAAAAAAGGATTTAACAAATCAAATCTTAATGCTTATTTAATAGCCATTAGGTGCTCAACACTGTGCTCTATGAAACAGATACCGTGGGCAGAGAAGGCTACTATAATGTATTAGGATAATTCAATTATAAATTAATTTTCTCAGGGTTATAAGTCACTGTTAAGCTCATTACTTAGGATTTCTGTGCTGCATGTTTCTAAGAGTAGTTCTGTTTTTCCATAGAAATTTGTCTAAATTCCAAAGCAGTAATTAAAAATAGACGTGTTTTCTACCTGTCAAACATATAACCTCAGGAAACTGTGCTTCTCCATGACATAAGGCTAAAAGCAAAAATCCATTTTGCCCAATATAAATATTAGTGATCTAGAATATTGTGATCAGTTAATATTCATGCCTCTTAATTTCACAATGTTTCATTATCTAATCCTACTGTGCAACTGTTGCTACAGCAACCTGACCATGAACCTGTCAGCTTAAAGCTGCAGGAAAGGAATTTTATACATGCCTGCATTCACGACTTCCTTCACTCCCCTAGACCAATGCTTCCCAAACTTCAGCGTGTTTCAGAATCACCTGGAAGGCTTCTTAAAATACAGATTGCTGTGCCTGCCCTCCAGTTTCAGTTTCTGATTCAGAAGGTCCGGAGGAAGACTGGGGAATCTGCATTTCTAACAAGCTCCCAGGTAAGGCCCTATATGCTCCTGGCCCAGGGACCACACCTTGAAAACTCCATCCCTGGATATTTCCTGAAGTCAGTGGGAGCCAGGAAAAGGGACAAAGTGAGAGAACAACCTTACTGGGGCATTACCAAAGATTCTGCAGCAACCAGCTGTAATCCTATTTGGAGACACAAGAAAGAAAGGGCTTGAATTGAATTGCTATGAAGTGTCCCCATTTATTTTCCCTGGATTCAGGGCACTAATTAGGAAATTTACTTTCAAAAGCACAGCCTTGCATTTATTTTCACTCATACAATGACACTGAGATGTTATTTTCCAAAGACTACAATATGAGCATCGGAGTCATGGTAAAGACATTCACTGGAAAAGGATGAACAAATAAAAATAAATACACAGCCAATTTGACATTTTATATAATAAAATGCTAGATATGGTTAAAAAATAAAGATCACTGGCAAATGTAAGAAGAATGCCTTTTTGTTAAAGAGATTTATTTCCCATTCAAAAAGAAATCTGATGGTGATAAAAATATATGTTTATAAAAAATAAAAAGTTAAAAAAAATATTTTAAATTGATGAAGATTAAAAAAAAAAAAAAAAGAAATCTGAACATGGATTTGTTCCCTTTTAAGGAAATGTGGTGTAATATGATAAAAAAAATCATGTAAGATTTCCATTGGAGCAATAGTCTGATCTGAACACAAAGATTAAACTACAAATTCTGTAATTAAAACAACCTGGTAAAAATACACTTCCCTTGTTGATACATAATTAGAAAAAGTAACAATCCAAGTAAGCTATCAGTTGTTTTTTTAATGTTCAAACAAAAATAAAAGGAGAGAAAGAAAAGGTTTCCCTTACTCCCAGTAAAGGATTTGAACACTTCCCTTTCTTAAAATCAATGTTACCACTGTGAATTATTTCCTTAAATACACAGAAGTCTCGGTGGTGTTCAAAATTCCCATAGGATGCATTTTCTATAAAGCACTTACAACGCACCTTAAGTGGTTGTTTTTAGCCTTGCACATATAACCTTGTTACCTAAAATACTATATATTCCCTAGAGAAGATGAAGTTCAATTGGATTTATTATAGGTCTACTCTTACCAAATCTAACCATAAGAGAAATGACAGTACACTCTTAGGATATCTAAGATTTAAAAAGATAGATTGGTATCATAAGAAATTATAATTCAAGAATAAACAGATACAGATGTTGCCAAGTGAATGAAGTACTTGGGGCTTCACAAATATGTATTTAAATTTTATTATAATGAAAACCTATTTTGCAGTCTCATAAGAGACAAAATATGAGCAAATCAATACAGTTGAAATCCAGTTTTTAAAGGGGTAAAAGATTTGAAAAAATGTCTCACAAAAAAGGTATGCAAACAACCAATAAGCAACTGAAAAGATGCTCCACATCATTAGTCATCTAAAAATGCAATAAGATACCACTACAGTCCTAACCATAACGGCTAAAGAAACTTCTGACCACACCAAGTGTTGACAAGGATGTGGAGCAACCATATACACTGCTAGTGAGAAAGTAAAATGGTACAACCACTTTGGAAAACAATTTGCCCATTTCCTAAAAAGGTAAAGCAATCCTTAACAGGAGATCAATGTACTCCTGGATACCTATCCTAAAGAAATGAAAACTTTTGTCCAAACAAAATTATATATAAGGTTGTTCATAAGGTTTATTCATAATAACTTAAAAAAAAGGACACAACCCAACTATCCACGAAGAGCTGAAAGGATAAACTCCCTGTGGTAGAGCTATACACACAGGATGCATGGAATACTACTCAGTCCTAACAATGAATGAACTACTGATACATGGCAAGATACATGGACCTCAAAACAATTATGCTATGGGAATGAAGACCAACAGCATGTGTACATGTATGCTTCCCTTTAAACAAAATTCTAGAAAATGCAAACCCATCTATAGTGACAAAGAATAGATCAGCAGTTTCCTGAGGGAGAGAGTGAGGGAGAAGTATAGGACAAAGGTGCACAAGGAAACAGGTCTGCTGTCTTGATTGTGACAATAGTTTCACATGTGTATACATGCCAAAGTTTATCAGTTGTACACTTTAAGTGTGTGTAATTTATTGTACTTTAATTATACCTCTATAAAATTCTTTTAGTGGATTTTATACCACCAGGAAATTGGACAGTGTGGAGACCAGAGACACAGTCAATTTTCATAGGTGGAGCCACAGGTCTTGACTTAGAAGCAGGCCCTATTCTTTTCCTCTTTGTGGAATAAAGTTCATGTAGCATGAATAAAACGGTAGTCAAAATGCTCTCTTGCTTTCTATCTAAGTCAACAAGCAATCAGGGCTAACTGATGCATGACTTCTCTGTGATTCTCTAGGGAGCACTTTTTTTCCCTAGGAACATAAACAGCTGAAAGCTAATTGTAGGAGGGAAACAAAGAATGACACTGATTATTAGTGAACTTTCCGCATCTAAGGGAATGTTCTGTAGCTGGGGATTATGAGACTAAGTTGAGTGGATCTGGCACAAAGGATCACTTTAGGCCACTATTAATGCTAATAAATTAATATATTTTTTAAATGCTATAAAGTGCCCAGTAAAATGAACTATGGAGTTTTCTCTCTGAATCTAGGGATTGATCTTCAGGTGTTCAGCCTGGAGAAGTCATTTATCAAAACTTGAAAGGGAAAGTCATAGTTATCTATATCAGCATTTTTCTAGAAATGCCATTTTGAGTTCAATAAGCTCAAATTCATTTTCCTTAAAATTCCACCCCTCCAAAATTCCTCTAAAAAGGGAGCTTTATGGCATCACACTCCAAATAGATAATTGGAGGCCAAAAAGCATGATTAATCTTACGCATGACATGAGTAACTTGTGATATAACTTCTAAAGAGTGTAGTCCATTTCCAAAGTAAGGAAGAGGGAGGGGCACAAAATTATTAGCTTTAATTACTGTGATTCATAAGAAGCCTTATGGACTACATGCAAAAGCAGATGTTTCTAATTAGCCATGCTGTTTTTGGATAAGCCACTTAATATCTTAGGGTCTCAGTTTCCCCACTTGTAAAATATTCAGGTCTACCTGGACATCGATCTCTAGGTAACACCCTTGTTCTAAAATTCTGTATTATAGCTTGCCCTGTTATTGCAAAGTGTGGAATGGTTAATATTTACAAATGGGGAAAGAATTAGTGGTTTTGTAAATCAAGGTGCTATTCACAGTTCTATTGTGACATGATAGCTAAATAAGATCTTGTGTCATGATTACAAGACTTGCAATATTAAAGTATTGATACAGCTTAGGTAGTCATTGTGAATTGCAAGAGTAGTGATAGAGTATGTAAAGTAAATAACATAATAAAATCAACTGAATAAATAATTATTCATCAGACATAAAATTGTCAGTTTATAAACATGGCTATCAAACTGTACTCTATAGCATGATGAATAAAAAGTCACACAATTTAAAAGTATCACTGACCCACTAATAATTCATTACCGGATCTAGGGAAAAATATGAGTTACTACAATCTTAAGCAAGAGAGGAAGGAGGGAAGGAAGGAAAGAAAGGAAGTAAGGAAGGAAGAAAGTAAAGGGGGAAGGAAGGAAAGAAAGAACAACAGATAAGAACACAGATAAGAACAACACCAGAAAGAACACAGATAATTTTCACTATTGGGTACCATTTTGTATTTCTCAGTGTAGTGGGTTGAATATAAAATGCTATCAAATTGTCAAACAAACAAGTTCACGTAAGTTTACTTAAACACAGCTCCACTGAACACCCACTCAATTTCAAGTCAAGGAAACAAAACAAAATAGACTTCTCTGATTCCTCTTAGTCTTAGAAAATTAGCCCAATTTAATTTCCTCTTCTCTTACTTCAAGAAAAAGCTGTATCGAATGCACAGTACTGTACGAGGCACTGAGCAGAGTGAGTTAACAGGACCACGTCATGTCCTTTAGCAAGTTCCACAGAGAGCTTTGTTTAAGGTCCAGATAACAACAAAGTAATAAAGGCACACCACCAGACGTGACCTTTATTTTTCTGCTGAGGGCTTATCAGTCTTTTCTGGGGCACAGCAGTGAGAGACCGAGTGCTCCCACATGTACATCTGGGGCCTGTGGTTATCAGAGGACTTAAAGAAAACAGCAAAGCTTCCTAAGCCTAATCTCCCCACTCATGGTTTCAAATGTACCCATTATCTGGGTACTCAGGATCTACCAATTATGCCCTATTTAATTTTCAAGATTTCTCCATCTGTCAGTACAGCGACAAGCACAGCAAAAAAAAATCTGGGCAGAGTTAAAAGCCTGAAGTAGAAATGTTCATGCTTTGTGGCCAATATTGGCTAACTGGAGTCAACCTAGAAAATAGTTAACAGACCATGTTAATGCCAAAGAGGATGCTCTTGGGAGTACGCTGAGTTGCAAATCTGTCAAAATGGCTCAGACCAAAGAAGGATACAGAATTTTAACAGAAAGTCAAAAGGAAAGGAGTTGAGGTAGGAACCTGGAAGGAATCAAAAGGGATTCCAATCGTATTTAGAGAGCTAGGAGAACAACTTTCATCAAGCTAAGAAGGAAGGACATTTACTATGGCAAGAAGCAACTTCCGCCTATTTCCTTAAACTAGTGATTCACGTCGGTGCAGGACGCAGTTAGAGTGTGCTCACAGAAGATGGGCGAACTCGCTCTGACACTAACACACAGCAATTCCCACCACAGTGAAAAATGTGAGGCTTGCTCTATAGTCTTCATAACAAGAGTCTGGAAAAATAATCAGGGACTAGAAAAGATGGTGGGAGGTCCTGCACTTCAACAGAAATTTAGATCAATGAGAGCCTGTGCATGTTCCCTTTATTTCAACATTTTGAATGAGACAGAAACTTCCTGGCCTAAATGAGAAATTTTCAGGGCTACTGAACACTGAAAATGCATGGTGCTCAATGGCCCTAAAAATTTCTCATTTCTTACCTTTGTTGGTCCAATTTTCTGACTGTTCATAACACTTCGAATCCTGAATTCTTATTGACCACTGTGGTCTTCCAGGTATACTTTTGCATTTTCATTATGTTCACGAAGCATGTGAAGCTGTTTGTTTAATGTGTGTGTGCATGTGAATTTTAAACGGCATTAATCTGCGGCACAAGTCCACTTACAGAAGCAAGACGGGTGAGCTGAAGAGTTAAGTGACCACAAAAAACACTTGTGAGTGCTTCAAACCATACTTAGAAAAGCTAACAGTGTGACTTCTGTAACATTCTACACTAATCTGTAAGCATTTATTTTGTGATGAATGAGTAAAGATACCAAAATAGAATTGTGCACTGGAGTCACTGTTTATTAAAACAACAACAACAACTACTATACTACTACTACTACTACTACTACTACTACTACTACTGAATAAACCACATTCTGCTCTTTAAGGGGGTTCTTCTTACCATCTTTCAAAGATGCCCCATTCTCCTTTGCCTGTGTATCTCTGGACATATTGTGCCGGCTTCCTGTAATACCTCCCCCCTCTCTGGTTTTTCACTAATCTGATTCCTAATATCCAGCCTGTGTTGGTACCTTCACAAAGAATTCTCCAAATTTCTCCTCCCCTCTTTCAATAATCTTCTCCTCATCCACAGCATTTCTAATTTTTACTGTATATTTTTATACCTGACTTCTTTTTTGTCTACATGTGTATCATCTGTATTACCTACTAAATCTGACTTCCAGACTTCCTACGGTGTTTTCTAAACTTACTGGTATCTCTCAAAATCAAATGAGATAATTTCCACAAAGTGTTGTATGATTTATTAAGGACTACATAAATATAGTATAGTTTTGTCATCCCCTCAGGCCCTAGAATAATTCTAGTCAAGGACTGATCATTAAATACCAAAGTTTTAAAGTCAGTAGTTAATAGGGAAGCACTCTTGAAAGGATTAAATTTGTGAATATAATTCCAATGCATATGAGATAGCTTTGCTTACCATAAAACAATGCCTACTATTGCAAATTGAAAAATTGCTATTTTGGTAAATCAGCTATGCATTTCAAATGATAGATGTTCCACAAATTTGCCAAGAAGAGAGAGACAGCAGCCCACTGGCTGTGGAATCAGGAAAAACAATTTATAGCAGTATCAGAGTAATGGAGAACACGTTCTCTCTATTGTCTTCTGACTGAAATAGTATCACAAAGGAAGCTGCCCTCACTATATTGTTTGGTTTAATGAATTGGGAAATGACTCCGTATTAAAATTCTTCAAAATATACCCCAGGGTATAGAACTGGGAAGCTTCTTAGAACCAGTGTAAAAGCCTGGGTCAAGACAATCTTTCAGCTAGCTTGAGTGGAAACTTCTTTCATCCTTCTCATCCATCAGTTTCATACCATTTGCCAGATAGAAATTACTATCTTAACAAATCTGGAGAGTGTCCTAGAGTATGAGTAGGTGGCTTCTCAGAAAGACTTTTCATGAAATGTTTTTTTCAGGAATATAAAAGAAACTCTCCAATTGAGCAAAGGTTGTGGAAAGAACTCTTAGGACACACATCAGGGACTTCTGAATGTGAATTCTGTTTATGGGAAAGCACTAAATTCTAGACAATTTAAAACATTAAAACATTAAATTCTTGATTTCCAGTCAAGACAGAATGACAGGGACCAAATTTATTCTCCTACCTGAAACTACAACAACAAAACCCAGATAAAATGTAAGAAACGAACGTGTTTTAGACATTGGGCAACAAAGGACAGTGATTCCTGAGATAGGGGAAATGCATGAGATGAGCCCTATGATTGCCTCAGTTTACTGTCTGCGAAGATTTTCCAGGGCTCAGCACAGGGAGGAAGAACATAGGTGGATCCCAGCAGTCTCTCTAAGTTAAGGAGATGGACCTGGTTGTCTGAGAAAGCCAAGACAAATAGAATTTGCAGTACAGAAGTGCCAAACTGGAGAGAGCTACATAGAAAGAGAACTCCAGAGACCTGCAGAGCTCCCCCACTCCAAACCTCCATTAGTCACTGGAGACCTGACTGGCACAAGCATGGATGAAAATCACCTGAGATTGAACAACAAACCACCTAAAAGGATTAAAGGAAACAACTTTGAGTCTGAAACAGGGCTGGAAATAGTCCCTGTTCCCAACAGCTGAAGTGAAAAAAAAATCTCGTGATTCATGGGCATTGAGTACATTCTGATAAACCCACTGTGAGTTGAAAATACTGGAAGTAAAAAATGCATGTAATATACCTAACTGACTGACCATCATAGCTTACTTAGCCTAGCGCACCTTCAGTGTTCTTAGAACACTTACAGGAGCCTACAGTTGGGCAAAATCATCTAATACAAAGTCTATTTTACAATAAAGTGTTGAATATCTCATGTAATTTTTTAAGTACTGTACTAAAAGTGAAAAGCAGAATGGCTGTATAGGTTGTCAGTGTACTAGTTGTTGACCCTGGTAATTGCACGACTGCCTGGGAGCTCTGGCTCAGCATCATGATAGAGTTTCTTAACCTATATCAGTAGCCTGGGAAAAGATCAAAATTCAAAATTCCAAGTACCATTTCTACTAAATGCGTATTGCATTAACACCATCATAAATGGAAAAATTGTAACTTGAGCCATGGTACGTAAGCCATTTATGTAAAATGCAAACTAATCCTAATGACAGAAAACAGATCGGTGGGTGCCTGGGAGTGGAATGGATAGGTAGTGGCAGAGAGAAAAGCATTATAAAGGTGCAAGAGGAAACTTTTGGGAGGTAATAAATATGTTCACTATAATGACTGTCTTGATATTTTCATGGGTCTATATATTTATCAAAATTTGCCAAATTGCCCACTACAAATAGGCAATTTGTTGTATATTATACCTTGATAAGCAAGTTTTCAGAAAATAGGAGTAGGAAATAAGAATATTTGCTGCTTAATTTAAATGTCCCAGTTGAACACTGGAAACAATGGAACAAAGTAACATGATTGATAACACTAAAAAATCAATCTGTGTTCAGAAACTGCCACGAATGAGGGAAATGATAGATGAGTTTCTCTTGACTTGTCTGCCATTTTGTCTTCACTCTAGTGGAATCACAAGGGCTTCAATTCTAGACAATGAAATTCCAAAATGCTCAGATCATTATAAACTGATATACACATGATCAACAAATTAGGTTTGATCCTAATGTGGCATGAAGAATTTCTGGGCCAATCTGGGCTGAGCAATAAAGTACCATGATAAAGCAGGTCATCTACATACCTGTGACACACATTTGCCATTCCCATGTAGCAAGTTACCTGCTTTTGTTTTATTCTATAGCTACAGATTTCTCTCATGATCCTGGCTAATCATTCTGACCAAATGCTTGTCATGTGTTTCAAAGACTAAGATGAGAGGATCTAGTTAATTTAGTGCAAATGCAGCCCGACTCTTTAAACAACTCTCAAAATCTACTTCTCAACAATGAGAGGTTAGTGATATTCCCATGTTTACCACTGATTTCTGCAACAGCTCTTTAGTAGCACGTATATACATATATTATATAGTCAATGGCTGCATGGGTTATTATATAGAGACAGCAGCATTGTAGTCAAATACTCTAGTAATCTGGGCCACTGTTGACCTCATTCTGGAGTATAGTTGATCTGAAATGATAGAATTATTTTTGAGAGTGTGATTACATTATAGTCCTGCCAGTACAAACTTATATTTAGAAAGAAAGGTCATTCTCTATTTACTGTGGAAATTGGGAAATTAATCTACCTTTAAAAGTACAAGGTTTTAGACTAAGCCACTTGGACTACTAGTTCTAATTTCAAAGCACACATTGTCCAGTCCTAGAGCACAAGTGGATGGAGGTCAAGCTACCAAGGAACACGCAGTTTTACACATTAAAAAAGAAAGAAAGTACATCCAAACATGAATTTAGCATCTTCTATTGACCAGGCCCCAAAACATACATTATTTGATTTAATCCTCACAGTATGCCTTGTGAGAAAGGCTATTATATTTTGAAAAATTTTTTTAAAAATTTATTTATGTGAGACAAAGATAGAGCAAGTGGAGTGGGGGCAGGCAAAGGCAGAGGGAGAGAGATTCTAAGCAGGCTCTATGCTGAGTGTGGAGCCCAAAGTTGGGCTCAATCACATGTCTCTGAGCCGAATCTAAGAGTGGGTCACTTAGCTGACTGTGCCACCCAGGTGCCCCCAAGAAAGGTTATTATTATCTCTATTTATATATATATTTTTTAAAAAAGCTACTAAGCCTCAAAGAGAGATTAAGTAAACTGTCCAAAGGCCACACAGATACCAATTGGCAAAGTGAACTCAGAACAACTTTAACAGAATCCTAATCACCTTATACAGCATTATGAAGTAATAAGTAGCACATTCAAATTAACAGCCGAGTTCTCATTTATGCAATGTGTGTGTGGCTGGTGAAAGAACTTCCTGCTTCTCGGCTCCCAGGTCTCATTCAGCTGCTGCTGTTTCCATCTGGATTTTCACAGCCAGCCGCCAAAATACTTTGAGGGATATGGCAGCTGTGAGACAATGGGCATTTCCTTTGTCACTGACAGTATAAAAAAAGAAACCCTTAAGCTGTACATCTATTAGCTCATTAGTTCTTGTATGACTTAATGTATTTTTATACCTCCTTTTGAAGTATTATCCACTTGGTACTAATTCTTATGGATTCACTTCACCAGCATCATGTCACTTTGATTAACTGAAAATAACAGTGATATTTTAGCGCATATTCTGTGTTTCTAGACAACACAAACAACATCTGTGTCTACAGGCAGACAAATAAAAGAAAACGTTGGCCTCTCCTGTGTTTAGCTCCCTAGCTCACAGCAGCTGCCTTAAGGAGAGTTTTGAAATTATTTAGCAACATTAACAAAGATGAGATGAGTATTATTCATTGGGAATTGCGTGTTGGAGTATTACTTCAGCACATTATCACCCCGCCATAGGAGACAGATCAAAATTGGGGGCATTTCCTGTTTGCAAGGTAGTGTTATCATCTCAGGCTAAATAGACAGAGCCTAAATCTGTGATATACACAAAGAATTTTACATGTATTACAGCTTTCAGAGAAAGACTTCGAGTTGAAAATATCCTACAGTTTCTGATTAAATGTTGAGGAGGAGTTTTCTTTATTTTAAATTTATCAAGGAGGTATGAAATTAGATAAAAGCATGCTTCTCTTTGGCTATCATTTAGTGCTAATACTGCAGGCAAGTTCCACAAAATGCGGTTTTCAAAACCTCTTAAAGCTAGAAAACAAATACAAACAGCAACAATAACATTAGTGCTTTTGAATTGGAAACTTATATGGCCCAATTCCTTATTCACGTTGCTCAGAACATTTAACCCGAATAAGCAAATGAACATTTCAGGCACTTAAGAAACAATGGACAATTTATAAACATGAATGCAATCATGCTCATTTTATAGCTTTTAGAAAGATTTGCAGGTCAAATAATCTATGAGGATTGTTCAAGGACATTACTGATATACAATTCAAGTCTGCACAATGACTGAACAGTTGTCTCCACTCAATCCCCAAATCATCATCTCGGGGGACAAAGCACTCCAAAAAAAACAGCCAAGCAGAGATGTGATGTTACATTGACAAAACATCTGTTTGGCTGGACATTCACTTTGGACACAGTTGCTGGCTTTCACTAGTTCCAAGGTTTGTCCTAGACAGGATTCTAAGGTAAGTCAGTTCCTTCTGTCCGTTTACTTGTCCTTTAACCTCTCCCACTCCATATCCAGCATCCAGTATTTTAATCTCCATACTTTCACTTCCTTATCTAGAACCCTCCCACCATTTTAAATTCTCCTTTTTTGTTCAAATGTTCCTTTTTTCAGCCAATTGCCTCAAAGGGCAGCACCGTGCTAGCAAATCTGATAAATCTAAGCTGGGTTTTGTATACTTACTCTTTCCAAACCCACGCAAAATTACATAGTAGTATCATTTTTAAAAGATTTTATTTATTTGAGAGAGAAAGAGTAAGAGAGAGCATGAGAGCGGTGTGAGGGAAGGGGCAGAGGGAGAAGCAGACTCCCCGCTGAGCAGGGAGACCAACACAGGACTTAATCCCGAGACCCTCGGATCTTGACACCAGCCAAAGGCAGACGCTCAACCGATTGAGCCACCCAGACACCGTACAGTATCATTTTTAACAGAACACTTACACCCTTACTTTTCACACACGCAGTTTAGAAGTGACTCAGTTAGCACTTGTTAAGCACCTCCTGTGCAATATGCACTATGATAGGATCCAGGCAGATGAGAACAAGGGGGAAAAAAAAGACCTATTTTCTGCCTTGGAAGGACTGACAATCTACAGCACACATTGAAATGACGACAAAACCAGGAGGTAAGTGCCAGGACAAATTTGTACACAGAAGACTATGGATTCTAAGGGAAGTGAGGGACTCATCCACCCTGAAAGATGAGAATGGCTTCAGAGAACAGATGATACTTTACACTACATCTCAAAGAATGAATATGCCTCTGGTGGTAAACATGCCTTTCACCATCTTAAAAAGGTGGTAAAAGCATTTCTGGCAGAGAGAATCTCTGTGTTAAAAGGCAAAGATACATGCAAGGGAATGGTGAATTCAAAGAATAGCAAACAATTCCCTGTGTCTATACTACAGGTATGTGGGTAGCGGAGCCAGTTTACAAAGGGCCTTACATGCCATGCTAAGGAACTGGGACTTACTTGTTTCAAATAATATCCCATGCTGCTTAGTGTTTCTATATGTGAGGACTCCAGAATCATTCATCTATACACAACCAAGTTTTAAGAATTTTTCAGAAATCTACAAAGCAGCCTGGAAACTCTAGAGCTTTGAGTTTTAATCCAGAATATAAAGAAATTGTTAGGCAAATATTTATGAGCCATATAATGTGGTAGGCAGTGTTCCAAGTACCAGAGAAAATGCAATGAACCAAACAAAGACCCTTGCCATCAATAAAGCTCATATTCTAGCTGGAATAAATTTGTAATAACGGAGGTCAGATTAAACTTGGCTTCAGAATCACACAGATTTTCATCTGCATATTAATTTGTGCATTATTATCTATGTATTTTAATTGGGTATTCATTCAGGGTCCTGCCAGAGCCTCTGTTAAACCTTGAGTATATGAAAGCAGTAACACCCAGGAATTTAGTTTCTTGTAACAAGTGCAATTTACTATGTGAAAATGATGTCCCCTGTGCATCCTCCACTAGGGAAGTTGAGGACCCTGGAAGGTATGCTAAAATATGCTGCATTTGGCCCTTATATATGCATTCACTTTGCTTCCCAGAAGATTTCTGGCTAAATACTTGGGAGCTGAAAATAATCTTGAGGGTAGGGGAGAAAGGAGAAAGGCAGTCTTCAGTGATTGGGTCTTGCTAGGAGGGAGGAAAAGAAAAATTGAATTACTCCACAATTTAATCTATAAAGATATAAGCATATCACTGTTCCACTTCATGATATATAATCAATAAATAAAAGCCCATTCTGAATAGGGTATCCTATATGAATGCCAAATAATATTTGCCATAAGAATTTCAAGTCTGGGCAGGGTTATTTAAAACAGTCCATTTGTGAACAATTTAATTTTAGCATTAGGCTAAAATTATAGAAAGATAACTTTCATTCATCTAGGAAATCAGTTTTATTTCTTAACCTACATAAAATTCAAATTGCCCTTAGGAGAGGTGTGAAAAGAAAACTAACTGGAAAGGCCATTTTGAATTCTAATTATTCACATATGAAACTGAAATACAGATTGTCTACCAGTAGATTGAAAATACCACTAGATTCCAAAGCCACATTTCAATAAAAAAGCCCTTAACAATAAGAATTAGTAGAATAATTTAAGTATAAAATCGGACTCATAAGTAAAGTATGCGAGGATTGAAGTTGGAAGAACATTTATCGTAATTTTTTTTCTTACTGCTACCAGTCATTTAAAAGATATTCTGGATTTTTATAAGTGGAAGTAGCAACTTACATCTACCATATACTTCCCAATGTGATTCCACAAATAAATATTTCTTTATAATGAGATTTTTTTTTTAAGATTTTATTATTTATTTGACAGAGAGAAGTCACAAGTAGACGGAGAGGCAGGCAGAGAGAGAGGGAAGCAGGCTCCCTGCTGAGCAGAGAGCCCGACGCGGGACTCGATCCCAGGACCCTGAGATCATGACCTGAGCCGAAGGCAGCGGCTTAACCCACTGAGCCACCCAGGTACCCCTAAATATTTCTTTAATACAAATAAAGAAAAAATTCCACACTCTCTCCCAAGGCTATTCATGTTAAAAAAGAAATATCCTAGTTCTCTTAGCGAGGTGACAGAAAGTGTTCAGATACATTCGTGTAGGGCGACCAGGGCACAATGAAAGCAATGAAGTAATTTGCTAAAAGTACCCCTTACTAGTTTTAAGAGTTAATACGTTTTTCTCCTTGCAAATGAATGATTTCTTCTTACTTGTCAGCAACACAGTGACCAATACATGGCACACATCATCAGATATGGATCTTCTTAATAAAAATGATGAAACAGGTACCTATGTATGTAATATATCCACATGTGCACACAGCTCCTACATTGTGATTTTCAGCCACACCTTAATTTATGCTTTGTAAAACATAAGAAACAAACTGACTCCACTAGAATGTCTCCAAAACTAGGGGCCAAAGTCCAGCCAGAGATAAAGGAGACAAATTGATGTCTGATCTGCAAGCTAGAGAATGACAAGTAATCCTATTATAGAAAAAAGCATGGAAGAGCAGGCATGTGCTTTTACTAAATTCTGTTTTCACTTTGTCACCTTTCCCTAGCCACTGGATGTCCGTAAATTTTGCTAGCTTCTGAGTCCTATAAAAATAATAATAACAGGGCGCCTGGGTGGCTCAGTGGGTTAAGCCGCTGCCTTCGGCTCAGGTCATGATCTCAGGGTCCTGGGATCGAGTCCTGCATTGGGCTCTCTGCTCAGCAGGGAGCCTGCTTCCTTCTCTCTCTCTCTGCCTGCCTCTCAGTGTACTTGTGATTTCTCTCTGTCAAATAAATAAATAAAATCTTAAAAAAATAATAATAACAACAACAATAATGATAACAATAACAACTATTAGTACATATCTAGTGCTTACTATGTGCCATAAACTATGCTATATACTTCTCATACATTATGCATTTAATCCTAACAATTATGCATTTAAATCTAACAATTTTGCATTTAATTCTCACAATAACTCTTGGAGGCAGGGATTAATATTCTAAATCAACTACTAAGGAAACTGTGACTCTGAAGCAGTTAAGCCACTTGACTGTGGCCACTTCATTTCTAGTGAAGTCAAAATTCAAATCCCGGTCATCTGTATTTAACACCTTTTGTTTCTATATACTGCTTAGTAGCAGAAAGGATATGCATTCACTCTGTTCCAAGTAAAATGAACTCTAACTCTATGTATAACTGGTGATGTTAGTGAGGGATAGCCTAATCTAACATGGTCTCAAATATCAAAAAGCTGGATTTCTGGGGTGCCTGGGTGGCTCAGTTGGTTAAGTGTCCTACTCTTGATCTCAGCTCAGGTCTTGATCTCAGGGTCATGAGTTCAAGCCCCGCACTGGGTTCCACACTGGATGTGGAGCCTACTTAAAAAAATTTTTTTTCTGATTATGGAAACAAGACAGATTTACATACACATGGCACAGTATATAACTGGAGCCTAAGGCAACAAGCACTAGGAAGGGAAGCTCAGAATGGAAAACTAACTCAGTGACATCTCATGGCAGTAGTAGATTAAGCTAGGATTTAATAGGTAGTGTTTGAATGAGCAGAGGGAAGAGTTTAGACTCTAATACTGTGATCCAGATTTTAATATCTAACTGTTCATCTGCCATCTAATTTGGATGTTTGAAAGACACCTCTAATACAATGAAAAGGTCCAACACTAATATGATTATCACTGTCTCCAAATCTGATCCTCCTCTTGGCATCACCTTTCAGTGAATGCGACAACCATCCACTAGTTTGCACAAAGCCAAAAACCTAGGATTTACCTGCCCATATGCAACACACTAAATCCTGCCATTTTTAACTCAAATTTGCACTTTGAATCTATCTCATTCTTTCCTTTTCCACTTGCAATAATATCTAGCCTAGATTACTGCAATAACCTAAGTGGTCTCTTTGTTTCTAATCCCATGCCCCTCTAATTCAGTCTCTGCATAGCCATCAAAGGTGTGATAAAACTAATCACATCACATCCTTTTAATATTTCCCAGCTACTTTTAGGAAAAATACCAAAATCCTTAATATGCCAAACAAAGCCCTAGATGATCTGGTTCCTTATCTCCTCCTACACTGGCCTCTTGCTCTCTTGCTCCAGCAACGCTATACTTCTTCTAGTATTTCAAATATCTTATCCTTTTCACCTCATGACATTCGTACACATAGTTCCCTCCTTTTGCTTACTGCCCCCTCCCATATCTTCACTTGGCTAATTCCTTCTTATCTTTCTGATTTTAGCTCAATCCTTGGCCCTAGAGATGACATTCGGTCTTTTTTTTTTTCTCCGTAGCACTTATAATTTTAAATTTAAGATCATTTATATAGTTATGTAATGATTGTCCAACACTATCAGAATGTAAATTCCTTAAAGGGAGGGACCATGTCTCTCCTGATCATCCTAGCCAGTATCGGGAACACCTTTTCAAAACATAGAAGCATCAATACATATTTGGTGAATAAAGGAGTGTATCAAGAAAGCATTCTCAGGGCGCCTGGGTGGCTCAGTCATTAAGCATCTGCTTTTGGCTCAGGTCATGATCCTAGGGTCCTGGAGCTGAGCCCCACATCAGGCTCCTTGCTTCTCCCACTCCCACTCCCCCTGCTTGTGTTCCCTCTCTTACTGTGTCTCTCTCTGTCAAATAAATAAATAAAATCTAAAAAAAAGAAAAAGAAAGCATTCCCAGTAATGACAGCAGCATAAGCACACAGATAGGAATGGACTGAGGGTAACTTCAGCACAGGGTTCTTTGCTCAGTAGACCAGATTCTGGCCAGAAGAGAATTAATTAATTAATTCACATACAGGGTGAAAAGGAAGATAATATTGGAAAGGCAGATTGTGAAGGATCTCAACTAAAAAGATAAGTATTTTTGAGTGTGTTCTATAGGCAACAGAGAATAACTAAGTCTTTCAGCTGGTTCAGAACTGCCTCTCCGTACCTGTTACTATCACAATTGTTCTTGTATTTTCCATTTCAGCCTAATGTTTCCAAGTACCTATCCCTACCTGAATATCTTTAAACCATAGGTGTTCTTGCCCAGCAGAACTGACACATGTCTGAATGACTGGCTCACAGTGATTCTCTCAGTGGACATGTCCATACTTACTAATCTGAAGAGATCATTCTTTTTATTCCCAATCTAGACTTTTGATCTCAAAAGAAGCTCCTACCTTTGGACTGCAGTATTAGCCACGGTGATTTTCAAAGGATGGACATCTGATCAGTGTAGGTCAATACCTCACACCCTCCCTGTCCACAGAGACTGGTCCAGACATTGGTATAGGAACCAGGCCAAATTCAGATCTATCCTTGAGTTTTCCTTATGTTGTAAACATTTACTGCAAGTAGACAGAGGAGGACCCTGTCCCTTTTATTCAGTTAGGCAGGTTGTAAGGTTGAAAGACCAGAGTAGTCAGCAGCAGCCAGATTTCCATCTTGTACATAATGAAGCTGACATGCAGAGAACACTAGGTTTAAGTAGGAGTCTTAACAGTATTCAAGTCCATGGTTCCAACCTGTGTTCCAGCTTTCCTAAGACCACATCCATCTTGTTGATTGGTTATATGAGCTGAAAAAATTTTATTCCTCTTAAGCTACTTGAAGTTGGGTTTCCATTATTGTAATCAGTCCTGACTACTAAACAAATCAGAGGAAATAGCCTAGAGATGGATTTGAAAAATATCTTCAAAGTCAAATCTCTGCTAATGGATGTTTGTACCTCATTCTTTAATCCCACACAGACTTCTTGGTTCTTGCCTTGGATTTTGAACTCCCCTATGGCATATCACCAGGACCAAGAGAAAAGCCCCTGGTCCATAATCAGTGCTTGATAACTAATTGAATTGTGATATATTCCTCTTACAGATTTTTAATCTTCAACTCCAATATGCCCTGTTTATGTGCTTGTGCCTGCTTACAGATCTGTCTCTTGCTGATACGATTCAACTCTGGACACCCCTGTTTAACTCATGCACACTCTGCTTCTTCCTAGTATATTCACTGGCTTGTCTGGCTTTCTCACCCTCATTAAATAAAATAAAGTCCCTTGGACATGAGTTGCTCAATGATCTTCCATGATAGCCAAATAATATATAGGCCAGAGGTCTCTACACTCTGACATCAGCTCTGCCTCTAGATATGGAAAGGGAACACCTATGTATAGATATAGATATAGAATGGGAACACCTAACTCATTAGATTTGGACTCAATTTCAAAAACCTATTCTTGATGCTGTTTTTCAGCTCAGTTTAACCAAACAGAAACCTTGTCTATATTCTTCCCTCTTGCTACTCAGACTCCTTAGCCTGAGTTTCATATCCTAGTTTGGGCTGTCTCTGAAAGTATGGGAATTGATATTTGCATACACAAGTTAGAAAGAGAACAATTCAATGAAAATGCTAACAAGTTGGGTCAGAGAGCCACTGATTTTCCACCGGAAGCAACGTGTCGAGATGGGGCTCTGAGACTGAAGAGAAATTCCAAGAAAAATTTACTCTCCGTTGTTTATCCATTCAATTCCGTAAGAAACAAAAGTGTAAGAACCCTTACTCAAGTCAATGTCAAGGAAGAGAAGGGAAATGACATGCAGTAAGCACTAACTTTGTGCCAGATACTGTATATCTTATTTCCAATTTAGAGATACAATCATTACAATGACTCAGAGAGGTAGGAATTATTAATTTTATTTTACAGATGAGAGAACAGGGTCAAGTCACCTGTCGAGTTAAGTAATCCTGCCAATTAAAAAAATGGAGCTGGAATTTGATCACAGATCTGTGTGATTCTAAACTATGTTCCTGCTTAACCTAAGTAAGCCACCTTCAAAAACCTACAGTCCAGGCACACACATGCTATTCATTATTTGAATATTGTCCTTACATTCCCACTTTTAGGCTTAAGTGATTCTTTTGCATAGAAATTTCAACTTCTCTATATCTACCTGTTGAAAGTTCTATTTTTTCAAGACTCAGTTTAAATAATATCTTTTCAAAGATTTGTTCCAGTCAGTTAATCTGGCCCTCCCCAATACTTCCACAGTCTTCTATTTACACTTTTATTTTAATACTTATTATTTAAAGGCCTTATAGCAGTTCTTCAGTTTGTTTGTTTCTTCCATTGCTAAACTGAGCAGACAGATAACAGGGGCTATGCCTGCAGGTACTCAGTAGTTTATGGCGTCCATGATATTGTAGTTTATTTAAGACTGTTCCATGAAATTCTTCAATGAAATATTATATGACAAAGAAATTGTGGTAGTGTCATACAAAGAAAGAATATAACCTTGAAAATAAATGAAGTAGATCTATATACATTAACATAGACAAGTGTCACTAATGTAATACTGAATACAAAAAAAGCAAGTCCCAGAAAAATACATATCCTACATTTATAAAGGTTTGATAAATAATATATTATTTAGGGATGTATACATACATGGTCAAATTCTAAAGAAAAGCAAGGAGAAGGGGTGAGAATTGAGATCTGGAAGGATCACACAGAGGAGCCAAAAAGGTAGTGGTGATAATCTATTTCTTATACTGGGTAGGTGGCGGGTTGTGGGATAAATACATAGAACATTAACTGATGGAACTCAACAGACCAAAATTTTTAACCAAATAACATTTTCCAGGTAACCTTCTACTATGAGGAAGAAGTAAATGAAAATGAACAATTTCATTTTATTTATTTTTTTAAAGATTTTATTTATTTATTTGACAGAGAGAGAGATCACAAGTAGGCAGAGAGGCAGGCAGAGAGAGAGAGGGAAGCAGGCTCCCCACTGAGCAGAGAGCCTGATGCGGGTCTTGATCCCAGGTCCCTGAGATCATGACCTGAGCTGAAGGCAGAGGCTTAACTCACTTAGCCACCCAGGCGCCCCAAACAATTTCATTTTAGGGATTTATACAATAAGGGAGGCTACCAGGGGTTTTTCTGTAGTGAAAAAATCTGGTGCCAGACAGACCTAGGTTTGAACTGTAGCTCTATAAATGTAATTACGGTTACCTCTGAATCAACCAAAAATATGGATTAACTTGAATTCCTCATTCTCTAAGCATTATATAGACTGAAATTGTATTGTATTTTTATTGTTTTACGTATTATTTGAAAAATGTTGAAAACACACATGTGTAAAGTGGATTTTTTAATGTATTTTTTTGTTTTTACAAGAGTGTTATATGTTACATATAATACACGTGCTGTGTATTGTTCTGTGACTTGTCTCTCTCACTTCTGAATACTATACCATGGACATTTTTCTATGGCAGAACATATATATCAACTTAATTCTTTTAATACTGTAAGGAATTCTACTGTCTGAGGATATCATAATTTATTTAACTAGGCCCACACATTTAGCTTGTTTCCAAGTATTTGGAATTTAACATCCATCCTTACACAGACATCTTTTTGCACTCCTGCTATTCTTTTGTATCACAAATTCCTGAAAGTCTGATTGTTAGGTCACAGTATATGTGCCTTTTAAGATTTGTTAGCTTCTGCCAAATTATGCTGCAAAAGATCATTCTAATTCCCATTCCCACCAATAGTGTACCCAAGTGCCAGCTTCCTTATGTCCTTGTCAACAGCAGATGCCATCAAACATCTTTCTGTTCCTTTCATCAGATTAGAAGTGAAAATGTGATCTTATTTTCATTTGTATTTTATTTATATGTATTTATATCTCCTTTGACTGGAATGTGTTTTCATACGTTTATCGGTATTATGCAATTCTTTCACTTGTACATAGAAGATACTATCTCATTGCATTTTATATGTCCTAAGTATTCTCACTCAACCTATTGCTTCTCAATATTGTTTATGGGTGTTAATTTTTATGTTGTCAAATCTGTCAGTTTTTTTTCCATTATGGGTTCTGGGTTTCATACTTGACTTAGATAAAATTGGGCATGTTCAGGGTGGTATGGCCATAGATTCATGCTGGACTTAAGAATGGACTTCTGTATAACAGAATTATTTCAAAAAGATACCTCATTTCTATTGTTCATTAATCACACACTCCTTTTGTTAATGACTTAATAATGCTCTCAAAGCAGGCTTTGTCTGACTCCATCGAAGTCCTGCCCATGCACCAGGAGCTAATGTTGTTTATTTCTCTTTCTTTCTCACCCTTGTTCATACTATATAAGATATTTTTAAAAATTGTCCCCCAAATCCCTCATTATAACACTTCAAACAATATAAATGTTTAAGATAATTATGAATTAATAACTCCTTCTCTGGCTCCTCCAGTCCTATCAAGGCAACTGATATTCATTGTAGAGTGAGAATCTTTCCTTACTTTTCTCTCAATATACATAAAAATATATACAAATATATAGACACATATAAAGAGACTTTCCTCTTATTTTTATGAAAATAGGATATCTTATGCATTATGCTACACTTGTTTATTATACTTCAAGACATAACATGGATGCTCCTTGAGGATAGGCTATGCTTCTAACTTGTTTCATTATCCGGGAATATTTGATGTTATGAATGTGTCATTAATTATTTGATGAATGTCCTGTTGTTATACATCCAAGTTCTTGTTATTGTTAACCCTACAAACAATATTGCATTCAACATCCTTCTCTCCTATCTTCCTGATCTCATGAGATGTTCTCCCTTTCTTCGCATCCCAAGTCCAATGTTTCTGCTGAGATGGCTTAGTATTTTCAGTTATGGGTTTCCATTGTCCAACATAGTAGCCACTGGCCACATGTGACTACTGAGCACTTCAAGTGTGACTAGTCCCAATTGGGACCCACTACAAGTATAAAATACATGTGAGATTTCTAAGACTTAACATGAAAAAAAGTAAAACATCTCATTAATTTTTATATTGATTACACATTGAAATAATATTTTAGTTATACTGAGTTAAAGAAATACATTATTAAATTAATTTCATCTATTTTTTAATTTTTAAAATGCTGGCTACTTGACAATTTAAAATTATCTCCACATATATACATATGTGGCATTATAATTCTTTTGGACACTTTGCTTTGGAGTATTATTACATTTCCCTTATAAAATATCCTTTCTGTTTAAAAAACTCCAGTCTGCAACTTTATACTAAGCTTCTGTATTTTCATTTAAATTTAATTATTTTTCCAGAGACACAGGTTCATTGATTATCATTATTTCCCCTTTTGCTTATCTTCTGTCATCTTGAGGTCTTAGTTCTGATTCACTTATTGTTTCTTTTGAGTTTTTTCTCAAACGTTTTTCAGTGGCATATGAGAGTGATATAATTTCTGAATTCTTGCTTGTCCTCAAACATCTTTCTTTGACTCAGGCAGGTGAACAATTTTCTGATTGGGTGGTAAGATGCTTGGATTGTAGTCCTTTTCTCTTGGAAATTTCTAGATGCTCTTCTTCTGTCTTCTAGCTTCCATAATATGGATGAGGAAACCAATAGCACTCTTATTATTTTTTTTTCTTTGTAGATAATATTGTCTTTCTGCCAGGAATCCTGCAAGATTTTCTTTATCCTTGGAGTTCAGGAAATTTATTAGTATATATTTAAGTGTAGAACCAAGAACCTTCTCTTCTATGAATCTTTTTGTGGGACCAGCTTTTGGCTTTAAGTCCACATTTAAATTCTATAATTAATTTTGACTAACATCTTTATTAGTTTTATCCACCTACTTTCATTAGTTTTGTCCACCTACTTTTCCACATGTCATGTGATGACATGTGTATTTTTTCTTTTTCTGTTTCCCTGAGTTGGATTAATTTTTTTTTTTTTTTAACATGACTTCTCAATACTTTTTATTTTTTTCTGGTATCATAGAGAAAGGAAAGGAAAGGAAATAGGAAAACGACATCTCTAGCTAATCATTTCCTCGTGCTTGTGCTAATCAAACTAGCTTCTCTGATGTTTTATAATGGGAGTAGTTTTAAGAGACATATCTGAAACTATCATCAGGCAGGTGAGTCATATCTGTGAAGGCAAACCAAAGAGTAATGTCAATGTCTATCAGTAGGAGAGGAGGCTATCACTCTTCCAAAGGAATAGCCCTGAGATTATTCACAGTCCTTTGTAGTAGAAAGGATGCCGTCTTTGGAGTCAGATGGGCCTGGAACTGCTATCCTCCAAGCTATGTACCTTATCTCTTTTGAGATAAGCAAACTCAGGTGTAACATGAAAATAATAATACCAATCTACTCGATGTTGGGATTAAATGGAAAAATATATTTAAAGTCGGTGACATGAAATAAATGCTTGATAAATGCCAAAGATAACTATTTTCACATGTTAACAAGAAAAAAAATCAAATATGTATTTAAGATTATGTAATGTATCCCTATGGACCTGTTATTCCGCTTTTTTTTTTTTAACTTTTTATTTTTTATAAACATATATTTTTATCCCCAGGGGTACAGGTCTGTGAATCACCAGGTTTACACACTTCACAGCACTCACCAAAGCACATACCCTCCCCAATGTCCATAATCCCACCCCCTTCTCCCAAACCCCCTCCCCCCAGCAACCCTCAGTTTGTTTTGTGAGATTAAGAGTCACTTATGGTTTGTCTCCCTCCCAATCCCATCTTGTTTCATTTATTCTTCTCCTACCCACTTAAGCCTCCATGTTGCATCACCACTTCCTCATATCAGGGAGATCATATGATAGTTGTCTTTCTCTGCTTGACTTATTTCGCTAAGCATGATACGCTCTAGTTCCATCCATGTTGTCGCAAATGGCAAGATTTCATTTCTTTTGATGGCTGCATAGTATTCCATTGTGTATATATACCACATCTTCTTGATCCATTCATCTGTTGATGGACATCTAGGTTCTTTCCATAGTTTGGCTATTGTGGACATTGCTGCTATAAACATTCGGGTGCATGTGCCCCTTTGGATCACTACATTTGTATCTTTAGGGTAAATACCCAATAGTGCAATTGCTGGGTCATAGGGCAGTTCTATTTTCAACATTCTGAGGAACCTCCATGCTGTTTTCCAGAGTGGCTGCACCAGCTTGCATTCCCACCAACAATGTAGGAGGGTTCCCCTTTCTCCACATCCTCGCCAGCATCTGTCATTTCCTGACTTGTTGATTTTAGCCATTCTGACTGGTGTGAGGTGATATCTCATTGTGGTTTTGATTTGTATTTCCCTGATGCCGAGTGATATGGAGCACTTTTTCATGTGTCTGTTAGCCATCTGGATGTCTTCTTTGCAGAAATGTCTGTTCATGTCCTCTGCCCATTTCTTGATTGGATTATTTGTTCTTTGGGTGTTGAGTTTGCTAAGTTCTTTATAGATTCTGGACACTAGTCCTTTATCTGATATGTCGTTTGCAAATATCTTCTCCCATTCTGTCAGTTGTCTTTTGATTTTGTTAACTGTTTCCTTTGCTGTGCAAAAGCTTTTGATCTTGATGAAATCCCAATAGTTCATTTTTTCCCTTGCTTCCCTTGCCTTTTGCGTTGTTCCTAGGAAGATGTTGCTGCGGCAGAGGTCGAAGAGGTTGCTGCCTGTGTTCTCCTCAAGGATTTTGATGGATTCCTTTCGCACATTGAGGTCCTTCATCCATTTTGAGTCTATTTTTGTGTGTGGTGTGGATTAATTTTTTCAATATTTCTTTAAACTCCTTTAATGCCATAAATCTTCCTTCATATTGTTCTTAGCCACATCTCTAGGTTTTTTTATGAAGTCATCTCATTTTTTTATTTTAAAATAATTTTTTTAAAGATTTTATTTATTTATTTGACAGACAGATCACAAGTAGGCAGAGAGGCAGGCAGAGAAAGAGAGAGGGGGGAGCAGGCTCCCCACTGAGCAGAGAGGCTGATGTGGGGCTCGATCCCAAAACCCTGGGATCATGACCAGAGCCGAAGGCAGAGGCTTTAACCCACTGAGCCACCCAGGAGCCCCTATTTTAAAATAATTTTAAATTTGTTAGCTTTCTTCTTTGATGCAAAAAATTACTTATCAGAAGTATTTTACAGAGGCACCTGAGTGGCTCAGTCATTTGAACGTCTGACTCTTGGTTTTGGCTCAGGTCATGATTTCAGGGTTGTGAGATCAAGCCCCACTTCTGGCACTGTGCTCAGTGCCAAGTCTTCTTGAGATTCTCTCCATCTCCCTCAGTCCTTCCCTCCATGTTCTCTCTCTCAAATAAATAAATAAATAGAATTTTTTTTAAAGGTAAGATTTTTTTCTAATTTCATTATTCGAGAGAAGATTTTTTTCTAAATTCATTATATGAGAGAGAGAGAGAGAGAGAGAGAGAGAGATAGGAGGGGCAGAGGGAGAGAATCTCCAAGCAGAATCCCTGCTGGGTACAAAGGCCCACACAAGGCTTGATTTCCAAGACCCATGAGATCAATACCTGAGCTGAGTTGGACAGATACTCAACCAACTGAGTCATGGTTCCAAGATTTTTTTTCTGTTTACTTTTTGCCATATATTTATTGTTGATCTTTAGCTTTATAACATTCTCATTAGATAATGTGAACTATCAGTTCTCTACTTGGGAATTTATTAACGAGTGTGTGGTTGGGGGCAAAATACAGGATCAATTTTTGTAAATGGTCCAGAGCACAAGATGTGAATGTGTATTATTTTGCATTAGAGTGTGTAATTCTGTGTATTTGTCAAAATATTAGGTCAAGCTTCTTAACTATATTATTCAAATCTATTGTTTTGGCACCGGGTATTGTATGGAAGTAATGAATCACTAAATTCTACACCTGAAACTAATATTGCATTCTATTTTAACTAGGTGGAATTTAAATAAGAACCTGGGGGAAAAATCTATTGTCTTGTTACTTTTTTGCCTACTTATTTTTCAAATTCTGAGAGTTCTATTCTACAGCTGTCATTGTAGTTTTATTAAATGCTTCATGTATTATTCCAAATAGCTATACACAATAAGTTTTATTTGTTGAATGAATGATTACACGTAGGTTCTACTTTAATGCTTTGGTCTTAAATGTCACTTTATCCATACTGACATTCTCACTCTATTCTCTATTTATTGAGAATTTCTTGCACATCTTTGTCCATTCCTTTGTTTTTGAAACGTTTTTCATCATTTTGTTTAATATTTCTCTTTAAGATGTACTTACCTAAAACTTGTAAATCTGTAAATTTTTGTTTGGGAATAATGTCAAGCTATTTATATTATTGCGACAAATACAATGTCTTAATCATAGTGTAATAATTTATGTTTATTATACTTGTGGTAGGCAGAATATGTGATGGCCTCCCAAAGATGTCCATGTCTTAATCCCCAGAAACTGTGAATATATTCGGTTCCATGGCAAAGGGGAATTAAGATTGCAAATAGAAATGAGGTTACTAATCAACTGACCTATCTGGGGTTATCTGAGTGCATCTAATATAATCACATGGGGCATTAAAAGTAGAAGAATGAGCAAAAGAGGAAATAAGAGAGAGATATAAACATTATTGGCTTTGAAGATGGAGGGAGGTGCCATAAACCCATGAATGTGGATAGCCTCTAGAAGCCAGAGAAGCCAAGAAAACGGATTCTCCCTGAAAAGCATCAGACAGTAACACGACCTTGCAGACAACTTGATTTTAGCCTAGTGAGACTCATTTCAAACTTCTGACTTCCAGAACTTTGTAAGATAACAAATTTGTGTTGTTTTAAGCCACTAAGTTTGTGGTAATTTATTACAGCAATGGAAAACTAATACAATATTGTAAAACGTAGATAACAGTATGTTTCCAAATTACTGGGAGTGGAGGGGTAGCCAGATAATGTGAAAAAGTCAATTAAAAAATTAAATAAGGACATTAATATTCTTCTTCATTATTTATTCTTCTTTCCATTTTCTTATTTAATTTTTAAATTGGCTTTTTCTCTCTTATCTGCCCCTTCACAGCAATTTGCAACTTCCTTGGTATCTTTATTTTACAGTATATTTTAATCTAAATTAACAAAAGCTTTCAGTTTTAGCACCCCATTCCTCAAGCACTCACAGTAATTAAAGGTTTACTATCTTTTTAATTTATAACCGACAGATATCATGAGGGTTAAACCCAGGGAGGGACTGGCAGGAAGTAGATGAAATTTAACTTTATTTCACTCCTACTTCCCCATTTTTACTGTCCTTTTCCTTTATACCCAGCCCTTCCCCCACCAACCAAGTATGTACTGTTTAAGAGTTTCTACCAAAAAGCTTCATCCCAGGCATGACCTTCCTGGCGAATACCTTCTATTGACCCAAATATTTCAAAGCATCCCACACACACATCCAGAGTTTGCTATTCTGTGTCCTGTTCTCCCAGACTTGACTCTACAGTCCATGACACTTTGGCACACAAACCAATGATTTCATGCTGTAATGAAGCCTTTATTACTTATATCTCGTACAATGGCTTAACCTCTTCCTAATGGTTCTGCTTTCCAGAAGGGAACAATAATTCTACCCAAAGAAATGACTCTTCAAAGCTGGGAATCCCAGGCATTGTGTTAGGCTATACAGGGAGCCATTTGTGGCTAGAACACAGGAAGGGGACTCCTTGCCATCCTTCACTTAACACTATATAAGTGGGCTCCTACTCCACCTGTGTGAAATCAAACAAGTAAACTATAGAGTATGAACCACAAAACAATCTGGATATCCTGGCTGTAGAGGCCACTGTGCCGCAGGGCAGCTCTAGGACAACCACACAGACAGATAATGAGGCCTCTGAGTTGACAAAACAACTTGTACCCACAGCATTCAACAACTGTAATTCACTCTAAGCCTAGCAGAGATTCCATTGTTTACCACTATAAAAGAAATGCTATGAAACTTCCAAATACAGAAAAAGAACTTAACATTATGCTGCAATGGTGCACTTTATATCACAGAATACTAATAAAAACTTTCATATTATAGAAATACATTTTAATAATGTTGTGCTTAAGAATAATTATACTTTGAATGTTTTTCATGGAAGAGATCTTTTCCTGAACCCCCTTCAGTATTATCACTGAATTTTCTCTTCTAACGAATATTAGCTTAATAAATTATTTGGATTTTAAAGGGTATAGTGAATTCTAGACATAACTAAAACATGGACTTCTAACCTGGCTTGCATGCTTCCACACTGGCAGAATTTAACTACAATTATGTATTACTTGTTAATTATGCTGTTTATATTTTATATGCATTCTTGTGGCTTTTAACATGTTTAGCATGTTTCACGTTTTTTTCCTGCATAAAGACTCACTGGATCATATTAAAAAATGAAAAAATAAAGGAATTAGTGTGCAGTTTTGATTATCATTTACATGGTTGCTAAACCATAAAAAATAAGCAAAGTGAAGAACAAACGAAGGAAGAAAATTCACTGAAATATAGCTAAGGCTGTCAAATGAATAGTTAAAAGCTAAAAGAAATATATAAAGCTTAAGACTGAATTTTCAGCATTAGATCATAACTTTGAAATTGGAGGGGGCTTTTCACACTATGTGGTCTGGTGAGTTGCAAATTTAAATACCTGCATGGGGGGCACCTGGGTAGCTCAGTGGGTTAAAGCCTCTACCTTCGGCTCAGGTCATGATCCCAGGGTCCTGGGATCAAGCCCCGCATTGGGCTCTCTGCTCAGCAGGGAGCCTGCTTCCCTTCCTCTCTCGGCCTGCCTCTCTGTCTACCTGTAATCTCTGTCTGTCAAATAAATAAATAAAATCATTAAAAAAATAAAACAATAAATAAAAATAAATAAATAAAATCTTTTTAAAAATAAATAAATAAAAATGAATAAATAAATAGATACCTGCATGGCCCAGGTAGGTAATATAAATGAGTGGAGAGGATCAGGGATGGCCTCATGAATTGGAGAGGATCATGGAGAACCAGAGAGTACCTGTCCTGTCTAAAAGAAGTATGACTGCTCAGCTTCAGCTGGTATTGACATTTGAGAATGCAGGTCTGGGTTGCTGAGCTTCCCATGCTTTAAGACAATTTGAAAATCAATAATTGTATATGAAATCTCTTACTTTTAAATACTAATAAGTAATTCAATTTAATAAATCTTACTCTCTTCAAATACACAAGACATGTACAATGCATGGCACACCAGATTTAAATTTCTGATGAAGTCCAATATTGCTTCTTTGCAGAAAGGAATATAGGAACATAGACTAAATGACATAAGGGCTGGCCACATAGAGTAGAAAGGCCATGGGATTCAAACTCAGGGTTTGCGTTCCAAGCCTAACTTTATTATGCAGCCACTATATAACCTGGGAAAGTTTATTAAGCTTTCTGAACCTTAGTTTCCTTCTCCTCAAAATGAAGATAATAATATGTCTTGCATAGGATACTTAGAAAGATTACATGAAATTAACACATGGGAAGTATCTACAGTGTATCTTGGCACATAGAAGACATCCACTCTTTCGGTCTTAATTTATTACTCTGTGTCCCTTCCCTGCTTTTATTGTTTTTCAATAGCAATTCTTGGTACCTGGAATTATATTATGCCCAACTCCTACTAGAAAAATAAGTTTCATGACAGTAGGGAATATTTGTTCTTTTTTTTTTTTTAACTGCTCTATTCACAGCCCCCAAAATATTTCCTGACACCTAACAGGTGTTTAATAAATATATGCTGATTTGATTTGTTTACTTGAAATCATATGTATATACATGTGATATGTATACATATATACATATACATGTATGATATGTATATACCTATAATTTCAACAAATGATAATGCCTTGATTCCTTCCCTTTAACAAATGAACAAATCCAAGTACATGTATGTGTCTGTTGCCAAAGTTCATAAAGACAGTTAATACTGTACCTGGAACTTGAATTCCTATCAAGCTTCTTCTCTAGGATTATTTTCATTGCATTATTGAAGCCTGCCAAAATTAGGCAATGTCTACCATGAACATAATCATTCAGGTTTATGAGAATGCAATCTTTGACAGATGAAGCCTTTCAAAGGCAATCTATTCCTCCCACTCCTACTGGATTTGAGGGTTAAAGACCCTTATACTGTTCTCGTTAATTCTTCTAGGCTTTTCATCCTGACAAAAAGTCTATTCACTAGCTTTATGAATTGTAATAACAATTTTACATATATCTAACATATTGTATGTAAAAATACTGTCAAATGAACACTCATAACTATAAATTTCAATTGAATCTCCCATCAAACTTGTGAAGTAGATGGGGCTGGAACTATTTTCCTCACTTTACAAAGATCAGAGACATTCAGTAATAAGCAACTTACCTAAAGTCACATTACAAATAGCTAAAAGATCTAGCAACAGACTATAGTTCTAAAGTTGTTTTTTATATCCACGGGACCTATCCAAGACTTTCCCACACAGCCACCACTACTATATCCTACACTATGAAGTCTCCCTTCCCCTCACCCCTTACATAGAAACTCATCTGTCCTAGGTCCTACTTCCAATCCTGGTTACTACTTACATCTCTCCCTAGTATTAATTTAGTAAACTTTATTGATCAAAGCCCCATGAATTATATGAAAGTGAACAAACCAAGGATCTGTCCTCAAGAGCTTTCAATCTTAAGGGTCACGGTTTTTAGTTTTGTTAAAATATATGTCTCTTGCAAAAAGCTTTATGCCTTAAGGGACTACATAAAGAAGGGAAGGGGGAAAGACGCTGGTACTAATCTAATATAGTGCTTCTCAACTTTGGCTACCAATAAGAATACCGTGGAAAGATTTGGATTGATCCTAAAGCTTGAATTAATCTAGAGTAAAGTCTTATTTAGCGGAAGACTTTTTGAAAGCTCCCACAGAGATCCTAATGTACAACCAGGGTTGAGAACCATGTTCTAAAGAAAAGAGATCATGCTCTAGGGAAAGAACTGAGGAAGGCAAAAGACAAATAAGTAAAGATATACTTGACTTTCTTTTCCTTACAGTGTCATTTAATTAACCCACTCTTTATAATCAATTTTCTTTAAAAGGTTTTCATTGGAGAAGTAGCTACCCTGTATCCCCACCTCCAATTTTTTTAGATTTTATTTATTTGGCAGAGAGAGAGATCACAAGTAGGCAGAGAGGCAGGCATAAGGCGGCGGGGGTGGGGGGGGCAGGCTCCTCGCTGAGCAGAGAGCCCAATATGGGGTCCGATCCCAGGACCCTGAGATCATGACCCAAGCTGAAGGCAGAGGCTCAACCAACTGAGCCACCCAGGCACCCCTCCAATTTTTTTTTTTTAAAGAAAAATATTTCCTTCTTTCAAATCTAGCAACCAGTTTTCCTTGAATGATGATATAAATCTAACTGGGTTTATACTTACAAAGTTGGATAAGGAAATACCCAAGTACATGAATCAAAGCTGAAATAAGGAATTAATGTTTACAATCAATGTTTATGTATAGTTGTCTTAAAATCTGGTTCATGTCTGCGTTCTCTGCATTGCCCATCTTCTTATTCTAGCTTGTCATTATTTGTGAGGCACTTGGTTGCCCTTCTATTTTCAGCTACATTCTGGGTTTTAGGTCATCCACCTAAATTATTCTGGTTTGCTCATCGTCTCTTTCTAAAACATACTGTTTCTCCCAAAAGAAAACGCCACTTTTTTTATATGCTCCACTTTTCCTACAACAGGGGTTGCCAAACTATTCTATCAGTTTCAGATGTAGAAAATCTGAGAGGTTGCTCTAATAAAAAATCATGGTAATTCCTTAAAAAACATTGGTGGAAACTGAATCAAAACTGAAAGCAAGAGATTTCCTCCACTGAGGCGAGTGCATGGTCCCTCTAACAACAGAATCTAAGACTTGGTTGGGAATGGCTTCCATAACTTCTTTGAAAAGTGAGACTGCAATCAAATATGTTCTATAGCAATGGTAACATTTGAATATGATTCCCTACCTTCTCTAAACTGTCCTATATATCAGTTTCATGTTCATCTTAAAATGCTCCCCTAATGATCATTCTATATTCCCACCTTACAACTATCAGTGGTCTTCATTTCTCAGTATGTTGAATTCAAAATAGTTGACCTGGTTGTCAAGGTCCCTTGATAATTATGGCCTTACCTAACTTATTTTGTATTGATCTCATACAGGTCTCCCACACCAATCATACTTGTATCCCTCTTGAGAAGAAGGTATGAAAATACCAGGTTTCTTCTCTGCCTTCTTTTGACTTATTATCAAGGTGAACAGATCTCTTGTTTGTTTGTTTGTTTGTTTTTCACTCTTCCTCTTTAAATTCTACCTGTCTTTTGAGTTGTGGGGCCATTTCCAATTCCTTCATGAAGACTTCCCCAGTCTGTCACTCTAACTGACTTCTCCCTTGTCTAACATGCTAAAATAGTCACCACTCCCTAACATGGCTCTTGATTAAATACAGCCTTGTCACTATTTTAGTTTCTTTAGACCTATTGCTCAAACTAGACTCTTCAGTATTTGAGGGGACTGTGCATGCCTCTTTTTTAAATATCCCCTTTATTTCTAGCTTGGTGTTAGGTACATGGTCAAGACATAGTTAATATTTGTTTACTAATAACTGATTGCTGGTGTTGTCTAGTAGCCTGGGTCTATATACATTGTCAGTTCTGTCAGTAAAGGCTGTGAAATTTCTGCCAGAGATTATGTCTGCATAAATATAAGCCTTTGGCATAAATTGTGATAACTGCCACTAGAGAATTCACCTGCAAGAAAGGGATCTCAGGCATATTACTTGGTGCTCTAGAAGGCTCTTATGCCAGGTTTTCCACTGTCATAATACAGCTAAGCCATGTGTTAATGTGATGATGTGAGTCTCTTAAATAATTCGCTGTAAATCTCTACCTACTTAGTTTTTTGACATGGCCTTGGCATTCTAATTTCCAATAGGCTATGCCCTAGAATTACCATGGATTACAAATATGTGGAAAAATTTGCTGTACTCTACAAATCAAGAATTTAGCATATTAAAGAAACACTTTATTTGCTGTGAAAACTCCACTTTCAAATTTAAATATTCTATTTTATTATGCAGGAGCAAAATAAGTCCAAGGTTTTACTGAAAAATCCATTCAGAAGGTAGAGAATTTAATTCCAGACCTAGAACTATGGATCCTTCTCTTTGAACACAGCTTCTCTCTTATTGTACTCCTTTCCTCACTTAACTTTTTATTCACCTATGGTGTTTCCCCATTATCCATGGTGGATACATTCCGAGACCCCCAGTGAGTGTCTGAAAACATAGACAGTACTGAACCCTATATAACTATATAACAGTACTGAACCCTATATAACATACATACTTGTGATATAGTTTAGTTCATAAATTAGGCACAGTTAGAGATTAACAACAATAACTAAAAATGAAGGCGAATAATAATAATATACTATAATAAAAGTTACATGAATATGCTCTCTCAAAATATTGTACTGTATTCACCCTTCTTGAGATGATGTCAGATGATAAAATGTCTACATGATGAGATAACATGAGGGGAATGATGTAGGCACTGTGACGTAGTGTTAAACTGACCTTCTGGTGAGTTCATAAGATGGAGTGCATTTATTTCTGGGCCACAGTTGACAATGGTTAAATGAAACCATGGAAAATAAAACCATGGGGAAGGCGGGACCTACTATACACTGTAACATCTAGTTCTCAGATCCAGCCCCATTCTCCAAGTTTCTCTATGTATCTGTCTTTCTCTGTCCCTCCCCATCTTTTTTCCCTGTCTTTATCTCTCTCTCGCACACATATATGCACACACAAACTCACATATACACACACACTTTACCTACTTCCCTAGCTAGACTAAAGCCCATGGTCATAGACTTGACAATTTAAGAATGTATTTCTTTAGGGGCCCCTGGGTAGCTGAGTGGGTTCACTGTTCAACTCCTGATCTCAGCTAAAGTTTGATCTCGGGGTCATAAGTTCAAGTCCCACATTGGGCTCTGTGCTGAGTGTAGAGCCTACTTAAAAAAAATAAATAAACAGAATGCACTTCTTTAAACCTTATATTTTCTTATTCTCTTATTCTTCCACTCATTTTACATTGGCATAAAGTAAAAATTCAACAAATAGCAACAGTTACTATTACTATTGTCATATAACTCTATGGGAAGACAAGCTTGTTTTCTGCATTGTTCACTCTCTTGTTGAAGTCCCTGAGAACCCTCGTGAGAAAAGCCCTCACACACCATTCATTCCTCTAGGGCTCTCACTAAAGATGCCTAACTCCTTCCAATTGTGACAACATATTCATTTCATGCACCACCTCCCCCCAGCACCCAATTGGTACTCATGTCTCACTCAAAAGAACCTTAGTCTTTTTTGTGTGTGCATTTTGTCTCTGTCAGTCCATCTTAAGTTCCAGAACACTTGATTCCTTAAGTATTAGAATGGTATGCTGACTTCTTTTGTATCTCACCATGAAACCACTGTAACGGTCATACATACCATGAGAGCTCAGTAAATGTTATTCTACTAAGAGTGAAAACATGCCTGAAAGTATCCTTTTAAAGCTAACCCTCAAATACTTACAAAATGCCCAAGGGAGTCCAACAGAAAAACAGGTAAATCTGAGAGCAACAGAGCTTACTAAAAATGATCTGGGCCTACAGTTTTTCCTGGACTGGATTTTTCCTTGGGCTTAGAACATGTGCTAATTCTCTCAGCTGCTTTAATCATGTAGATATTAAACAAAGTGGGGGCATCAAATAGTCCTTTAGAGTTATGAGAAGTACAGGCTATGAATAGAAACAAGGGAGGATGAAAGCCAAGCATGTGGTGACTGGCAGTCCCAGCAGCAGGTGCCTTGACTGAGGACAAACCCCAAGATCTACTGGAAAATGCAAAAATGGAGAAATCCAAAGCTGTCACAGAAGAAGGCTTCAAAACTCAAATCCAAATCAAAAAGGGCTGCAGACGTTCAGGGAGGCTTTTGAAAGGAAAATGTTAAGTTTGTCTGCTTTGTAAATGGAATCGATCTGAAGACATATTTCCCCTTTAAAAAAAAAAAACTCAGCCTTAAATGCAAAAGCAAAAATATCAACAATGACAATAACGTTTCGACAGCATCTAAAGTCCAACGAGGGAGGATTGACAGCCAAACCTTTTTTTTAAAGTAATGGTAGCCAGGAAAGAAGATGATAGGTTGTAAGAATTCACCACCTGGAAAAGGGAGTTACCTGGGGAGTGACAGCTGCCATAGGAAAAGTAGAACAAACACACCTGCTGTCAGGCACACCTGTTCTTTTCAGGGAAAGGAACCACAAGGCTGAAGCAGCAGAAAATGCCTAAGAGCAAGCGAGGATGCATCTTGCGAGCCTTAAATATTGTCCCTGATTGCTCTGGAGTTATTTCCTTGGCAGGAATGACTGCAGAGTCGCCACACAAGATTCCATGGAAGTCTCTCCAATTTCATAGTATCTCAAGTTAATTTTCTGGCAGATAGAAGGCAATTCCTTAAAAAGCTGAGCAGAGGAGGGAGGCAAACATTTTCTATGGCCTATGCTGGAGAAAGGAGAGAAATTATTATGTGCTACATTAAAATATTACTTAAAGGTATTGGATCTCAGGTAGCATGAGGCCTGCTAGGACTGATAGTGTAGATAAAGGTAAGGGGGAGAGAAAATACATTGCCATGCCCACTTCCTCTCACATACGTTTGCCAAAAGGCCCTTCATCACCACAGGAAGTGCTTGGCCTTTAAGTGGAGATGGTCACTTGTGAACACGCCATAATTTCTGGTTCCACAGAGTTACTACCTGGTCACTGATGCTTGCAAAAGTCGAATTCTGAGCTTCCACAGTCATCCAGAGAATATTGCAGCCCCATGAAAATAAATCAGACCAAAAGAGCAAGATAGCTCCGTAACAGATTAGCTATACTAGCTTTGTAAATGCTCACAATGCCCTACAGGAAAGCCTGCTGCCAGCAGATAAGCCAAACTAGAGTTCAATATCAGTGGCAATATTTTGTCCTGCCTTATTTAAAAAAAATGATATAGTAAGGGATGGAACTAATTGAGGCAGTGGCAATAGCGAGATAGAAGGAATTTTAAACGTAATTTGTGTATGGCCCAAAAATGGGCTACAAAAATCTACTATTTCTGGGCACCTACTAGGCACTCTATGTTAAGTATTATAAGAAACTCAAGAGCTCTTTACATCAGTACAGTCAGAAGTATTTGCAGTCCCTACCCTTACGAACTTACCATTTCATTGGGGAGACAGGCTTTACGACCAGTGCTTAAGCCAGTAAATAGTCAACTGCAAGACTGTGAATGTCAGACAGTAATAACCGTAAGGGTTCACAGAAGGCAGTGAGCAATATACACTGAAGTCAGGAAGGAAGACTTTATCAAAAAAAGGAGAGACCTGAGTTAGGCCTTGCGGGATGGATAGGATTTGCAAATGCAAGAAAGAATCCCAGAAAGAATGTTTGTAACTAAAACTCGAGGGAAATATGAGATTCCAAATATGACCTTCAGCATGAGTCACAGTTACTATGTTTACTCTGGAGTATAAGAATCGGTGTAGGTATTCTTATTAGTATGGAAATGAAAGTCCCTAGAGATTAAAGTAAAATAAATCATCACAATTCAGGTGGGTTTCCCCCCTAAAGTTGCATAGAATTTCAAACAGAAAAACAAATTTAAAAATTTTTACTTTAATTAAATTTTGGACATCTCTGCATACTTAAGTTTAGGATCACAATCAGTGCTGGAGTAAAAAAAAAAAAAAATCCCAAGAGGTGCCTCTGAATGGGCTCCATAATGAAGTCACTACTCTTGGTGAATTCACCTTCATATTAATCATAAATTCTATTTAAAAATAATCTCAAGAGTAATCTTAAAGCCAAATCCTCCAACTCCATGGTTCCAACTCTTGATTATCTATGTGGTAGTGTGACAGAAAATTAACCTGCGGTTTTCATGCAATCCTCCTCGGAGATTTTTACCCTAGGGGCAGCAGTATTAACCAGTCTGTACTTCACCTTTTTCTTTTTCAGTCAGCTGCACTTTCATGAAAGTGTTAATAAGCAGTGAAAAGGCCAAACCCAGCAGCCAAAGAGAGAAAGGCACACACAATCCACCAACTGTGAAAATCCTCTTTCAACAACCCAAAGTTTGAGCATTTGGTTCATCCAACAGAACATGTCCATGACTTCAAAGAGGATTAATAAATCTAAAGACTCGTGAAGGTGCTAAGAACAATCTGGAATGATTACTCAACTTATAGACAATATTTAATTTAATATTTCAAGGAGTACTTTAAAAGAGGGATAAAATATTATCTACCATTAATATTGAAAAGATGTTCAAAATCCTCATTCATGTTCTACAAATCCAGAATTTGTTAGAATTCCAAAAGGTTTTGTTAGAAACTTACTATTAGTGAAAAATGCATGTAAAAGAAATTAATCCCAAAATTAAAATTTGGAGAGGAAAGTTTAAGCTATTTAAAATAAGCTTTTGCAAGGCATTTTAAAGACATGCATTTACATTCCAATAATTGGTAATCATTCTTATCTGTTCATTAAAACGGACTCTAAAGAATCTCTAATTGGCCACACTTTATTTAGTCAGTTTAAGTTCCTCTGCATTTTGAAGTGACTGTGGCATACTTTATCCCATAATTTTTATATAGCTCCACAGCACTATGTATACTATTTTGGACAATATATTCCTCACAGTAATATTTTCATGTTATCTCATACATTTTTATCATAAAAAAGAATACTTGCACAGGGTAAAAACATTTCTAAAAGTATAAAAAATATAAGATGAAAAGCAATACTTCCTTTTATGCCCCTTCCTAAGTGCAACTCGATGTAACAATTAAGAATATTTACATATCTTCTACACGTACACACACGTATGTGTAATATGTAAAGTGTAATGTGTGTATTTGCATATACGTGTGTATGCATAATATATTTCAGATGAACTATGAAAGTTTTTGACGTAGACAATTCTATACTTTATTTTCTTTAACACCATAGCATCTTGGAGCGCATGACTATCTGTATTTCAAAGTAATAAAATTGTGATTCTTACTAATATATTCAAACATTTCAGATGAGCTTCTTTTTAACTTGTCTAAGTGAGGATCTACTATACAATTCTTTCCTTTGATTTTGAAGGCACTGCTATTACTGTGGCATAATTTGCTCTCTTTGCGAAAGGCTTCAGCTCATTTACTGTATTTAGCATTGCAGGGAGTATAAAGAAAGGGAAATGCCGTTGTTCTCTGCTTTTGTATTCTTTTTGCTCACTGAGTACAGTAGACCCTGTTATCCATGGGGGATACATTCCAAGACCCCAGTGGATGCCTGAAGCTGCAGATAGTACCGAACCCTATATATATTTTTTTTCCTACACATACATACGTACGATAAAGTTTAATTCATAAATTAGGCACAGTTAGAAACCAGCAACAATAAGAAAAGAGAACAATTATAATAATACACTGTAATAAAAGTTATGTGCATGTGGTCTCCCTCTCTCTCCCTCACTCTCTCAAAATATCTTATTGTCCTGTGCTCACCCTTCTTTTTGTAACAGTGTGAGATGATAAATGCCTCACTGATGAGATGAAGTGAGGGGAATGACATAGGCCTTGTGTCATACTATTAGGCTACCCCTGACCTTCTAATGGTTTGGTAGGAGGATCACCTGCTTCCTGACCACAGTTGACGACAGGCAACTGAAATCATGGAAAATGAAACTGCGGATAAGGGGACACTGCTGTATATGGTTTGTGAGGAATTCCTTTTTCTACTGTGAACAATACTAGAAACAGCAGTGGCAGAACAGGTGTGAAGTCAGTGGTGTAGCTGAAGAGAGAGTCAGTCTGGCAAAGATAGGAACAGAGAGCTATGAGACAACCAAATATAAGTGAACTTTGAATAGTCAGCTCTTTCACATTTGCCCTAAAACACTGGTGTGTCCAGTGGAAGAAAATGGAACATTATAAATGTTTAGGAGATAAGAAAACATGACCAGTACTATTATTTTGAAGGATTATACATTAAATGCTGCCTTATAATGTTAAATAGTCTGTTGAACTCCAGATACTACTTATTTTTTTAAAGATTTATTTTAGAGAGAGAGGAGGGCTGGGGGAGGGCCAGTGGCATAGGAAGAGGGAGAGAGAGAACCTTAAGCTGACACCCTGCTGAGCACAGAGCCCCACACAGGGCTTCGTCCCAGGACCCTGAGATCACGACCTGAGCCAATATCAAGAGTCAGACACTTAACCGACCAAGCCACCCAGGTGCCCCTGCACATACACTTACTGAAGGATTACCTCATGTTATTTCATTGTGAATTAAGGGGGAAATAATAACTGAGCAGAATCATTGTGTGACTCAATCTTTCTGGGAACAAAATATTCTCTTATAATAGGTGGGCATTTCAGAAGATTAAATTAATGCTTAGGGGCACCATCTAGACGGTATTCACAGGGGCAGCCAGGTGGCTCGGCTGGTTAAGTGTCTGCCTTCAGCTCCAGTCATGACCTCAGGGTTTTGAGATGGAACCCTGCGTGGGGCTCCCTGCCTCCACGAGATCTTCAATGCTTCAGTATAAAGTAGGCTTTGTGTTAGATAAATGTACCCAACTATAGGCTAATCTAAGTGTTCCGAGCAGGCTTAAGGGAGGCTAGGCTAAGCTCTCTCTTTCTTTCTCTCTCAAATAAACAATATTTTATTTACAGGTGAATAATTATCTTAGACTGTGCATTCACAATTTACTCACAGTATTTGAAAACAAAAAATTAACAGTGGAATTGATTATCTGGAGAGGTCAGTCCTCTCTGAGTCTAACCCCCATCTGTAAAACTAGGTGGCTATACAGATCTTCCTTGACTTACAACAGGGTCACATACCAAAAAAACCATCTTAAATTGAAAATATTGTAAGTCAAGAAAAACTGCCTTTAATACACCTAGCCTGGCAAACATCATAGCTTAGCCTAGCCTCCCTTAAGCCTGCTCAGAACACTTAGATTAGCCTATAGTTGGACACATTTATCTAACACAAAGCCTACTTTATACTGAAGCATTGAAGATCTCATGTAATTTATCAAATACTGTAGTGAAAGTGAAAAACAGAACGGTGTATGGGTGCAGAATGGTTGTGAGTGTATCAGTTGTTGACCCTCATGATCTCGTGGCTGGCTGGCAGGTGTGTGTCTTGCATCACAAGAGTGTATTGGACTGCATATCACTAACCTGGGAAAAGATCAAAATTCAAATTTCCAAGCATGGTCTCTACTGAATGCATATTGCTTTCATGCCATCTTAAGTCATGGATCATCTGTACTAAATGGTTTCTAAGAGCTCTTTCACTTCTATGATTCTGACATGGATGTATTCGATTATCATACTGCACAACAATAAAAATACTCTGTGGTCAGAAAAATATGAAAATGTTCTTTCTCAGATTTGTTTTAAGTTCATTATAGATACTATTTTGTTTTCTAATCAAGACAGTCTGGAACACCTTTTGCTCCTCTGTGTCTGGCTAGTCCAGATATCTTACTTTTGAACTGAACTCAGATGTCATATCTTCCAGAAATCCTTCCCTGACCCTTCCAACCTCCTGTTTGAGTTAATGTTCCTCCTACTGTTCTTATCACACTGGATTTTAAGTTATCCAGGTTTTTTCAGTCTCCTCAGTAGGTTATAATAAACTCCTTACCAGCAGTGACTATGATTATTTTGTTATTCCTAGCACTTAGCATAATACCTGCCTCACAGCAGAAACTCAACACATGTTTGTTGAATTAATTAAAGCAGGACTGTCAAACTACTCATCAATTATTTTCATGGTAGAAACTTCTGAACTTGATACATCATTGGCTGGTAAATGAAACTATTTATATTCTTAGATATCTAATGGGTATCTCTAAATGAAAATATTTGAAACAGAATTTTTGACTGATAGTCTAAAACTTACTTTTCTTAGTCTTCACCACATCAGTCACTCCATCCAGAAAACTGATTCATTCTTAATTCTTTCTCCTCCCTCCTGACTCAAATATAACACAGAACAGCAAGTTCTGTAGGTTGTATCTCCAAAGTATATCTAGATTTAGTCCACTTCTTTCTAGCTGCACTTCTTGCATGGTCCTCTGCAATAACTTTGCAATTGACCTATCCTATTCTTTTTTATATCCCCCATTCATTATCCAAACAACAGCCAAAGTCATTTTTTTTAGATTTACTTATTTATTTTAGAGAAAGAGAGAAAGCATGAGCTGGTGAAGGGGAGGGGAGAGGGAGAGGGAAAGAAGCAGACTCCCCCATAAGCAGGGAGCCCAAGACAGGACTGTATCTCAAGACCCAGAGATTATGACCTGAGCTGAAACCAAAAGCCCATCACTTAACTGACTGAGCCACCCAGGTGCCCTCAAAGTTATCTTTTATTTTTTAATTGTTTTTATTTTTTGTTTTTAAATTTGAGAGAGAAGGAGAGAGAGAGAGGGAGAGCATGAGCAGTGGGGGAGGGACAGAAGGAGAGGAAGATGCAGACACCCTGCTGAGCAGGGAGCCCAACTTGGCGCTGGATCCCAGGCCCCTGAGATCATGACCTGAGCCGAAGATTGACATTCAACGGACTAAGTCACCCAGGAGCCCCTACAAAGCTATCTTTTAAATATGTAAAGCCTACTCCTACCCCTGATTAAAATTATTCAGTATCTCCCTGATCCATTACCCTTAAGAGAAAGACTAAAATCTTCAGCATGGTCTACAGAGCCCTAGGTCTAGGTCTCTTCCTACCTGGACAGCCTCATCAAGTACCATCTTTCTTCTCCCTATCTATGCTATAGACACACTGGTCTCCTCAAAGTTACTGAAACTTACTGAAACCTTTCACACCTTAAAGGTTTGCATATGCTGTTCCCCCACCTTGGAGTGCTCTGCCCCTGGTTCCTCACATGCTTGGCTTTTTCTTACCCTTCTTACCTCAGTTTACAGAGGGTTCTTTTAGATAGCCCTTCCCTGAACATATTAAGTAGATCCCTAGCCTTATCCTGTTATCTTTGAACAAAATACTCTGTTGGTTACCTTCACAGCATTGTTCACTATCTCCCCTACCAGACCACCATAAGCTCTATGAAGGCAGAATCTACGTTTGTTTCTTGTGGCACATTGTACAGTGCCTAGCACCTAATTGCTATTCTGCTTCTCTATATATTTCTGGAATGTAACATAAAGCAGGTGCATAACAGATAATTGACTGAGGGTGCTAATAATGATGATACTGTCCTCGATGCAAAACCAAATTACAGCTAATCATGAGGGAGGGTTGCTCTTAATAAATTGATATTTAGTGGCTAGTCACAACTCTTAAAATGTTCTATAACTATTTAGCACTTATCCATGACACCTCACCATAAAAACTGACAACAGCCACTGAAAACATTCACCCATTTATTGACTCATTCATAATAATATACAAATCATATGGCAGTATGGAATCAATAAAACAATGATTATCTATCTATAGAACTACTGTTATCATGAATGGATGGATCCAATTAAAAATAAAATGGAACTTTCATGATTTGTTTTTATATTGTGGTAAGCTGTATTTACATGCCTTTAAACTCCTCCACAGGTATATTTTTATACTTCCTGTCTAGACTCTATACATGGGAAAATTGCATTCATAGATTTTATTTTGTTTTTATTGCTCCAAGAGTACCGATTTCAATGCTCAGCAAATAAATGATGTTCATGTCAGTGCTTCTCCCTGAATTAACAGACAGAGACTATGAGCTTTTCCATTATGAAACTCACCCTAAGATTCAAATGAGGAAAATCCCTGAGAAAGGACAGAGGAAATACAGATTAAAAAAAATACTAATGAGAACTGGAAAGTTAGTCAATAATGATGGGCACAATCACATTAGGAGAAGCACCATCATGCAGCATCAAATGAATATTCACATTTAATTTGGGGATGCTACTTACTAGGTTCAGCACCATACGTAATAAGTTTGTTTATCCCTTCTGGTAGCTTACCATCCAAGATGCTGATTGTATTATAAAGTACATAAATAATTCGAAGGGCTATTACTCATACTGCCTCATATAGCAACTCGATGGGCTATGTCATTGCAGTATATTATTTGTTATTGAACTTCCTTATTTTCATTTGCCAAGCTGAATTTTATCAATACTATTACAGCTTCTTTTTATTTATAGCTTCTATTAATCTTGACCGTGTATTGTTTGCATTAAAGAGTTGTCTGAAGTGTTTCTATTAAAATGATTAACATTTTTTCACTGAAATCTAGCCAAAATATTGAAGAAAATACATTGTGATATAACCCTGTGTATGTTGGTGCAAAGAAAATCATAATTTAATTCCAGTTATAAACAACCCATTCTCCATAATTTTATAAAAATGTTTGGACTGGGGTGTCATCCTCAAAATAGCACCAGCAATGAGATAATATTTGGCCAGAGAGAAAAAACAAAATTTGGAAGTTATCCTCCTGAAGGTAGTAACACCTTTATGATTTCAACTGAGGTTCAGATTATAAGGACAAGCTGGTAATTCAAACCATTTTCAATAAGAAAAAGGAATTTAGGGGTGCCCTCATTGTTTTTTATTTCTGCCTGTGAGATGTCAAGTATCTGGTTTACTTAAATCATTCAACTTTCAATTGGTTGTTTCAGTATCCCATAAACACTGCCTAAAAATGATCTTTACAATGAGCAAGCCTGTGATATGTGTAGATGACTAATGCAATTTTGGGTTTCACAATCACCACAGTGAGTGATTTGCCTCTAGCATCTACTCACATGTCAAGAGGGGAATATGGTTTAATAAATCTAAATTGGTTCCAAAATGGAAATTGCATGGGGAGGCAAATAGTGAGAAATATGGTAAAATGGAAGGACTATTTTTGAAATCTCTTTTCTTCATGCAGAAGACTACTGAGAGTTTGTAGAATTACTGAAAAGCATGGAAGCTACATTTGTGGATTTCTTAGTGAATATAATCTCTCCACAGATTCTTGGCTAAATTGTAAAACTGCGGCATTCTGGTAAGTAATTGTATATACATCAATGCTCAAATGAAGGCATTCTGTAGAAGTTGTATGCACAATAAATCACCATCTGTACTTGGCCCTTAGAGTCTATTTGAATGCCCATTCAGTCCAAGGCGGCTGGCTAGATATGTCATTGATTTTCTTCTTCAGTGCCATCCCTGGGAAAAATGCCAATGTTTAATAATGGAAAAGATCACAATTTTAAAAAGGGAGGGGTGAAGGAGAAGGTAATTTGAACCCACATCAGCAAGTTTCTTGAAACTAGGTATTCACGGACTTGGGTTGAATAGATTTACATATATAAAAACAAATATTCACCCGAAAGAGAAAGGGCATTATAACTAAACTTTGACTAGGAGATCTCACTCTGAAGATGATATTCTACACTTCTACTTATTGGATTTTCTCATGGCCATAGAATCTACTATTCAGCTTTGACGAAGACCATGACAACCACCTCCTAACATCAGCCCTTTACTGTGGTGGTCATGAATCCAGGATCAGTCATTTCAACTAGTCTCTCAGCAACACTACCTTTCCCTTCCCCTTCATCTTTCCATTTGACCTGCCCTGTCAGTTCTGGAGGAGGAGGCCTTACCTTGTTTCCCACTGTTTCTGCACATGGGCTGAAAAAGAAACTCATGTTACTGTGCTAAGTATCCCTTTCCTAGGAATACTGCCCTCCATCCAAATGGTTACTACAAAAATTGCCATTTGGTTTAACTGGACCAGCCCCACAGGCCATCCTTTATTACGAACTACAAGGTCCTATGATGATCTGGCTCTTGCCCACTTCCCTAACGTCATCTCACACTACTCTTCCCTTTACTCAGGAAGATCCAGCCACCGTGACCTTCAATTAAATATGCCAAGTTCATTCTCTACTCAGGGCGTTTGCACTTGTTCTTCCCTCTGCCTCAATGCTCTTCACCAAACTCCAAATAGCTGGCTTCTTCTTGTGATCTAGGTGTCAGCTCTTCAGACTTCCCTGAAGTAGACTCCACCACCAGTTACTCTGGATCATAAGCCTGTTTTACTTTCTTCAGAGACTATATCAATAACTAGAAATATTTTATTTATGATCTATCTCCCTTCCCTGAAGTATAAGCTCCCCAAGGTAAGAACCATGTCTGTGTTTTCACCACTATGTCACCAATATGTCACCAGAATAAGACTTGGCACACTGTAAGCACTCAATAAATATGGGTGGACTGATGCAATGAATTGCCAGAGTTAATCAGTTGGCTTGTGAAAACCTAACCCGAGTTTTATCCATCAAGGTACCTTTTACAGATCCCACTCCTGGTCGTGATCCAGGATTGGGCCACTGGACCAAGCAGGAGTAATCAGAGTCCTTGCTTAGTATTTTAGGACTGAAGCCTACAGAACAGAATTCTTCTCTCCTGGGAGGGTTAGGGCTGCAAGAGAAGTTCCTGAGGCTTTACTGGCTGTATTTCTTACTGTGTACATAAAAGAAAATGAAACTTAAATATAAAGACCACTAAAAAGATTTCGAGACTCCACTGATAATATTTGATTCACTAGAGCTATGTTATGAGATGGCATGAACTCCTTCAATGGTCCTTTCTTCTCTCATGTTGCAGAGACTAAAACTTCCATCTGTATTCTAGATCATAGCCCTTTAAACTTTTTCCAGGCCATTGCCCCACCAGATATTACCTTTTTCTTACCGCTTGAAATTTTCTTTCTTCATTAGTCCACTTCCCTCTTTTGATAAGCATGCATTCATTCATTCATACTTATTTCTTCATTACTACTATGGGAAGCACAGGGCTAAGCTAGCTTATGTGGGCAATTAATTTTTCATCCATAAAACAAGACAAAAAAATTCTTTCCCAGAACCTGTTGTCCCTGTTCTTAGCCATCACATTCCTTCTCAGCCTAGAATATTAAAAGTCCATACTTAATGTCTTCATTTCATTCCACTCATTCCTCAACCCACTGGAATTTGTCTTCTGTCCCTTAAAACTCTCTTGGATGTCAGCAATTGATGCCTAACTGCAAAATCTGGTAAAGATTTCAGAGTCTTTACTAGACCTTTCTTTATATATCATATTGTTACCCCTCTTCCTAGATTTTTTCCTTCTTTCTTGATTCTCCATCTAGTTCTCTTAACTACTGAACAGTTTTTCTGGACGCCTCTTCCTGCCAATGTTAAATGTTGGTGTACACCATGATTTTGCCCCTTACCTTCTTTTTTTCTGTGTTCTATACCATACACACTCTTCCTAAGTGATCACATCCAATCTCACCTATCAGTTTTGCAACAACACCCAAATCCATTTTCTAACACCATTATCCAAGTTTACACATCTAACTTCATATTAGGTATTTTTTACCTTGACAACCTATGCCCTTGCAAAGTCATGTCCAGAAGAGAATATTTTTTTCTCTAAAATTCCACATTTCCATCTTCCCTACCTTGATTGCTACCAACCATCTTCACCGACTTACCAAAGATGAAAACCTTCACTCCCTTTTTTCTTTCATCATCCACATCCTATCAGCCACTAAATCCTGCCAATTCTGATTTGTCTCATGTAGGTCTCCTTTTCTTTGTTCAAACATTCAGTGCCGAAGTTAGGCCCCTAATCATCTCTTTTTCTCGATTTTAATGTCTTCCTAACTGGTAAATTTTCAATGTGTATCCACCACATTGCCAACAGAAATCACAAAAATTATGAAATTGTCCCCAAGGAAAGGTATGTACTTAAAAAACACCAAAGTTCATCTTGAAAATAATATCCCCCCACACACATTGGGCTCACTAAATAGTTCAAAATGTACCTTATTTCGATAAGCCTGTAATTAAGTAAAGTGCAAGTCTATTAATATCAATATGAAGTCACTAAATACTGGTAATAGCACTGAATAGAGAGGTAAAAAACAGTGGAGAAAAAGAGATGGCAATGCAAGTTAGAGGAGAATTTAATTCTTACCTCACTTCTTATTACAACTTAGATATTGCTGGAGTTCAATCACTTCTTTTGAGCCATATCTATATGCAGATCAAGCCCTATATTATATGATTAGCATATATTGGAAGTCATTTCTGTACTCTTGCACCTCAACATAGGCATCATAAAGAAATATAACCATTTTGATTATTTTTATTTCAAATAGATGTCAGTCTTGTCATTTTCTAAGGTCTGTTCTTCAAATGAAGAATTATAAAGAAGAATCTCAGAAATGAGTATTTCAGTTTTAGGAGACTAAGAAGGATCAGACAGGCCAGTGCCAAAAAAGAAATCATCACACAGAGATATTGTTGATTATCTTAGCAAATCTCCCTTTCCATTTTACTTTTCTTCTTTGGTTCAAAGATTCTCTCCAGAGGCAGAAGGGAGGGCTGCACATTTCAAATTATTTTTAGGACTTTGATTAACTGTGCCACAAGACCCCAGGTGACTATTAATATACTAGTAAAGGCAGTTAAAAGAAGACCTAAGGTCATTCAGTGAGTGAATGAAGCAAAATTGAAAGCATAAGTCTTGACCCAGTGATGTGATCTTTCTAGTAGACAATATAGTAGAGGCAATCCAAAGGGGGGCAAATGGGAATAAGGGACACTATCTGCACAAAAGGTTGGAAGACAAGGCTTCTCAGCATGGAATTCGGTATTAAAATAAAAGAACCTACCAAGTGAACTTTCAATGCATCCATTCTATCTCAATAAAGCACAATCCTCTTATAACACATCCCATGATTATAAGGCTACAGATGTACTGTAGAGAAAAGCCTGTGCCTTGAAATATAAAGGCTCAGTAAGACAAAAGCCAAAATAAAAAAGCTACCAGTTATGCTTCCAAACATCAGCTTTACAAAGGGATGCTGCTGTATTTAATTTGTGGCTGTGACCAAAAGGAAATTCTTTGAATAGTAAATTCTCCATAAATTCTTGTCCAACTGAATTACCTAATTGGCTACTGTCAATTTTTAAATGTTTAAGGAGCATTTGGGATTATACATTGATTAGCTACAAGTACTTCTCATCCAAAGAAAACCGGAAGCTCAAGCCAGGATTTTTACAAGAGGAGACAAACATTCATAAGACTGCTGTTAATTATGTTTCCACTTCTCATGAATTGTTTACTTTTATTATTTACCTATGTCTTGAATGGTATTGAAGCAAGCCATGTAAGTCCCTTTGTCAACTGCCAGAAGTATAATTCTCCACAATTAATCAGTAAAAAGAGAATTAAGCGTTGCTTCTTTAGAATTAGGAAAAACCTGCTGCTGATAAATTGAATGCATTAAGAAATTAACATACCAGTAAATGATTGATCATTACAATTATCTGAATTTGCATTTCTAGAATTCTACTGAAAGAACTCAAAATCACTCTTCTAAGATATTTTTAGCCATACTCTCCAACTGGATAAAGTGTATGAGGGGGATGTGCTACTTGTTATTACAATTAGAAGTTCAAGCATTTTTTTAAAATGTTCACAACTGAACTTTAAACACGCTAATCCAGTGTATTAAAACACAAACTTCATGCAAGGTTTTACCAGTTAATTTTTTATCTGGCTGATGTACAAAAGAACAATTCACCAGTTATGTCATGAATCGCAAATTATTCTAAGTCACCAAAATACTAGGCATGTTAAGTCAAAAAACTGGAGAAGACAATTTCAAAAAAAGTTATTTGGCAGCTGCAAGCATCTCTCTACAAGTAGCACATGAAAATATCACCGAGGAGTAAATAAAATAGAATAATACCACCCAAGAAGCACCATTCTTAGAGCTAAAAGCAATCACTTCTATTTGATGATAATAAGTATTGATAACAGTAACTAATATTCATTGAGAGAGAGCTAATTATGTGTCAGACACTATTCTAGTGGGTTTGTATTAATTCTATAAACATTTATCAGATGCCTAATATGTTCCAGGCACTGTTTAAGTACTGGGATGCAGCAAAGAACAAAATGGACAAAACTCCATGCTCTCACAGAACTTAATTCTCATGGGGAAGGCAGAAAACAAATGAGTAAATAAAAAAAAAGTAATAAGTATAAATACTTGAACATTATAGTATAGTAAGTAGATATAATACATAAAGTATACATAAATACATAAAATATAAATTAAAAATGAGCAAGATAGTATGTTAAATGGTGTTAAGTAAGATGACCATAATGTCTCCACTGTTTCAGACCTGGTTTTTGTCTATGGTCCTAGCGTGATTATTCTTATTGTACCCTTTCACACTCAAAAATGTCTCAGTCTTGGGGACACCTGGTGACTCAGCTGGTTAAGTGTCCAACTCTTGGTTTGGCTCAGGTCATAATCTCAGGGTCGTGAGACAGAAGCTCACATGGGCTCCACACTGAGCATGGAACCTGCTTATTATTCTCTCTCTCCCTCCCTTTGCTCCTCTATTCCCTCCCCCACTCACACTCTCTCTCTAAAAAAAAAAAAAGTCTCAGTGTGCACTAAAATTTTATAGTCACCTAAGTGATAAGTACTATGGAGGGGAAAAAAAGCACGAAAAAAAAGTTTGAGGAGAAGGACTGTAATTTTCAATAGCTCACTAAGAAGGTGACATTTGAGTAAGGGCCTGCATCAGGTGAGAGAACAAGTCTTGTAGATTTCAAGGGGAAGAACATCCTGGGCAGACAGAATAGCAATTGTAAAGGCCCTGGGACAGAAATATTTGTGTACTGCTTGAGAAACACAGAAGCAATGTGGTTTTAGCAAGATGAATGAAGTAGTCACTAGTAGGAGATAAGCTCACAAATATAAATGAAGACCACATTATGTAGACTTCTATACCCTGAGTGAGATAGGGAGCCATTGCAGGTTCTGACTGGGGGGAGGAGGCATGATCTCTCTTCGGGTTTTTCCACTCCTCTTTTTAATTTATTTAAATTCCATTAGCCAACATATCATTAGTTTCATCTTTAGTTTTAGATGTAGTAATCAATAATCACTTGTGTATAACACCCAGTGCTTATCACATCACATGCTCTCCTTAATGCCCAACACCCAACTTTAAAAGTATCATTCTAGGGGCACCTGGGTGGCTTAACCAGTTGAGTGTCCAACTCTTGATTTCAGTTCAGATCATGAGCTCAGGGTCCTGGAATCGAGCCCCAAGTTGGGCTCTGCACTCAGCGGAGAGTCTGCTTGAGGGTTCTCTCTCTCCCTCTCCCTCTTCTTCAAACCCTGCTCATGCTTTCTCTTTCTCAAATAAATAAATAAATAAATAAATCTTCTTTAAAAAAGTATTCTAGGGGTGCCTGTGTGGTTCAGTCAGCTAAGCATCCAACTCTTGATTTCAGCTCAGGTCATGATCTCAGGATTGTGAGTTTGAGCCCCACCCACCTTGGGCTCTGTGCTGAACATGGAGTCTCCTTGGGATTCTCTCACTCCCTCTCCCTCTGCCCCTCCTCTCTTTATCTTTCTCTCTCTATTTCCCCCTCTCTAGAAAAAAGTATTTCTCTAGCTACTATATTGAGAATGATCTGTGGTGCAAGAGCAGAAGTAGGGGGATAGGTTAGAAGACTACTGCAAAAATCAAAATGAGAAATAACAGTGGCCTGGACCAGGGTAGTAGCAGAGGAAGTAGGAAGAATTAGTCAGATTCTGAATATATTTTGAAGGTAGAGATGACAAGGTCTACTGATAAAATAGATGAGGTGAGAGATACACCTAGATTTTTTTGTTTTGCTTTGTTTTTCCACAGTGAGCACTTTTTTTTTTAACACAGAATGAGAAGTCCTAGCCAGAGGAATTAGGTAAGAAAAATTGTACCTGTTTGCAGGTGACATAATCACATATGTAGAAAATGCCGAAGACTCCATAAAACAACGTAAAATAAAAAATACCTCAGGAAAATTACAGGATAAAAAATTAACCTATGGAAATTAGTTATGTTTCTATGCTTTAACAATGAACTGCCTGAAAAGGAAATTAAGAAAATGATTTTATTTACAGTGACATCAAAAAGACTAAAATGTTTAGGTATAAACTTAACTAAGGAATAAAGGTTTGTACACTAAAAACTATAAAACATTGATAAAGGGAATTAAAGAAGATGCTAACAAGGAAAGATATCTCCATGTTCATGAATTGAAAGACTTAATATTGTAAAAATGGCCAGCCTACCCAAAGCAATCCAGATTTATTGCAATCCCCAATAAATCCGAATGACATTTATTTCACAGAAATTGAAAAAGCCCACACCCAGGTTTTTGATAAGAGGACCTGGAAAGAAGAGTTGTCATCATCTAAATTGGAGAAGATTAAAGGAGAAACAAGTTTTGGAGGAACAATCAGGAGTTTACTTTTGAATATTTTCTCAATCAGGTTTCTTAAAAAGCAGAAGCTAAAACAAGGGACTGTGTGCAGAGACTAAATTTTGGGAAGTGATCCCCATAACAAGAACAGAGGTCCAGAAAAAGTGAAATAGAGAAGAAAAGGAAGTCAATCCAAGGGTGAGCTTTTGAGCTGGACACAGCTATGGGCAACTAAAGCTTAATCTTACTGGGGACCTCTGAGGAGTTTTAAAAAAACTCCTGAAAGATTGTTTGAACTCAGGAGTGGGAGGCATTCATGACTGGCTTTCTCTTATAGGTCAAGCAGTTGTCCATGGCATATTAACTCTCTCACACTTCCAGCTTTGCACCTGCTTCAAAATGGTTGAGCGGGTTGCTATAGGCATTCCACAAAAAAAGTAACAGAAAAGGCAGAAAATGAGAGCCATCTGGTGCAGCTGAGAAGAGGTATTGGTAGTGCACATATGCACACAACTGGTAGCTGCAGCAACAGCTGGAATAAAAAGGTGGGATGAGAGAACATGAGGTAGAGAACAAGAGGTATTTGGTACAGATATGTTAAGTTTGAGATACATATCAGCCATTTAAATGGAGATGAAAAATAGCCAGCTGAAGATATGAATCTGTATTTTAGGGGAGAGGTTCAAACTGGAGTTGAAGAATTTTTAGAATATAAATGGTATTAACAACACAAGACAGGGTGGTATGAGCGAGAGAATAAGTGCCTCAAAGATAAGAGAAGAGGTTCTCAGGGTCTCCTGTGTTTCATGGTTGGGAGAATGAGGAGGATCATAGGGTGACTCAGAAGGAATTGTCCATAGCACAGGAGGAGACTCAGAAAAATATGACATCCTGAAAATCAAGAAAAGAAGAAGGAATGATCAACAAAGTCTAATGCTGCTGAAAGGTCAAGATGAGAACTAAGACTAGACCACCGAACTTGGGAATGTGGAGGCCTTGGTGATCTTGACAAGGGTATTTGCTAAGAATATCCAGAAACTCTTAGGCTTAGATACTAGAAAAATTGTTAACCTGAATGTCAGCTTTCTTGTACATACTAGTAGAGAATGAAATGAAGAAGACCACGATGCAACAATAAGACACTGGAAAATGCCTGTCAGTAAAATGACTGAATATTGATAGGCCACTTTATTTATTTATTGAGAAAGAAAGCACAAGCCAGCTGGGGGAGGTGGTGGGCAGAGAGAGAATCTCAAGCAGGCTCCCCGCTGAGCACAGAACCTGATATCAGGCTCAATCCCAGGATCCTAAGGTCATGACTTGAACCAAAATCAATAGTCAGATGCTCAACCAACTGACCCACCTAGGTGCCTTGGTGGCCCACTTTAACTAGGTAGAAGGAAGGAGAAAACAAAAGTCAGACGGTATGAATTTCAAAACAGGAAAGGCTATTAAACTAAAGGCCTTGGAATAAATTGGTTATCAATGAGTAAATGAGCAAATCACCTCTGGTTCAGTTAATGCAGGCAGTTAGTACATAATGTTAGAAAGAGTAAGGTCAAGAATTTGATCTTCATCCTAGACAACTATCCTGACAAAATACACACACACACACACACACACACACACACGCACGTACTGTCCCATGGCCACAATATACACTTTAGTCATGCATGGCTGGCCATCTTGCAAATATTATTGGCCTAATGCCTGATGCTAATCACAGAGAATTCCTGACATTAAAGTCAGAAAGCTCAGGATATTTTCCTATATCTAAGAAAATCATCCAGATATTTCTATGCTAGGTAAGGAGGATTATTTTCTATCATAGACCCACGTGAATATCAACTACTCTATCAGATGAATGCCATTTAATATATATAGTGTATCAATTAAAAGCATGACCTTTAGTGCCTAGAACACATATGTTCAAGTGCCAACTGGGCCAATTACTAGATGTGTCATCTTAGAAAAGTTAAACCTTTTTCCGTAAGTCTCTATCACCTGTAAACTGGGGATTATACATGTATCTAAATGCCATAAGATTGTTTTAAAGGTTAAATGAAATCATGCTTAGCACAGTGCCTGACACATAATAAATATTAGCTCTTATTGAATATGGGAAAGCATGAGGATTTATTTGCTGAAATATAATTACTTACAAGGTCCCACCCTGCTCTCTTTGCTAGTCTAGAAGCATTTTTCTTCAACAGTTTTCAATTTTATTTTAAACTTGGGAACTCACCAGAGACTGATTTTTGTTTTGTTTCAGCTGCTCAGAAGTCACCTATGAAGTTAAGCCTCTTATGTGGATTAAGTCAATGGCAATATTGATTTGGGCTTTTTATGAGCTACCAATTCTAGTTATCATAACCTTTCAAGGAAGAAAAAAAAATACCCTAGAAGATTAGAAACTCTCCCATCTTCTGAGTAGACTAAATTGCAAAATAATCCAGTGGATGCTTGGTTAGGATGGCCATCAAGATAACAAACTAAATAGTAATGTTTCATTTATTCAAACTACAGCATCAATAGCATGTATCACCTATAGTCTATCAACAAAGGAAAGTGAAGAGATGAATTTGTTCAATTTTTTTAACTAGTTCTTGAGCATTCCCAACATAAATACCCATTAGTATGTACAGAATTATGAATAAATATGGGTATGTAATGACAGTAACTGAAATGAGATTGGTTCATAAAACCTTTCAAATGGACTTGTGGCAAAGTCGATGGAAAGTGATGAAGGATCTGACAGGATAAGACTCCTCTGCTGTTGAAGGGTCACAAAAACCCCATCCTTGAGGTCAATGCCATCAGCAAGTATTAGAAAGAGTATATGTTCTAACGCTAACCCTACTTTGGATAGAGTTTTCAGACCTACAGTATAACAAAAGCCACTATGCTTTTGGCAGATTAGGGCAGAATAAGATTCTTCTAATCCAATTGGTTAATGTACTTGACTACAATACTGAAAAGATGGATGTCAGGGATTTCATCAATACTCTTTCAGGATTTAAAATTTTTATTATCTGGCATTAATTATATCATTTTTATCTGAGACATTCTGGAGAAGAACTGAACCAAAGCCGATTCTCTGTGTTTCAAAGCAGTTTAATCGAAGGTCTTACAAACTCTAGTCACTATGACAGGGCTAAAAAGTTTGTTAAGCCTGTTTCCACTATTTGTCTTCTATACAGTTAAGCTACAACATCAAATGCATGGGAACATAGACTCTTCAATGAAATCGGACTGGGTAATGGGGACATAGCATGCTCCCTTATTCCCATGCACAAAGTTCTACCTCATTCATTTTCATGTTATTTCCAGTGACACAATTTCCCAGATCCTAAGAATGGGCAAGAAATCACTCTCTGAAAATAGCTGTAATTGGCATTCTGTGAGTTGAAGGCACTATGAAAGGATTTGACAACTGGGAATAATATTTGTGTCCTGGCAGTTTTCAGAATGATTTATGTATACAATCTCAGTTGATCCTCTGTACCACTGCAAGGCAATATTAGCTTCATTTTACATAAGAGGAAGCAAAACCTGGTAAAAAGTTCTCTTATTAAAAGAAAACAAAATATCGTTTGAGCACTTACTTTGTGGCAGAGTTTACAAGAACAAAAATTACACAGTCCCTGCCCTCAAGAAGTTTAAAATTTAGTTGGAGAAACAAACAAGGAAACAACTGTCTGTTGTCAATTACAATTAAAGACAATGGGTGCTATGGTAGGAGTACGTGCAGAGTGCTATAGGAGCACATGGGAAGGGTATCCAGTCAAGATTGCACAGAATCAAGGGAGGCATTCCAGACCAGCCAGTGTCTAGATGGGGACTAAAAGGCTGAGAAGGACCTAGCCAGATGAAGAGAAAGAAAAAGCAGGTTTGTTCCAATACTTCAGCCACAAATGAAAGCTGGCACAAAGGAACCCAGGGTTATATCAACAGTTTGGACTCAACTGGTAGAATTTTATCGAGTCCAAAACCATGAAAGAAATGAAGGACCATAGCTTTAAGAGTAGCGAAGTGGCATGGCTGGATGGCATGCACCACAAAGGAGCATGTTCTTTGTTTTATTGAGGTTTGTTGGCATTTAACATGAGGGTAAGGAGTTTCTAGTGTTGCAGTCAGGGCGGAAGTTTGCAGAGGGTAAGATAGCCAGAGTAGTGCCAAGAGCGTGACTGACGGAGAAACAGTGGCCTCTGAGGAGTCATGTTAGAGACAGGTGCCCAAGACTTCATTCATCCAACTCAATCCATTCATTCCACCAGCAAATATTTACTGAGTACTTACTGTGTGGTAACACTGTGCTAGGCTATTAAGCAAAAGAACAATATGAACTCCAACTGGGTGGCTCAGTCAGTTAAATGTCTGCCTTCAGCTCAGGTCATGATTCCAGGTCAGTATTCTTTATATTATACCATCTTGAAAAATTAATCAACAAATACACCAAAACAATGAACTCAATCTGTTGTTTTTAAGACTTATTTATTTTAGGTGAAAGGGGCAGAGGGAAAGAGAGAGAAAGAGAGAGAGAGAGAGAGTATTAAGCAAACTCTGTGCTGAGTGATGAGCCCTACTTAGGACTTGATCCCACAACCCTGAGATCATGACCTGAGCCAAAACCAAGAATTAGACACTTAACTGACTGTACCACCCAAGTACCCCAATGACACTCAATTTTTTAAAAGATTTTAAAAAAAAGACTTTATTTATTTATTTGACAGAGAGATCACAAGTAGGCAGAGAGAGAGGGGGAAGCAGGCTCCTCACTGAGCAGAGAGCCCAATGTGGAGCTCGATCCCAGGACCCTGGGATCATGACCTGAGCTGAAAGCAGAAGCTTAACCCACTGAGCCACACAGATGCCCCCCTTTTTAAAGATTTTATGTATTTATTTCTCAAAGAGAGAGAGAGCATGGTGAGTAGCAAGCAGAGAGAGAAACAGGCTCTCCACTGAGCAAGGAGCCAGGTTCAGGACTCCATCCCAGGACCCTGGAATCATGATCTGAGCTGAAGGCAGACATTTAACTGACTGAGCCACCCAGGCATCCTAGTACTCAACTTTTTAATTCAATTTAAAAGTATTTGTTAAATGTGTGGCCCACAACATGCAAAATGGTGCACTGTGTGTAAGTGCCCAGTTACTGGTTAATGATGTCTGGTTATTACTCCATGAGTTCCAAAGACAGGACAAGGTGAAAGAGGCTTAAAGTGCTACCTGTGGAATTTTGGTAACATACACTTAGCAGTAAACAAGGTCAAATACCAGAAAAAGGTAGAAATTTCTTGACGCTTTCAAAATAAACAATTAACAAATACTGAATGCTTCCTCTGGAAAGTACTGATTACGGATTCTCTGGTAAGACTTAAAAGTATATAGAGGAAAAATTACAATCACTATGTTAATGCAGGGAGGGAGAAATCAACACACCATAGTCTCACCAAAGCCTGGTGATAGGTCTGGAATAGAATCAGATTTGAGGGGAGGAGTCAAGATGGCGGAGAAGTAGCAGGCTGAGACTACTTCAGCTAGCTGGAGATCAGCTAGATAGCTTATCTAAAGATTGCAAACACCTGAAAATCCATTGGCAGATCGAAGAGAAGAAGAACAGCAATTCTGGAAACAGAAAAACAACCACTTTCTGAAAGGTAGGACCGGCAGAGAAGTGAATCCAAAGCGATGGGAAGATAGACCCTGGGGGGAGGGGCCGGCTCCCGGCAAGCGGCGGAGCAACGGAGCACAAAATCAGGACTTTTAAAAGTCTGTTCCGCTGAGGGACATCGCTCCAGAGGCTAAACGAGGGCGAAGCCCACGCGAGGTCAGCATGGCCTCAGGTCCCACAGGGTCACAGAAGGATCGGGGGTGTCTGAGTGTCGCAGAGCTTGCGGGTATTGGAACGGGAAAGCCGGATACAGAGACAGAGCCGACAGTAAGCTCACAGCTCGGTGTTACCTTCAACCGGTCCCAGGCTCGGTGAGCTCGGAGCGCGGCCGGAGGTCAGGCAGACGGGAGTAACTGGGCGCTGTTCTCTGAGGGCGCACTGAGGAGTGGGGCCCTGGGCTCTCGGCTCCTCCGGGCCAGAGACCAGGAGGCCGCCATTTGTATTCCCGTCCTCCGGAACTCTACGGAAGCGCTCAGGGAACAAAAGCTCCTGAAAGCAAACCCGAGCGGATTACTCACCCCGGCCCCGGGTAAGGGCGGTGTAATTCCGCCTGGGGCAAAGACACTTGAGAATCACTACAACAGGCCCCTCCCCCAGAAGATCAACAAGAAATCCAGCCAAGACCAAGTTCACCTACCAAGGAGTGCAGTTTCAATACCAAGGAGAGCAGCAGAATTCCAGAGGAGGAGAAAGCCAAGCACGGAACTCATGGCTTTTCCCTGTGATTTTTTTTAGTCTTGCAGTTAATTTATCTTCTTTGTCATTTTTTGATTTTTTTTCTTGCCTTCGGGTAAAAATTTTTTTTTAACTGTAACTTTTTTCTTTTTTAACGATTTTTTACTAGTTTATCTAATATATATATTTTTTCTTTTTTATATTTTTCTTAGGTGTTTTCTTTTTTTTTAATTCTTTTCTTTTCTTTTTTTTTTCTTTTTTCTTTTTTTTTTCTTTCTTCCTTTTTGAACGTCTTTTTATCCCCTTTCTCCCCCCTCACGATTTTGGATCTCTTCTAATTTGGTTAAAGCATATTTTCCTGGGGTTGTTGCCACCCATTTAGTATTTTACTTGCCCCTTCATATACTCTTATCTGGACAAAATGACAAGACGAAAAAATTCAACACAAAAAAAAGAACAAGAGGCAGTACCGAAGGCTAGGGACCTAATCAATACAGACATTGGTAATATGTCAGATCTAGAGTTCAGAATGACAATTCTCAAGGTTCTAGCCGGGCTCGAAAAAGGCATGGAAGATATTAGAGAAACCCTCTCGAGAGATGTAAAAGCCCTTTCTGGAGAAATAAAAGAACTAAAATCTAACCAAGTTGAAATCAAAAAAGCTATTAATGAGGTGCAATCAAAAATGGAGGCTCTCACTGCTAGGATAAATGAGGCAGAAGAATGAATTAGTGATATAGAAGACCAAATGACAGAGAATAAAGAAGCTGAGCAAAAGAGGGACAAACAGCTACTGGACCACGAGGGGAGAATTCGAGAGATAAGTGACACCATAAGACGAAACAACATTAGAATAATTGGGATTCCAGAAGAAGAAGAAAGAGAGAGGGGAGCAGAAGGTATACTGGAGAGAATTATTGGGGAGAATTTCCCCAATATGGCAAAGGGAAAGAGCATCAAAATTCAGGAGGTTCAGAGAACGCCCCTCAAAATCAATAAGAAGAGGCCCACACCCCGTCACCTAATAGTAAAATTTACAAGTCTCAGTGACAAAGAGAAAATCCTGAAAGCAGCCCGGGAAAAGAAGTCTGTAACATACAATGGTAAAAATATTAGATTGACAGCTGACTTATCCACAGAGACCTGGCAGGCCAGAAAGAGCTGGCATGATATTTTCAGAGCACTAAACGAGAAAAACATGCAGCCAAGAATACTATATCCAGCTAGGCTATCATTGAAAATAGAAGGAGAGATTAAAAGCTTCCAGGACAAACAAAAACTGAAAGAATTTGCAAACACCAAACCAGCTCTACAGGAAATATTGAAGGGGGTCCTCTAAGCAAAGAGAGAGCCTACAAGTGGTAGATCAGAAAGGAACAGAGACCATATACAGTAACAGTCACCTTACAGGCAATACAATGGCACTAAATTCATATCTCTCAATAGTTACCCTGAATGTTAATGGGCTAAATGCCCCTGTCAAAAGACACAGGGTATCAGAATGGATAAAAAAACAAAACCCATCTATATGTTGCCTCCAAAAAACTCATTTTAAGCCCGAAGACACCTCCAGATTTAAAGTGAGGGGGTGGAAAAGAATTTACCATGCTAATGGACATCAGAAGAAAGCAGGAGTGGCAATTCTTAAATCAGGTCAATTAGATTTTAAGCCAAAGACTATAATAAGAGATGAGGAAGGACACTATATCATACTCAAAGGGTCTGTCCAACAAGAAGATCTAACAATTTTAAATATCTATGCCCCGAACGTGGGAGCAGCCAACTATATAAACCAATTAATAACAAAATCAAAGAAACACATCAACAATAATACAATAATAGTAGGGGACTTTAACACTCCCCTCACTGAAATGGACAGATCATCCAAGCAAAAGATCAGCAAGGAAATAAAGGCCTTAAACGACACCCTGGACCAGATGGACATCACAGATATATTCAGAACATTTCATCCCAAAGCAACAGAATACACATTCTTCTCTAGTGCACATGGAACATTCTCCAGAATAGATCACATCCTTGGTCCTAAATCAGGACTCAACCGGTATCAAAAGATTGGGATCATTCCCTGCATATTTTCAGACCACAATGCTCTAAAGCTAGAACTCAACCACAAAAGGAAGTTTGAAAAGAACCCAAATACATGGAGACTACATAGCATCCTTCTAAAGAATGAATGGGTCAACCGGGAAATTAAAGAAGAATTGAAAAAAATCATGGAAACAAATGATAATGAAAATACAATGGTTCAAAATCTGTGGGACACAACAAAGGCAGTCCTGAGAGGAAAATATATAGCGGTACAAGCCTTTCTCAAGAAACAAGAAAGGTCTCAGGTACACAACCTAACCCTACACCTAAAGGAGCTGGAGAAAGAACAAGAAAGAAACCCTAAGCCCAGCAGGAGAAGAGAAATCATAAAGATCAGAGCAGAAATCAATGAAATAGAAACCAAAAAAACAATAGAACAAATCAACGAAACTAGGAGTTGGTTCTTTGAAAGAATTAATAAAATTGATAAACCCCTGGCCCGACTTATCAAAAAGAAAAGAGAAAGGACCCAAATAAATAAAATCATGAATGAAAGAGGAGAGATCACAACTAACACCAAAGAAATACAAACTATTATAAGAACATACTATGAGCAACTCTACGCCAATAAATTTGACAATCTGGAAGAAATGGATGCATTCCTAGAAACATATAAACTACCACAACTGAACCAGGAAGAAATAGAAAGCCTGAACAGACCCATAACCAGTAAGGAGATTGAAACAGTCATTAAAAATCTCCAAACAAACAAAAGCCCAGGGCCAGACGGCTTCCTGGGGGAATTCTACCAAACATTTAAAGAAGAACTAATTCCTATTCTCCTGAAACTGTTCCAAAAAATAGAAATGGAAGGAAAACTTCCAAACTCATTTTATGAGGCCAGCATCACCTTGATCCCCAAATCAGACAAGGATCCCATCAAAAAAGAAAGCTATAGACCAATATCCTTGATGAACACAGATGCGAAAATACTCAACAAAATACTAGCCAATAGGATTCAACAGTACATTAAAAGGATTATTCACCACGACCAAGTGGGATTTATTCCAGGGCTGCATGGTTGGTTCAACATCCGCAAATCAGTCAATGTGATACAACACATCAATAAAAGAAAGAACAAGAACCATATGATACTCTCAATAGATGCTGAAAAAGCATTTGACAAAGTACAGCATCCCTTCCTGATCAAAACTCTTCAAAGTGTAGGGATAGAGGGCACATACCTCAATATCATCAAAGCCATCTATGAAAAACCCACCGCAAATATCATTCTCAATGGAGAAAAACTGAAAGCTTTTCCACTAAGGTCAGGAACACGGCAGGGATGTCCATTATCACCACTGCTATTCAACATAGTACTAGAGGTCCTAGCCTCAGCAATCAGACAACAAAAGGAAATTAAAGGCATCCAAATCGGCAAAGAAATGAAATCATCAAAAGAAATGAAATCTTGCCATTTGTGACAACATGGATGGAACTAGAGCGTATCATGCTTAGCGAAATAAGTCAAGCAGAGAAAGACAACTATCATATGATCTCCCTGATATGAGGAAGTGGTGATGCAACATGGGGGCTTAACTGTGTAGGAGAAGAATAAATGAAACAAGATGGGATTGGGAGGGCGACAAACCATAAGTGACTCTTAATCTCACAAAACAAACTGAGGGTTGCTGGGGGGAGGGTGTTTGGGAGAAGGGGGTGGGATTATGGACATTGGGGAGGGTATGTGCTTTGGTGAGTGCTGTGAAGTGTGTAAACCTGGTGATTCACAGACCTGTACCCCTGGGGATAAAAATATATGTTTATAAAAAATAAAAAATAAAAATAGATAAATAAAAAAGAAAGAAAAGTGCCAATTAATCAATGATATGACAATTTTGTAATATGCATCCTGATGTCAGAGATGTTAAAATGTGATGGGAAAAAAATGGTCTTAGAACCAGTGAAATGCAATAATATTTCCTGAATTTCTGTAGTGTTCTCTTATCCCAGATTATTTCTCTTTGCAACACTCTATCTGATATGATCTTGTACATTTTATTTATTGCCTTCCCTCTCCACTCTAGAGTTGAAGGTATATATAGGAGCTCCCCTCCCCCAGAAAAAAAAAAAGAATCAGATTTGATGTAATTTGTTAAGGGGTAGGTTTAGTGTTGTCCTGCCTGAAGGCATGTCCTCTGAAGGTCCTTGGCAGTCTTGTAATTCAATTTTAAGTGCTTTGAACTTTGGTTTGGAACCTGAGTAATAAAAACTGCTTAATTGTGTTCTTTTACAGCTTCTATTTTTTTAAGCATTATTTTAGCGAAAGTTCAAGTGTTTTACCAAGAGAATGATTTATGAGAGTCAGTCTAGTTTGTTGCAAAGGTAACTTTCTGATGGCGCTCTAGCTGAATCTGGATGTCACGTAAGATTACAAATCCCAGGAGGACAGCCCTTCACAGTGTTCTTATGAACGCAGAATTCTAATGACATAAGCTCCAAACTTTATATTAAAATGTAAATCTCAATCCCATAATATGTACATATGTGCCAGTAAGAGTTGCAAATACACATTTTTTACAAATATACATTTTAGGTCATCATATTAGAACAATATAACCATAATTAATAAAAATCTAAATAATAGGGAGACTCATTTAGTTCAAGTACCTCCCTTTCCCCTCACCACTGGCAGTTGGCACTGAAAAGAATGAGACAAATATCAACAATACAAAGCCATCTCCAAGCTTTCAGGTTTTTAATTTGTACACTGAGGCCCCTATTCAATGGCTTCAATATCTAAAGTCTAGTACAATCACAGTCGAAGTAACTGATCAGAATAATATCCTCCTGCATACACATGAAGTCTTAAACCGTTTAATTCCACATCTAAATTCAACTCTACAAACCATGGCATGGAGAAAAAAAGGGGGGACTCATACATTTTAGAAAGCCTTCTGTCAACGGATTTTGGGCTAATTGTTGTTAACTGCAGAAGGTTTTGAACTTACACTTCAACTGCATAACCATTTTATCTCAGCTAGTTTTTTACGGTATGGCAAAAACTATAAACCACTCAGACAAAACATTATATGCTAAAACTATCAAATACGTTTCCCCGAAAAGTAAAAAAGATACACAGCAATCAAGGTGGCCAGTATTCAAATTTGAGCCTTTTACAAATTTAATGTAACTGAAGAGAATGCTAAGTGCTACACATTTAGTAAATTCACTTGTTCAATAAATATTCACTGAACACCTATTATGTGCCAAATATTGTTCCAGGCTCTCAAGTTAATTGCCAAAGCGTGATGGCAGAAAGATGGCACAGCCAGCCTGACTGCATTTTTAAGTCAAATTGATCAGAGAGGTACCATGATCCATAGACCAGACAAATCGGCCCTGCTAATCATAGTGCAGACTGCAAAGCCATGCTGACCGTTGGCCCTGGCTGTGTGTTACACTGAGGACGCTTCAGAAATCAGCTTTATTGCTATCTATGCAAGAGGTAGTCTGAGAGAAGCAACTGAGAAACACAGAGCTTGCCAGCCACTAACACTTGCGAGCATACATGGGGCTTCAAGCATTTGGGGTGAGAAGCTATAAAAGAGGAGACATAAGTGTCCGCGTATGAATTTTAGATGCTGCTCCATATAGCTTCTTTTCTGTCTTGCCTCTCTATTATATACATCTATGTCTTGCTTAAGAAAATGCAATTCATAGAAAACAAGAGAGCGATTACATTGGATATTGATCCACCTCATTGTTTCTTTAAATCATATGTAATTATTTTTAAGTTAGACCTATAAATATAAAATGAAAAATTATTTATTATATATAAACTATGACCATCACCAAATATATGACATATACATGTATACGTATATATATGAAACATACAATATAATTCTCCATTTCTTATGACTCTCTCATTTTTCAAAACCACAGATTGCTTTTCTTCCAATTAGTGAAGGTGATTTGGGACTTATTTATTGATTAGTTTAAGACACGTTAGCATTTAGCCTGGTTGTACATCAATCTGATAATTTTTTTAAAGTGTTCTTGAAACTCTGGGCTTGAACCATTAATGAGGAGACATAATTGGACTTTACTGGTGAAGCCTTGTAAATGTCTCAGCTGAAGCTAGAGAAATGAATCTTAACTCAAACCTTTAAATTCTATGAAAGGTTTGGGCGTGTCCTTTTTAATTTTTTCTTGCCTTTGAGCTCATTTCTAACTGCTTTCTTACATGACATAAAAGACACAAAGGGTCATTTGCTCAAACAGATAAAGACTTGAGAGTAATAAAATTAACTACTTCATGTGTTACGGGGATGACTGGCACCAAAAATAGCACTGCATATGGTTCAGTTTAGACTGACAGGGCAGCAGAATCCTCAGCTTTTCATATAAAGGCTTCAAATGAGAATATTTCCAAGGTTCCAGGGGATTCAAGATTTATCTTCTGTCACCTCTAGACCCTTTCAGAATTATAATGAGAAAGAAAAGAGTTCTGAAAATAAATAGAACTTATTTGTATATGGAGCTAGTTCTGCCTCACAGATGACCAAAAAAACAGAATAACAGTTTTCTGACAGGACGGTTTCCTGACAGGACATGCTGGCATACCTCAGCGTCATGCCTCTGCAGATATTTAAAACTGCTTTTGACTGTTCACATGAATAAAAAGCTACATCTTGAAATGCCAATTATGAATCTTGCTCAAATCTTTGTAATCAAAGAGAATCAGCATGTAACGCCGACATAGTCTCAATCAACTCTCTGAACTGAAACCCTCCAAGATGCCTCAGTTTCCCTGTTATCTATTGAACCGAATCTTCAATAGTCTCTGGGTCTCAGCCATCTCACCTCTCTTGTTTGTCATTCAAATTATCTGACTTACCCTTGCCTGGCCTTTGTGTTAACCATATGATAAATGGGCCGCCAAGAGTTAAAAGGAAAAGAACAAAGCTTTTTTTGGTCCCCCATTGCCACAATCCCAGGGCTATCTATCCCCTTTGATCCTGCCCCCGGAGCTGAAGCAATTCACAGAGAGGAACCAAATTATGTACCTGAAAGAGGACAGTGGCTTTGTTTCCCAGGGCCTGGTCATCTATGTGACACCTCAACAGGGAGCCAGTCCTTTCGTTCTGAAATTATGCAGATCCTCAAAGGAAAGTACACAATTCCACTGAGTAAAGAGTTGTTTAAGAAGAGAACACCATTATCATTCTCCCTACTGTAGTGTAGGCTGAAGGAGCAGGAGGCTGGCTGAGGACAAAGCAAAGGCTGGCGCCTTGCACCCCCACCCCCTTCATCAGCTGCCCTCCATATGTGTAACATTCCTCAGGTGGGGGTAATATTCAATTGGCATTTCATAGGCCTTAACAGAGATGTAAGAAGAAACATTAGAGGGTTAAACTCAGTATTAGGCAAAGTCGGCTCAGGGACAGACAGCAGAAGAGAAATGGATGTGCAGAGGCAACAGATATTTTCAGACTGAGAGCAAAAGGCCACATCGGCCCAGAAGTAGCAAGGCAAAAGATTTGAGAAACTGACCTGCCTATGCCTGGATAAAGAATGTTCAACAGCAAGAGAGATGATCAAAGGTAAAATTGCACCCATGTAATATATATGTAATTAATGGTAACCCTGTGCTGTTTCGTAAAATTAGTTTAAGAATCTATAGAAAGAAGTTTTTCCATCAAATTTAGTTCTACTAGGTGAATACTACTCATTTGACAATGAATTGGTATTTAGGAAGTGGTGAATTGTACGGGACTAGGGTTACCTAATACTCGGAGCTATCTGATAAAGATAAAAAGGGGAGTTTTACAGAGATGATGGCGTTTAGGAGGATGTTTGCAGGTGCACGCTCTATACTCATCACTGTGAATACCCTTCCTCCATTTTTCCACCTTTCTGGCTCCCTTCCCTTCTCCAAAATCGTGTTCATAACTTACCTGAATGATATGTATCTCTGCACACATCAGCATAACTTAAAAATATCATTTGTGTGTCAGGGTGTGTTGTATAAATGTCAATATAAGGAACGATAGCCTCCCTTGTTAGAAACATAATCCAGACCATCTGTGGATTTAGCAGTGGGTGGAAACCTTCCTGGTTAATGATGACAGTAGTAAATCAAGGTGACATAATGCCAAGGGAAGGTGAAATTCAGGGGCTGAGTTTACTACTTGGCTGGCTCCCACCCCCAACGGCTTCTCCTTGTAGCTCCTTTTAGTGCTAAATCTTGGAAGATTTAAGTTGCATTAACTAAGTACAAATCAAATTCCCTTAGCAGAGAATCCTAACCCATGATCTATGGATGCAAGACTTCAAGGGCTTCCTGAGCCCCTTGAAATGCATGGCAGATATTGTATATATGTGCATTTCCTTCTGAACAGAAGATTCGGAGCTTTGATCAGATTCTTAAAGCATTTAGTGGTTTCTCCTCCTGTACCCCTTGCTGTGAAAAACCATTACTCTGAACACTGGGAGACACTATAGGATATTCCGAAGAATGGTATGATCTGATTTGTGTTTCAGAAAGATCACTGGTAACATACAGAGGAGAGTCTGGATTTTGCTTGTCCTTAGAAGAAGTTTCAACTCATCAGCTATGCATCCTAGCTCCCTTAAATCTGTCACAGCGTGGCACCCCAAAAGTACAGACTTTCCAGCTTTAGTTTGACCCTCAATACTGTTTGGGAACCATTTTCCCAAATGAGAATGACTATTCATTGCACAGTGTGGACATCACCAACTAGAGCCAAACCTAACAGTGTTGGGAAAAGAATATAGGCTTTAGTCTGAAAAAATTCATGGATTTATATTTTACATCTATTTACTATAATTGAAGGGTCACGATGATTATCTCTACATCAAAGAGTTATGATAAGGACTAAATAAAAACTATATGTGAGCCCACTCAGCAGAATGTTTGACACAGAGTTGTCAATAATATTTATTGCCATTATGATCTTCACATCTCCATCTTCTCTCTCACCTCTCCTGACCTCCAGATGTATTTGTCAAGAACCTCTCTTGTCACTCATCTGAAACTCCCGACTCAATCCACACTCTCATCAGATAACCTTGTCTCTATCCAAGACAATTGAGATCATTACAACATGAACTTCAACTTTTGCCACTCCACTTCAGAACTTATTTCCTATCTCAGAGGAGGCACCGAACCATTTCAAAACCTTTCCCTCCACCTGAGATCCTAAAACATTCTCCAATAGAGCCTTATTCCTGTCATCACATTCAATTGCTTCACTCCTCAAATCCTTATGATCGGGGATCTTTCTCTAAGATTACTGAAATTGTTTGCTCCAAGAATGTGAATCCCTGTCTTGGATGCACACTGCAATCTCCTGAGGAATTCTTTTAAATGCCTAGGTCTCATCTGTGGATATTGTGGTTTAATTCATCTAAGGACCAGTCTTAGCTCTGGGATTCATAAAACTCCCCAGGTGATTTTAATGCCAGCCAAGGTGGAGGATCTCTGGTCTAATGTCAGCAATGACCTTCTAAACTGCCTGTTTTACTGACTTTTATCAACTTTCATTCTTCTTGTTGATTCTGAAGAGTCTGATGATATTAGTCACATCTTTTGCTAGAAAGTCCCCTCCCTTGGCTTAAGTGATACCCTTTCCTTTTGGTCTTTCTCTGATATCTCTAGACCACCTCTTTTCTTCTGCCCATTATTTTAAGTGCAATTGTACCTCAGGGTATCATATTTGGCTCTCTTTATTTTGAACTGTACGTATTCTCCCTAGATTATCTCTTCCACTCCCACTGCTTCTGGAACCATCTATTTATAGATGACTCCAAACACACCACACACAGACACAGACACACACACACACACACACACACACACACACACAGAGTAACATCATTTCCTCGAACTTGAGATCTGAATTTTGAGCTGTCTATCTCTATGTGGTAGTTATGGCAGTGGGCTCTAATGTCGGATTGTCTGGGTTCCAATCCCATTCCTGTTACTACCTCTGTACTATTAGGCAAGTTATTTAGCATCTCTGTGCTTCACTATACTCTTCTGCAAACAGGTTGACTGCATAACATAATCCATCTAAAGTGCCTTACTTGGTGCCTGGTGGTTAATAGATGTTAGATTTTTCTCTTATAATCATTGTTATCATCTCCAAGCCAATTACGTGGTTCTAGCTTCTAGACTCCCATGGTACTTTACATATATCACTATTATAACATCAGTCACTTTGTGCCACTGTTGCTGGTTTATATTTGCCTTCCTACCATACTCTGCATTCTCTGAGGTCAAAACCTGTTTCTTATTCATCTATTTATCTTCAGAGTTTAACACAAAACTTGGCACAGATAAGCAGAGCACAGATAGAAAGCAGGTTTCATCTCAAGGAGGTTCATTTTAATTACTGTTGACAACCTACTGACAATGCTTGCATGGAATGCTGTGTTGATGGAAGTGTGAGGTTGCCGTTGGGCTCACCAAGAAAGAATACCATGATTTGATCAGGGACGTCTGCCAAGGGGCAAATTAGAGGGAGCAGTGGCCCAAGTGCCACTGACATTTCATCACACTTTAAGATAATATGTAAGTAAATATTTATCAAGTAAGTTTTATGAACAAATTAAACTGACTAACAGACATGAACCAAGTGGAGTTACTGCCAAATAACATAGTTTTCTTTTAGAGTCTAGGTCCTTTCTGGGTAGTCACAGATTTTTATGCCAGAAACTTGTGAAAACTAGAGGTACGATATGCTCACAACACTGAATTCATTAGAGGTTATCAAATGCTGGTAAAATTTTCATTTTATAGGCCTTGCTACCTTCTATTATACCTACCATCTGTGATCTTTAACATGTAAATACATATTCTAAGATTAAAAGTTCTTTTAGGATTTTCATAGGAACTGTTACCCAAAATGTCTATATGTTAAACAAATAATAGTTTATACTACTGCTAAGAGCTTGAAATAAGAATCTAAAAATGTGCTTCTCAAATTTGGGCTTCTGTTTGCTCCTTGAATGCACCAGTGGCAATGGTATTTGAGCAGCTTCTGTGGAATGAAGGGGCAATATTCCACTTACGGAATATTGCCTGGGGCAAGGAGGGGAGAAATAATAGTCACTCGTGTCCATTTACTTGAAGATTAACTTCATCCATCTAGCAAAGTACCTGAAACACAGCTGACACTAAATGAAAGCTTGATGAGTAAATGAAAAAAAAAATGGACAGATGGACAGATGGACGGATGGATTTACGGATGCATGGATGCCAACGTTTGCTTCCATGTAATCTTGGTAAATACAAATCAACAGTTCTAAATTTCTTCCACCAGATGGCGATAATGTGAGATTTAAGCTTAGGTTGTAAGACAGAGGAAACCAACCAACCAAACAAAAACCACATCAGGAGAAAAAGAAGCCACAAAAGAGCAAGAAGGCAAAGAGAAAATGTTTGTGTCAGATGTAGTATCTCAAGAGTCTGTGATTTTGTGGGATCTGTAACAGGTCCTCACTATACCTCTTTCACATTCATAATTACTGATCCATAAAATGGCTACATTCAAAATGAATCTTATTATAAAATTATAGGGCACTTCTCATAACTAAAATTATTATCTTTGGCTCATACATTCATATATTGATATTTTCATTTGGCTTATACTAATTTTTTTAGTTAATTGATGTCTCCCATGGAAGTGAGTCTGCTTCGGAAAAACCGCTAGCCTCTGGGCCTCTGGGAAATCTACCTTGGCTATTAGACCTGCCGAAAAGCACATAAAATAAGTTTGCCTAGGGCTCATCTAACCCATCAGTAAAGAATTGTGAATAATATTAGATTAGTGTCCATCCCTTAATTCGAAAGCTTTTGGAGATAAGAAAATCAGTTTTAGAATCCAGTACTTTGTGTGTACCTGGGGCAGTGGGTGCTGCTTTCTTGACAAACAAAAATAGGAATTTAAAGATATTTTCAGATGGGATTAAGGATTTCCTCTTATTAATATTTCCTCCAAATAAATCTTGAATTAGATGGCACAACCGCTTCCCTACAAAGTGAAACAAACAAACAGACTCAGGAATATCTCATTATAAATTAGATAGCACGGGGCACCTGGGTGCCTCAATGGGTTAAAGCCTCTGCCTTCGGCTCAGGTCATGATCCCAGGGTTCTGGGATCGAGCCCCGTATCAGGCTCTCTCTGCTCAGTCGGGAGCCTGCTGCCCCCTATCTCTCTCTGCCTGCCTCTCTGCCTACTTGTGATCTCTGTCTGTCAAATAAACAAATAAATAAAATCTTTAATAAATTAGCACATCATCTGGCCTTTTCTTAAGATCAACAGAATAAAAAGTCTTGTTAAACCTCTTTGTAAACCCTTAGTGACTGAAACAAAAAGAGGCTGGCAAGGTTGTCAGGGAAGGAAGTGAAGGGAAATTAATGTTTGTGGAGTTCCTAACCATTTTCACACTTACAATCATAATTGATACTTATCATATCCTCATGAGGTAGGTATGGAAGGAATATAGTGTAGTGAGTGATGGGAACTTCAGAGCCAAAGACTTGACTTCCAGCCCAACTCTTACCAGTTTTTAGCTGCAGAAATTGACCTGTTCTTTCTCACTCAGCCTCAGTTACCTTATCTGTAAACTGGAGATAATAAGTCATATTTCATAAGGTGTTTAAGGGGCGAATGTAGAGTACCTAGCAGAGTCCTGAAACAGAGTAGGTACTTGTCAAGATTTATTTTTATTATTATTTTTATTCTTAACACTGTGATTATGGTGTTGTTAATGATGATAATGAAGTCAATTCTGCAGATGAAAAACAGGCTCAGAGAGCCACTTGCTTAAGGCAGCATAGCTCATAATAGCCCCTAGCAGAGTGTCTGCCACTATGCTAGGTGCCCGATTATATTTGCTTTCTTCCTTCCTGACTTAACAATTTTCTGAGAATTTTATTCCTCAAAGATAATGACAATTCTAGGTTAATACAAAGTACTACCACCACATAAATATGTGAAAGTTATTAATATTTTCTTTTGCTCATGGGTAGTAATATATGGAATAAGACAACAAAGTAGATTTCAGACCTCAACAAAGAAGATGATAATTGGGTTCATGGTTTTGCCTAATGAGAAATAATTCATTTCCCCCCCTAAAAAACCTTATTTTCCCCTTAGATATCAGTAAAGATCAGCGAGTCAGTGACTGATAATATCCCAAGTTTCTGGACTTTCACCTCCTGGATCTTTATACTTGAGTATATATAAGTCAGTGCACCAAAGGATAGTGCTAGCTAAAAATTTAAATAGGTTGAAAATGTATTTATGTAAGTTCACGGATGATAGATTCAGGTTTTTGTCCTTGGTCTTTTTCTAGTCTCACTCTGCACATTCTCCCTGGGTGATATCATCCACCCCAGGCATTTCCTACTGTAAGATACTAAAGAACTCAAATCTACTTATATCAACAGTCCAGATTGTTCCTGAATTCTAGACATGCATTTCCAAGTGCCTGATAGGAAAATCAACTGGGATGTCACCCAAGCATCTTACACATAAACACGTCCAGAAAGAAATTCATTCTTTTCCTTTCTAAACCTACCCTCCTTCCTATTTTCCTTCTCTTAGTAAATGGAGCGTCATCTTCCCAGTGTCCCAAACTTGAAATCGAGGTGTCCTTTCCTCTGTTATCTCTTTCACCCTCAACAACTAATCGCTTACCAACTCCTATCAATTCCTCCACACTGAAATCTCTGTACTATGTTTCTTTACCTCTTCTGAGATAGCCAGAGTTTATACCCTCATTACCATTCTTAGCCTGGGCTAATTCAGTAGCTTCATAGACTGCCTCTCTGCATCCAATTTTTCCCACCTGCAATCAATCTGTTATACTGCTACTTATATATCCATAATTCTCTCCTACACTTCTCATCCTAAAAATCATACTCAACATGAAATTCTCCATCACTTAAAAGCTGTGGTTTTTAATACATCAAGGGAAAAAAAAGAACTCCTAAATTGGGCATGCAATACCTTTTTTGATCTAGCTCCAGTATACCTTACTCTTAGCCACACTGAGATTTTCACCATCCCAGGCCTTTTCACAGCTTTATTCTTTGGCACCTGCTGATCTACCCTCTTGGAATATCCTTTTCCAAGTAAGATCGTATTCAAATTTTAAGACCTAGATCAAATATTACATTTCTATGGACCCCAATTCCCTGTGTATTTCCATATCACTTTATTTATAAAAGTACTTACTACATTCAATTGCAGTGATTTGTTTGATATCTATTTTCCCCACCACATTATAGTGTATGGTTTCCTGCAAGCAGAAACTACTGGAGTCATCTCCAACCCTAGCACTGACTCAAGGTCTGACATATCCCAAGTGCTAAGTAAAAGCTTATTGAATACTAATAGGTCACTGAAAAAAAGTTAGGATGGCATCATAGAGAACAAACTTTCGTCTTCTCAAAATTTATTTTGATCACAATGCAGAGACAAAATATGAGGCTGGCTAGAGGCTCTTTACACTGACTCAGTACAAAATTGCTTATATTTTTAGAACAAACTGCCACTAGACGTGAATTCTTATTTAAAGTCACAACATATGAGGTCAAGCACTCTACACTTCATTCCCATAACCCATAACTCACAATTGCAAGTTCATATTCTATAAAAACAAACTTATAGAAAAATATTTTAATTGGAACTGTCCATTTGTTAAGGCATAAAAGAGCCAAAAATAGAAGAATAAAAATATTTTATAACAAATTTACAGTCATTAGCAGAACAAATAGGAAAGATTAAAATGAATTACTTGAAAAGACAAATATGAAACTTTTATTAATTATGATAAGAGCTAAAAATGTGTAATATAGCTAATATCATAAACATTTAAGCTATATTTAACGTTAGTATGAATATATAAAATCTTTGACTCAATTTAAAATTCCTCTAATGTAAGATTCTAATACTAATTAGAGTACAATAGTTTTCATTTATAATAACTGCATTTTACATGGTCCAGGGCAATGGCTGAGAATTTGCCCTTCTAAAAAGTTCATGGGTGATGCTATTGCTGCTGGTCTAGGCCTCACATTTTGACAACTGCTGATCTAGATAATCAAATGAATTTTTTTTCATCTCAGCATGGATTACTCTTTAAAAAAAAAGTAACCTGTGTCAATGTCAGTATTTAAAAAGCAGGTTTCAATGTATGGTAAGTACTTGTGTTTTGGTTGATAACAACTTATTCCTTGAATTAAAAATTATAGAGCACAGATTATATGCAAAGTATTATAGAAAAATAGAAATCAGTAAATAAATCATGATCTGCATCTTCACTGAGTGTACATTCTAGACAAGTATATACAAAAATAATAAAAATCAGAAATGGGCACAAAGAGGATGACAGTGCAACAAAGGCTCTGTGGCAAAGTTGCTGGGAGACTAGGCCTTGAAGATGGTTGAATATGGAGAAAGGGAGATGGTGGAGAAGGGCATTCCAACAGAAAGGTGATGGCATGGCAAAAAGACTGAAGGGATGAGGTAAGGTCCAAGGAGATCAGTTAGGAAAAAAAAAAGAGTTTAGGTGAAAGAAAATGAGAGCAGTGATAATGCTAATGGAAAGAAGATGGATTTGAGACAAGTAGAAATTAAATCTGCTGGAAGAGGCAGTTGATTAGGTACAGAAAGTATACATAGATGGCTGGGGAGAATGGGAGCATCATTAACAAATGCTGTGATGGAAAGAAAAGGGATGCAATTAGAGATGTTAAGATGACTGCTGCCATTTTAGATATATTAATTTAGAGCTGCCAGTGGAGTTGTCCATTCATTTGATAATGCTTAGCAGATAACTGAAAATGTAGGGCTAGAGTTTGGGAAAAATGATGGAGCTGAAGATAAATACTTGGAAGTCATCCAACTAGATGTGATCTTTGAGGCTCTCTGAGTAAAAAAGATGTCAAAGGGATGGGGCAGGGGCTCCTAGGTAACTCGGTCGTTAAGCATGTGCCTTAAGCTCAGGTCATTATCCTAGGGTCTTGGGATTGAGCCTGCATACTCTGCATCGGGCTCCCTGTTTAGTAAGAAGCCTGCATCTCCTTCTCACACTCCCCCTGCTTGTGTTCCTTATCTCTCTGTCAAGTAAATAAACAAAATCTCTAATTAAAAAAAAAAAAAGGGATGGAGCAGTGGTCCTCAAACTTGAGTTGCCATCAGAATCCCCTGGAGGGCTTGTTAAACCATAGATTGCTGGGTTTCCCCCTCAGGGTTTCTGACTCAGTAGGTTTGCAGTGGAGTCTGAGAATTTGCATCACTAGCAAGTCCTACGTGTGATGCCGCTGTTGCTGCTCCAGGGTCCCTAAGTTTAGAACCACTGATCTAAATAATCAAATCTTATTTTTTTTCATTTCAGCACTGATGTATTCTTTTAAAAATATATATTAACCTTTACTGGTCAGTGTCTTTTCTTTTGTGTAGTTAAGAGCATCTACCACTGCTTAACTATCAATCAAAAAGAATATGGCAATCATATTTCTATCTACGGGTTTTCTATTTATTAAAAACTGTCTTCTCAATTCCTAACTGAGAAACCAAAGTTGTCCAAAGGATCTGCTCTACATAGCGGCCATGGTAGGAAGGGTTCCAACAAATTCCTGTTTTCCCTTAGGACTGTGTTGCACAAAGTGTCCACATTTTGATGACAGACTTTCCAGGCCTTTGGTGGTCTCCACTAACATTTCTAAAGCTCTTTTAGAAGCCAAATATTTATTGAGACTTTGTCCCATATAGGCAATGGCTTGAAAAGCACTTAGCTGTTTATTTTTCATCTTACTATAAATTATTTATCCTTCAGTCTGTAAATGGCTATTTGTAGGATTAGACAACTTTTTTATGCTCTGATAAGAGGATTGTTGCATCTAAATTCATGCATAATCCATAAAAAGCACATGTAACCTACAACCTCGGCTGGACTGGCATATGAACAGATTCACTAAGCATATGTAAGCAGTGAGCATTATTAACCAGTTAACATCAGCAAATTTATTTTTGAAACATAAGTTTACACACACAAGCATTCCCTACTGAGGAATACTATTAGTTCTAAAAATCCAGTAAAAACATACCTTGAGTAGATTTCTCCACTTCTTTCCTCTTCCTGCTCTGGCTATTGTAATTCATCCTCAGCTCTTGGTTATACTCATGCAGAGTTTCTCTGGAGTTGTACGACTGTCTTGGTTTTCGTCCATCTTCACTTTCATCAGAAGAACTGGTATAAGCTAGATCCATTTCATGTTTGACTTTTGAGAGAGGCTGGTAGGGTTTGCAGTCTGTTTGCTCCATGTCTGATTAAGCAAGCTCAATTTCATGAAATGAAGGAAGAGGAACTCCTTTAATGTAAGCAGTCCTGGAAGAGAGGGAAAAACACAAGCCTTCTTAGATTTGTCCTTTTGAGAGGAAATGCATCTGGCAGATTCACAATTGGTTCTGATAATACTATCAAAGGAGTGAAGCAAAAGACAAACTAGATGACATGAAGCTAGCCTGAGGCAATAATAACACTCTGTGTTACATACACACATTGGCAAGCATTTAGGATTAAACTGGAGGTTGCAGCATCAGAAAATACTTGAGGTAGAAGAGAGACAACCTTCAAAATTATTTGTATTGGAATGCAAATAAAGGACAACATTTTCTAAGGTGTGTGCATGTTCTTAATGATAATGTCAGTGGTTAGATTAAAAAAAATTCTAAGATTTGAAAGTGGCCAGGAGTACAAATACTAACCTAGCAGATACCACATTTGAATTGAAAACTGGTAAGAGAACGACATTCAGAAAAAAAAGAAAAAAAAAAAAAAAAAACAAAAAACCCCACAGTCTTGCCTCCGGTTTAATACTGCATTTAAGAAAGGGGTTTTAGCAGGGCCTCGGGGCGCCTGGGTGGCTCAGTGGGTTAAGCCGCTGCCTTCAGCTCAGGTCATGATCTCAGGGTCCTGGGATCGAGCCCCGCATCGGGCTCTCTGCTTAGCGGGGAGCCTGCTTCCCCATCTCTCTCTCTGCCTGCCTCCCTGCCTACCAGTGATCTGTCTGTCAAATAAATAAATAAAATCTTTAAAAAAAAAAAGAAAGAAAGGGGTTTTAAAGAAGGGAAGAATCGTGAATGAGGGAGGCTCATGAAATAAAGTGTCCTTGAGGGGGACTGAGCTCTTCGTGTCCATATTGTGGCTTTTGAGCCTTGGGCTTGCAGAGAATTTTTAATGAGTTAGGTGGCAGTAAATTTTTGTTCTTCATAGTTCCAAGAGGATGTAAACAACACTTCTGGTGAGTATACTGGTATAAGAATTGGGTTTAGAGATAGAAATTTTAAAGCTTCATGATAAATCACTGAGAGACCCCGCTTTCCCCCACAGAATGCTGAGCTTGAAGTCGCTAAGGATCTTAGGGCAAGTAGAGGCATTTTCTGCCTTACCACAGAGAGGTTTGGGCAGGTTTGAGAACGTCAAATGCTATTTGAGATGTCCAAGTCCTCCGAAAAGCTTAAAGCCCTGTAAAAATTTACTTATTTTCATTCCTTACATTATTTTATAATTTTCATCAAATGCTGCAACTCTGCAACTTGGTCCTTTTCTGTGCAATGTTAAAAAAATCTAGTTCAAACCTAAATAACTTTATGATTTTACTTTGCAGTGAAATGGACTCCTTTATTTTTCTTAAGTTCTTTACCACAGGAATTTTTTTTTAAGATTTTATTTATTTATTTGAGAAAGAGAGAGAGAGAGAGCATGAAGGGTAGAAGTTCAGAGGGAGAAGCAGACTTCCATCTGAGCAGGGAGCCCGATGTGGGACTTGATCCTGGGACTCCAGGATCATGACCCAAACCAAAGGCAGCTGCTTAACCGCCTGAGCCACCCAAGCATCCCATAGCCACAGGTATTTTCAATGAAATCTACAGACATCTAGACTGTGGTTCCTAAATCATGTGCAGAATCTCGTTTTTTGGAATTTCTCTTGTGTGTATAGCAAACACAGAGAATACAGAAATTACTCAATAAAGCTTATGCATTGACTGATAGGCATTCAGTGGTACCTAATCCTTTGTAGTCTGAACAGTTTCATGAACTGAAGTATTGCTTTTCTAAGTGAATGATAAGGTCCTTGAAGGTAGAATCTGAGTCTTATGCTTCTTTGCAGCCCCCATACCACTTAACACTACTCTAGGCACACACATAGTAGAAACTAACACCTATCCTACAAGTTCCATAAATGGTCTATAGAAACAGCGAGTTTGGTATCACTTAATACCAGAGATGAACATAGTTGGAGAAAGCAAATCAAGTATTTTAAGTGAATATATACTGATGATTTGGCAACAATCTAATCTCACATCATCTCATAAAACACACTGTCTGTAAACTCTCCAACTGATAGCTTCAGCATAATCTCTCCTCTGAGCCACAGATGTGAATATCCCACCACCTACTCAGTATCTCTACCTGGCTTCTCAAACTTACTATGTTCAAAACCAATGTCCCAATTCCCATGGCTTGCCAAACCTGCTCCTCCCATGGTCTTCTCCATCTTGGTAAAAGGTAAATGGCAGCTCCTCTCTTCCATTTGCTCCTGCCACACACATGTAATCTATTAGTAAATTCTGTTGGTGCTACCTCTGAAATATATCCAGAATCCAATGACACCTCTCCACTTCCCCACTCCCATTTTGTTCACACCATCATCTCCCACCTGGATTACTGCAAGAGCTTAACTGATGTGCTGCTTCTACCACTGCTCTCGTTATAGCACATTCCCCACACTACAGCCAGAATGAAGCTTTTAAAATCTAAGTCATGTCATGTCTCTCCTTTGCTCAGAAGCAACACTAGTGTCTCACTTCCTTCAACAGAAAAGCCAAAATCCTTACAATGACCAACAAGATCCCCACAAGGTTCACCTTGATCTACCCTAACCTCTCTAATCTCATCTCCCAGTATTTCCACCTATCTCATGCACTTTAGGTGCATCAGCCTTTTCACGGTTTCTGAAAATCTCAGGTGTGTTTCCACCTCAGGGCCTTTGCAACACCCCGTTGTAAACCACTAAAAAGGGGTCACCTCTCATCCTCCTTACTATCTTTTGTAGCACTTATCACCAAATGACATACTATATATTTTGCTTATTTGTTTATTGTCTGTCATCTGTCTCTCCCCTACTAAAATATAAGCTCCATTAAGTGTTTTTATCTTTTCTATTCACTGTTATACCCCCCAAACAAGCACAATGTCTGGCATGTAGTAGACTACATGAAGGCAGAATCTGAGTCTTATGCTTCTTTGATCAATACTTGCTGAATGAACCGAATACATTGTGGCCCAGCATTCACAAGAGGGGCTAGAGAGAATGTGGAAATGTATAGGTCATTCTCTCCGCCCCCAAGGAATTCACAGTCCAATGCTAGTGATAAACAACTCCACTATCAAGCCAAATGAAAGGACTCATAAACAAAGACAAAGCAGTGTTTAAACACTAAAGGTGAGGATATTGGAAAAGACTGGACTTGATTCAGCTTGTCTGTTCATCACTAATGCCAACATAACAACCACTGAAATTCTATTGGGCATCTACGTGATGAAGGCCAATTTTAATCCCTCTCTCCTTAAGTTCCCATAGTATGTGCATCATAAGGTGGACAGCTGGCTGGATTTTAGACCCTGACTTTACTACAAATAGTGCAAAGTGAGAAACCTATCAATAGCAGACTTCTAGAAAAGTATCTTAGCAGCAGAGAATTGGACTTCCACCCATAAAAGGAGGCATCAGTAAAATTAATCTAGTTTCACTTGAGCCAACATGTAGGAGTTTTCATTCATTAAGGAATGAAAGTTTACCAAGTAGGGGTGGAGAGCTATTTTCTATTTTCCACATAAGGACATGAATGATGCAAAAATACCAATCAAGAGGGGCGCCTAGGTGGCTCAGTCATTAAGCGTCTGTTTTTGGCTCAAGTCATGATCCCAGAGTCCTGGGATCCAGTCCCACATTAGACTCCCTGCTCAGCAGGGAGACTGCTTCTCCCTCTGCCTGCTGCTCCCACCCTGCTTGTGCTCTCTCTCTGATGAATAAAGAAATAAAATCTTTAAAAAATAAATAAAAATAAAATCAGTTCTTTTGGGGCACTAGGTGGTTCACTCAGTTAAGCATCTGCCTTTGGCTCAGGTCATGACCCCAGGGTCCTGGGATAGCCCCACATCAGGTTCCCTACTCAGTAGGGAGTCTGCTTCTCCTTCCCCCACTCCCCCTGCTGTATCCCCTCTCTCTCTCTCTCTCTGTCAAATAAATAAATAAAATCTTAAAAACAAAATATCAATCAAGAACCTTATAATTAAAAATAACTTAATAAAATGCCTTGTTACTATATATTTATAAAGTATATATTAAAAATAACTTAATAAAATGCTTTCTGTTATATATATAGTAACAGAAAGCATTTTATTAAGTTATTTTTAATATATACTTTATATATATATAGTAACAAGGCATTTTATATAAAAATATATATATATAAAAAAATATATATATATAGTAACAGAAAGCATTTTATTAAGTTATTTTTAATATATACTTTATATATATATAGTAACAAGGCATTTTATATAAAATATATATATATATATAATATATATATATATAGTAACAGAAAGCATTTTATTAAGTTATTTTTAATATATACTTTATATATATATATATATATAGTTTTCTTTCCCATCTCTCACTTGTTCTTTCAATCAAGTTTGGTTCACTCTGATTGGGATTAACATATCAGAGGTATGGTCAAAATAACATTCCTTCTTAAGCCTCAGTTGGTTATGAATTTACACATATCTTAACACCATTCAAACCTAACAAGTTAAATTTAAAAATGAAAAACATCTCACTTCTAATGCCTAATGTTGTGTTCTGGCAACTATGATTTATGATGTTAAAATCACCCTTATTTTTATGTATGAAATGCAGACATTCTCTTTCCCCTCAGTATGTTTATTTGCAACTTGAAAACTCCTGGGGGGGTTGCAGAAGGGAGAAAGAGAGAGAGAGGGAGAGGAATATTCCTATATCCATTTTGAACCATTCTTGGAGTTCTAATCACAGCTATTCACAGCTATGAATCAGCTACTAATGTCACATCTATTCAAGGTTATTGAGGGTTCTTGGAAGCAATCTTCCTTTAAACCACAAATTGGTATAAACCAAGAGAAAATAATCCTTCCCTGCTCCCTAACCTGTTTCAACCATGACTTCCTGTCTTAATGTTTGTGTCAGTGGGCCCAGACAGCAGAAGAGACATTCCAGCTCTCTTTAGGCACATGATATGGTGGTACCCTACTTGGTGCCTAGAGCTTGGAAACTATGATATTTACTAAAGTGCTGTGAGGCAGAGCTTGAGTTCACTCACAAATGGTTCACTTTTTGGAAATAAAATAAATTGGACAACATTAAGAGAAAGATTAATACTTTAAATCTAACAGAGTTTGAAAGCACAATAATTCTGAAAAGATGCTGTTCTAAATACTCTAAGGTTAAGGACAGGCTCATATGTGCATTATTGACTTCTTCATTCAGTGCTCAACAAGGCATCCTAGAGGTCTGCTGACTAGCATACATTCTTTAGACATGATGAGCACACTATCAACTCATAGAAAAACCAAATGTACACAAATGCTATTCACAGCCAAACAATTTTTCTTATTTCTCTATTATTTTGATAATGATAAACTTTACAAAAAGGAACTGTGTAGGTAAAATACATGCTGCTAGTTTGAAACCGTGAAAATCAAAGTCAATTATCTTCTCTACTGCAAAAGATACAGTCAGATAGGTCACACAGTATAAATTCAAATGTCACTACCTGTGGTTTACCTTTGTGTTTTCTACTTGCTACTTGCTACTAAGATAAACTCCAAGGTGACTTTGGAAAAGACCCAGGGAGGTACATGTTTCTTTAGTCACCATAAGTCTATGAAAAGACAACTTGGTAGTGAAAATCATAGGCCTTGGAATGGCAGAATCAGCACCGTAACAGCAGCAGCAGCTAACTCAGGTGGCAGGTCTCATGTAGCAGGCCCACCAGGAACTGTTCTAAGTGCTTTTTGCACATTAACTCCTTTAATTCTTACTGTGTCTGATGAAGTAGGTACATTTTATAGATAAAGAAAATCAAGGAACAGAGCAGTTAAGTGACTAGACCAAGGTCACATACCCAGTAAATTGCAGAGCCAAGATCTCAATTTATACAATATGCTCCAAAGGCCATACTCTTAATCGCTTCTTCACATTGTCAATCAGAAGACACTTGGCACAGTGACCTAAGGTATATCACCTCCTCTCTCTTAGGACCTCTAGTTTTTCTAAATGTAAGAAGGAGATTAAATTATTTCAAAGAGTTCTTCTAGCTCTAAAATCTCATGATTGTATATGAAATTGAAGGGAAGCTTAGACTGATTCTCAAAAAAAAAAAAATGGTGTGTTTATGCTAAGTGAAATCAGTCAGTCAGAGAAAGACCCAAGTCCATTTGATTTTACTCCTACATAGAATTTAAGAAACAAACAAAAAGAACAAAGGAAGAGAGAGATAAAGCAATAGAACAAAATCATTTTTTAAAAGGCTTTATTTATTTATTTGACAGAGAGAAAGAGAGATCAGAAGTAGGTAGAGAAGCAGGCAGAGAGAGAGGAAGGGAAGCAGGCTCCCTGCTGATCCCAGGACCCTGAGATCATGACCTGAGCCAAAGGCAGAGGCTTTAACCCACTGAGCCACACAGGAGGCCCGACAAAATCTTTTTTTTTTTTTTTTAGATTTTATTTATTTGAGAGAGAGAGAGAGCACGCGCACAGTGGGAGGTGCAGAAGGAGAAAGAATCTCAAGCAGACTCTCTGCTTGAGCATGGGCCTCCGGGTTCGATCCCACCACCCTGAGGCCATGACCTGAACTGAAGGCAGACACTTTACAGACTGAGCCACCCAGGTGCCCCAAGAAACAGATTCTTTTTTTTTTTTTAATTTATTTTTTATTTATTTTCGGCATAACAGTATTCATTATTTTTGCACCACACCCAGTGCTCCATGCAATCCGTGCCCTCTATAATACCCACCACCTGGTACCCCGACCTCCCATCCACCCACCACTTCAAACCCCTCAGATTGTTTTTCAGAGTCCATAGTCTTTCATGGTTCACCTCCCCTTCCAATTTCCCCCAACTGCCTTCTCCTCTCTATCTCCCCATGTCCTCCATGCTATTTGTTATGCTCCACAAATAAGTGACAGATTCTTAAACATAGAAAATAAACTGATGGTTACTAGAGGAGTGTGAGTGGGGACATGGGAGAAATAGGGGATGGGGCTTAAGGAGTGCATCTGTTGGGACGAACACTGGGTCATGTATGGATATGTTGAATCACTATAAGTGTATACCCAAAACTAGTATTATACTCTATGTTAACTAACTGGAATTTAAATAAAAAGTTTAAAAAGAACTAGAAAAAAATGGTGGGTTTATTCCAAGCCAAGTCTACATTATTTATCAGTCCCCTTCCCCTCCTCGCTTTTGTTCCTTTCCTCTCCCTCTTCCCAACCCTTCACACACATTCCAATCTATTATGGCGTATTTTAACTAAAATATTTGAATTCATTGATCTGTATATATTTATGTACTTGGGATAACTTCCCTTCCTGCTCCTCTGTTATTTTCTTTCCATTTCTTATTAATAATCATATATATACCCTCTCAAAATGGAAAACTGGCTTGTCCTAGTTATAGCAACTGTTCACACATTGGAGCCTTCACCAAAACGACACACTCTACTCCAGAAAAAATTAAAAAATACATTGGACATTGTTCAAAGAGAACAGGACTTTTTCAGAACATAGCAGACAGACAAAGTGAGGCCACCTAGCACCTGGAGAATAGCTAGCAAAGGGGGATAGTACTCCTTGGGATTATTATACTAATTTTTCTTCATTGAGGACCTTTTACATTAATCCAGATTGACTCATTCACAAAATACTGGACTAACAGCAGATGTTGGTGAGGAATGTGGAGAAAGGGGAGCACATGCCTTATTGAGGAGAATGTAAATTTGTACGGCCACTATGGAAAACAGCATGGAGGTCCCTCAAAAATATTAACAACAGAAATACAGTATGATCCAACGATCCTGCTTCTGGGTATTTATCCAAAGAAAACAAAAACACTTATTCAAAAAGATACAGGCTCCTCTGTTTATTGTAGTATTATCTGTAACAGCCAGGACATGGAAGCAACCTAAATGTTCATTGATAGATGAATGGATAAAGATGGGGTACATGTGCACACACACACACACACACACACACACACAAGAGGGGGGATATTACTCAGCCATAAAAAAAATAAAATCTTATCATTCATGACATGGATGGAACTAGAAGGTATTATAACCAAGTGAAATAAGTCAGATCAAAAAAAGACAAATACCATATGATTTCTCTTCTATGTGGAATCTAAATAACAAAACAAAAGGCAAAACAAAACAGAAACAGATTCACAAATACAGAGAACAGGCACTTGCCAGAGGGAAGGGGGATAGGAAGACAGGTTAAATAGGTGAAGGGGATTAAGATGTACAAACTTCCAGTTATAAAATAAATATGTCGGACGCCTGGGTGGCTCAGTGTGTTAAAGCCTCTGTCTTCAGCTCAGGTCATGATCTCAGGGTCCTGAGATCAAGCTCCGCATTGGGCTCTCTGCTCAGCAGGGAGCCTGCTTCCCTCTCCCTCTCTGCCTGCCTCTCTGCCTACTTGTGATCTCTCTCTCTGTTAAATAAATAAAATAAAAATCTTCAAAAAAAATAAATAAATATGTCATGGGGATATAAAGTACAGCATAGGGGCTATAGCCAATAATATTATAATAACTTTGTATGGTGACAGATGGTAACTACACTTAACATGGTAAACACTACATAATGTACATAAATGTCAAATCACTATATTGTACACCTGAAACTAATAAAACATATCAACAACACTTCAATTAAATAAAAAGAAAGAAAGAAAAGACTGGACTTAGGAAGCTCTTAAATGGAACGTGAACTTTTGTCTGATTTTTCTCCCACCTTTGTTTTTCTTAAGGGAACACATAAATAGTGAATTGTGGGGAACAAACAAAACTGTAAAAGCAAGATAATCACTTGACTCTTTCAAAGACTGAGAGAGAAATCTGCCCCATTTATCCTACCTGCTGTCATTCTGGTCCATTTCCTTCCAGTCATAATACACAAATACGTTTTTTTCATGTTGCTTCCTTCAGTCTAGATATCTTTGCATTTTTCTACAAAATTTCTGTAACTGTCATTTTTAATAGCAATGTAAAGTGGATGTACCATAATTTGCATACCCATTCCCCTATTGTTGGGTCTCTACATTTTCTCTCCCCATTTATAAATATTCTAACTGGAGTCATTTGAAGATAACACGCATGTCTTCAACATTTTTTTATTATTTCCTTAGGGTAAATTCCAAGAAGTTGAATTAATAAGCCAAAAGGTTTGAACATATTTGTGGCTTTGGGGGATTGTAATGATTTACACTGCCATTAGCAATACTCTCCTTTCATTGTACCCTTGCCAACCTTGAGTATTATTTTTTAAGGTCTATTTGAAATAAGTAAATTTAAAGGTATCTTCTTTTAGTTTTTAATTTCCCGGATTATTAGTGAGGCTGAGTAATTTTTTTGACATGCATTTGCTAGGTCTAATTCCTCTCTTGTGAACTACTTATGGCTTTTGCACATTTATCTACTGAGGACCTGACTGAGGTTTTTTTTTTTTTAATTAAAATATATCAGTAGCATATAATAAGTAAATAAACCCTTTATCCATAACACTTGCTGAAACTATCTTTCATAGTTTATTGTTTGCCCTTTTTGGGGTCCTTTTTAGGTGACTGAACTTTATACTAAAAGTAAAGCATGATCACTGGCTGGACAGAAAGCACCTGTTTCAGAAAAATATGATAAACTTAGTAAAACCAAGAGTTATTCTGAAAACAATTTGTTAGTATCTAATTCCTCGGCAGCTGTTTGATTGACTTCATTTAGTTATTCACTAAATAGCTATAGTTTGACTAAATTCTAATATATATAAATTTTTTTAAAAAATCAATTTGTGTGTGATGAGAGCCCAGAGAGGTACATAAAACCTAAAGCCTAGTTTCATTTTGTTGCGGAATTGGCCAGATATTTTGGTGTCTATCTCATGGTCACAACCGTAATATTTTAGTAAATAAAAAGAAATAAATCATTTTTCAGGAGATAGGCTGAGGATTTTATGTACTGCATATGGGGCTTCTTATCCAGGAAATGATGACTTTCAAAGTAGACTGCTTTTGTGCTACATACATATCCTATTATATCAAACAGATAACACTCAAAAGTTGAAATGAAATTTTGTTTCCTGCATTGGTTCGGATGTGCTTGTTTAAACTAACTGTTCTATTAGCATTTTTTAAATGTTACAATGGAAGGCTGAAAGGTCCCTCCTGGAAAAATACTCCTCCAAAACTGATTTGACTCAGTTCTGAGAACACCTGCAGTGGGTGTCCTCACAGTGCCTGGGCAGACTCTTCAGGCCATTTTGAAAGATAAAAATGGAAGCCTTGTAATTCCACAACTAAAGAGTGATTAATTAATCTCACATCTCTCCCTGTAGATGTTGATTTTTTTTTTCTGGCTGCGTGTATCTTTATTTTTTCTCATTATTTTTGGACATTTTTATGGACACCGATGCTAGATCACTTGAGCCAAATGGAGAAAGAGAATTATAAATAGAAAAATTGGTGCTGTCACCAGATTCTACAAAGAAACTCTAACCTGGAAAATAGTTTTGAAAGAAAAACCAATAACCAGAACTCTAAACCAGTTATTTGAAATATTTTCTCTCATTTAATATTCTCTATTCTGCTTAGGGAATCTGGACTCCATAACTTTCCAAAGACCACACACACACAAGCCTACATGAACGTGGACAAAGATTTGCGGACTGGAACTATACAAATCCCGATTTTAAAGATTTGTAGGTATTTCTTTTTTTGTTTGTTTGTTTTGGCTTTTGTTTGGCAGGGGAGGGGCTGCAGGAGGGAATCTTACACAGGCTTAATGCTCAGCGCGGAGCTCCATGCAGGTCTCAATCTCACAACCCTTAGATCATAACCTGAGCAGAAGTCAAGAATTAGACACTTAAAAGACTGAACCACTTAGGTGCCCATGTTGAGTATATCAGTAGATAAATGGCAACAGCTTAGTGCATGCCAAATGAGGGCCCAGAATCTCCAGTTGCTATTTCCAATTGAGGCAGAGATTTTTTTTTTAACTGTATAACTACAAAGCACATCTCTATCCCTTAGTAATTTGAAAATAATACTACATCTGAATGGCAGTGACATCTACCTCCATCACATCATGTCTTTTCAAACTCCAACAACTTCCTAAAGTAATTTCAAATTATCTTTCTTATAACTTTTCAATATCCTTTGTGGTGGATTATGTAAATCAGCTAAACACTTAATACAGGAATAATCTTCAAGAAAATTGAAGGTAACTCAATGTATAAAAGCTTTTTTTACTCTTTGGAGAAGAGCAATAGCTGATTTCACCAAGTAAACAATCATTTTCAATTCATTTTTCTTACAATGAAATCCATTGGGATTTTGTAAATTTTGTGGTAATTTCAGTATTAACATACTTATCTAAAATGTAGCATCAAATTTAATATGGTATCTTGAGAAGTAATAGGTTTTAAATATGGTATTGAACAGAGAGATCACTTTCCTCCATAGCTTACAGATAGCAATTTTTTTAAAGATTTTATTTATTTGACAGACAGAGATCACAAGTAGACAGAGAGGCGGGCAGAGAGAGAGGAGGAAGCAGGCTCCCTGAGGAGCAGAGAGCCCGATGCGGGGCTCAATCCCAGAACCCTGAAATCATGACCTGAGCCGAAGGCAGAGGCTTTAACCCACTGAGCCACCCAGGTGCCCCACAGATAGCAATTATTAATCATAGCTCTCTACTGCTATCCACATTCTGCCTTAGTTCAGTGAAAATCATACATTTTCAGTAAGTCTCTCAAATTTCATGTTTAACAATTGGAAGCAGAAGCATTTTCACTGCTTCCTAACTTGAACCTTGTTTTCAATTATGTTAAATATTAGATGGAAGTGGAGCTAATCAAATTAACATTGCATATGCTACAAAGATATAGACCCTTTAGTGATTTAATTATAGAGGTGGATGCAGGGGTTAATAATGATTGCAGGGGTTTGCACCAGTATTTGGTTCTTCTAGGAAAATGCTAACTACAATAGTCCCACCTTACCTGCAGGGTGTATGTTTCAAGATCCCCAGTGAATGCGTGAAAGCAGGGATAGTACTAAACCTTATACAAACTAAGTTTTTTCCTATACATACATAGCTATGATACAATTTAACTGAAAGTCTAAAGTAGGCACAATGAGAGATTAACAACAATAACTACTAATAAAGTAGAACAATTGTAATATGTTATAATAAAAGTTATGGGAATGTATGTAGTCTCTCTCTCAAAATACCTTATGATAGTACATTCACTCTTCTTGTGACGATATGATATGATGAAGTGCCTACAGGATGAGACGAAGTGAGGGGAATGATACAGGCCTTAGTGATGGTGTTAGACTATTATTGAGTTTCTGAGAAATGTCAGGAGGATCATCTGCTTCCAAACTTCAGTTTACCATGTGTAATGAAGCCACAGAAAGTGAAACCATGGATAAGGGGGGGGGGGCTATGGTATGCCAAAGGCAGCAGCCTATATTAGAAGGGGCTTCAAAATGTAGGTTCTACACCCCGCGTTATGACAAAGTACAATGGCACCATCTTCTTACTATAAAGTGGAAAAATACCTACTATCGTTAATCCTATGACTTTCACAAGGTGGTCACGGCACCCCATGAAAATAATATGATTAACAGTTTTAAAAAACAAGTACCAGAGGAAAGGTCCTAGTAGAAGTTTAAGTGGTCAGCTTGCTTAAATAATAATGCTTCTTCTTCTATTATTATTATTATCAGAAGTTGGAGGACTAGAAAAAAATCCAGATATTTTTTAAAAGAAATTTATATCCATGATTGTTTTTAATCTTCAAAAATTTCATAATGAGATATGTTTTCCTTATTTTGTTGAAAAAGAAACAGGCAGAAAAAGGTTAAGTAATTTTCTTCAGATCACACAGCTAGTGGAGACAGACATCAAATCCAAAAAGTCCAGTTCAAGAGTCTATGCCCTTAGTGCTAAGATTCTCAACAAGATCCTAGCAAACAGGATCCAACAGCACATTTAAAAGATTATCCACCCTGACCAGGTGGGATTCATCCCTGGGCTACAAGGATGGTTCAACATTTGCAAATCAATCAATGTGATAGAACAAACTAATAAGCGAAGAGAGAAAAACCACATGGTTCTTTCAACTGATGCAGAAAAAGCATCTGACAAGGTACAGCATCCGTTCCTGATTAAAACGATTCAAAGGATAGGGATAGAGGGAACATTCCTGAACTTCATAAAATCTATCTATGAAAGACCCACAGCAAATATCATCCTCAATGGGAAAAAGCTGAAAGCCTTCCCGTTGAGATCAGGAACATGACAAGGATGCCCACTCTCACCACTCTTGTTCGACATAGTATTAGAAGTCCTAGCAAGAGCAATCAGGCAACAAAGAGAAATAAAAGGTATCCAAATTGGCAGTGAAGAATTCAAACTCTCTGTCTTCGCAGATGACATGATTCTTTATATGGAAAACCCCAAAAACTCCACCCCCAAACTACTAGAACTCATACAGCAATTCAGCAACGTGGCAGGATACAAAGTCAATGTACAGAAATCAGTGGCTTTCTTATACACTAACAATGAAAATACAGAAAGGGAAATTAGACAATTGATTCCATTTACTATAGCACCAAGAACCATAAGATACCTGGGAATAAACCTAACCAAAGAGGTAAAGGAACTGTACTCGAAGAACTACAGAACACTCATGAAAGAAATTGACGAAGACACAAAAAGATGGAAGACCATTCCATGCTCTTGGATCGGAAGAATAAACATTGTTAAAATGTCTATACTGCCTAGAGCAATCTATACTTTTAATGCCATTCCGATCAAAATTCCATCGGTATTTTTCAAAGAGCTGGAGCAAATAATCCAGAAATTTGTATGGAATCAGAAGAGACCCTGAATAGCTAATAAAACGTTGAAAAACAAAAATACAACTGGGAGCATCATGTTACCTGACTTCAAGCTTTACTACAAAGCTGTGATCACCAAGACAGCATGATACTGGCATAAAAACAGACACATAGACCAGTGGAACAGAGTAGAGAGCCCAGATATGGACCCTCAACTCTATGGTCAAATAATCTTCGACAAAACAGGAAAAAATATACAGTGGAAAAAAGACAGTCTCTTCAATAAATGGTGCTGGGAAAACTGGACAGCTATGTGTAGAAGAATGAAAACTGACCATTCTCTTACACCGTACACAAAGATAAACTCGAAATGGATAAAAGACCTCAACGTGAGACAGGAATCCATCAGAATCCTAGAGAAGAACATAGGCAGTAACCTCTTCGATATCAGCCCCAGCAACTTCTTTCAAGATATGTCTCCAAAGATAAAGGAAACAAAAGTGAAAATGAACTTTTGGGACTTCATCAAGATCAAAAGTTTCTGCACATCAAAGGAAAGTCAACAAAACAAAGAGGCATCCCACGGAATGGGGGAAGATATTTGCAAATGAGAGTACAGACAAAAGGTTGATATCCAGGATCTATAAAGAACTCCTCAAACTCAACACACACAAAACAGACAAACATATAAAAAAATGGGCAGAAGATATGAACAGACACTTCTCCAATGAAGACATACCAATGGCTGTCAGACACATGAAAAAATGTTCATCACTAGCCCTCAGGGAGATTCAAATTAAAACCACATTGAGATACCACCTTACACCAGTTAGAATGGCCAAAATTAGCAAGACAGGAAACAACATGTGTTGGAGAGGATGTGGAGAAAGGGGAACCCTCTTACACTGTTGGTGGGAATGCAAGTTGATGCAGCCACTTTGGAGAACAGTGTGGAGATTCCTTAAGAAATTAAAAATAGAGCTTCCCTATGACCCTGCAATTGCACTCCTCGGTATTTACCCCAAAGATACAGATGTCGTGAAAAGAAGGGCCATCTGTACCCCAATGTTTATAGCAGCAATGGCTACGGTCTCCAAATTGTGGAAAGAACCAAGATGCCCTTCAACGGACTAATGGATAAGGAAGATGTGGTCCATATACACTATGGAGTATTATGCCTCCATCAGAAAGGACGAATACCCAACTTTTGTATCAACATGGATGGGACTGGAAGAGATTATGCTGAGTGAAAGAAGTCAAGCAGAGAGAGTCAATTATCATATGGTTTCACTTATTTGTGGAGCATAACAAATAGCATGGAGGAGAAGGGGAGTTAGAGAGGAGAAGGGAGTTGGGGGAAATTGGAAGGGGAGGTGAACCATGAGAGACTATGGACTCTGAAAAACAATCTGAGGGCTTTGAAGGGGTGGGGGGTAAGAGGTTGGGGGAACCAGGTGGTGGGTATGAGAGAGGGCACGGATTGCATGGAGCACTTGGGGCAGTGCAAAAACAATGAATACTGTTACGCTGAAAAGAAATAAAATTTTTTTTAAAAAAAGAGTCTATGCCCCTGGGATGCCTGGGTGGCTTGGTTGGTTAAGCATCTGCTTTTGGCTCTCTCTGGTCATGATCCTAGGTCCCTGGGATCGAGTTCCATACCAGGCTTCTTGGTCCATGGGGAGCCTGCTTCTCCCTCTGCCTGCCATTCCCCTTGCTTGTTGTGTGCTCACTCTCTCTCTCTTTCTGAAAATACATAAATAAACATTTTTTTAAAAAAAGAATGGTAAATGTAATCTTGTATATATATACATATATATACATATATATATATGTATATGTACTTTAAAGATTTCATTTATTCATTTGAGACAGAGAGAGAGAGATCACAAGTAGGCAGAGGAAGCAGGCAGATTGCTGAGTAGAGAGCCAATGCGGGCTCGATCCCAGGACCCTGAGACCATGACCTGAGCTGAAGGCAGATGCTTAACCCACTGAGCCACTCAGGCACATTGTAACTTTTTTTTTTTTAAGAGTCTATACTCTTAACCTCTTTGCTAATATGAGGGTCACAGATTCTCGTTCTTTTACTTATAAGGTGTCAGTGTGCAACACAATTCCCCTGCCTACCAAATTTTGCATTTACTAGACACTCCAGATGAGAAAGCAAGAATTGACTTGGTACTGCTGGGTCATGTGTGTCCAATTTGATACAAATCTCCTCTATACCATGCCAACTCACAAGCAAGAAATTTACTAGACTTTCTCAGCCCCCTTATCAACAGATACTCAGTAAGAACACAGCGTGGATTAAACTGTAATTTTCACCTTTGTGATTCCCTCTTCTAATATCTAAATTTCCATATTCACCTACAGGGAGTAATACAATGTAATTACAATTGGGTTGCCACCACAGAGAGTCGGTTTGGCATAATGTAGGAAGGGCACTTAACTTTGGAGTCAGGAAGTCTGAGTTTGGGCCCATCTTGTGTCATTGACTGTATGATACTGGATAAATGAGCTAACCTCTTTTCCTTCGGCATAATAAAGGCTAACTGCCCTTCCTTCCTAAGAGTGCTTGCAGAGGAGTCTAATAATACATATGAAAGCACCATGCAAAATATAAAACAACTTATATAGCTGTAATTATTAATTACTGATTTTTGCAACAGTAAATGTATCAATGCTAGGTTATCTATTGTTTGGAAAAATACTACTCGGAGTTGTCAATGCTACTGATCTTTTTGTCTTGTTTGTATTGTTGGTTTACTATTTCTTTTTTAAAAAGGTTAATTGAGGTATAACTTATATAACACACATATCAATCTATTTTAAGTGTAAAATTTCATGATGTGGGGCTACATTTATAGAGTTGTGAAACTATCACTACCATCTAGTTTTAAAACACTTCCATGAAGCCATTACTCCCAATTCAACCTCCCTCCAGCCCCTGGGAACTACTAATACAATTTCTGTCTCTATACATTTGCCTGTTCTATGAAGCCTTACAATATGTGGCCTTTTGCATCTGGCTCTCGTTCATTCATGCTTTAGCATGTATTAGTATTTCATGTTCAGTTAATTTCCAAATATAATCTTTTGACATGTGTTAAATTTGTGTTCTGCCCCTGGCCTTTTCACCTCTCCTACTGGGATTTACATTATGTATATGCTGGTATTCCTGATGTTACCTCACATATCTCTGTTCATTTTACTTTTATTTGTTTAGTGTCTGTTCTTCAGATTGGAAAATTCGTACAGATCGGTCTTCACGTTAACTGATTGTTTGTTTTGCCATCCTAACTCTGCTATTGAGTCTCTCTAGTGAATTTGTCATTTTAATTCCTGTACTTTTCAATCATAAAATTTCCATGTGGCTCTTTTTATAATTTCTACTTCCTTCTTGAAAATCACTAGTTTGTTCATTTTTTGTCATACTTTTCATTAAGTATTTACGTTTTCCTTTACTTCTTTGAATATACTTCTAATAGCTGCTTTGAAGATGTGTCTGCTAATTGCAACATCTGGAGACACTCAGAGACAGTTTATATGACTGTTTTTTTTACGGAGAACAGGTCATATTCTCCTATTCTTCCATATTTGATAAATTTTTGTTAAAGACTAGACATTTTGGATAGTAATATATTGTAGCAACTCTGGATTCTAATTTTTCCCCTGAAGGTAATTGTTGCTGATTTTTTTCATTCTTTATTTAGTAATCTTCCTGGGCTAACTCTGTGAAACACGTTGCCCAATGATGTGGGTCCACTGATTTATTTGGTTGTATTTTTATTGTATTTTTTTAAGTTATTGCCTTCTTTCTTTTTTCAAGATTCCATTTATTTATTTATTTATTTATTTATTATTTCAGAGATAGATAGAGAGAGAGAACAAGCAGGGGGGCGGCAGAGGGAGAGGGAGAAGCGGACTCTGCTGAGCAGGGAGCCCAATGTGGGACTGGATCCTAGGACGCTGGAATCATGACCTGAACTAAAGGCAGACGTTTAACCAACTAGGCTGCCCAGGCACGTTGATATATTATTTGTTTAAGCCTGCTTTCCTAAGGCTGAACTCTGTCCCTATAACTTTGAGGCCAGTGATGCACAGAGGTTGTGCTTAACCATCTCAAGCCTGTGTTTTATCTTCTGCAATAGATCTCTGTGTGGGAAAGGGAGCACATTTGAAGTTCACGCCATTTTCAAGTTTGCCACTTTTATTTTCCATTGGTCCTTTCTGTATCTCTCTTGTACAAGTGTAGCTAGCTTGAGCCCTTTAAATCCTCAGTGTTTCCTGCACACATGCATAGTCTAAGACATGAATATACTTTTCACTACTCAGGTTAGGAGACCTGTTTACCCTCTGCACACACCAAACGCCACCAAGACTACCACTTCTACAAACACTGTCACTGGATGTGGGAGTCATGCCCCTGTGTCCACATCAAGTCAACCATCTTCAACCATGGTAGTGCCTCTACAATCTTATAGCCTACCCCACCATGAGCACTGACCCGTCTTTGGGAGAAGGGATTGGTAGAACATGAGAAGCCCCAGGCCAAACACCAGAGAATATCCACTTTTGTTACCCACAGTCCAATAATTTATTGGAGTATAAGTGCTTCTTGGATTGTTATATGTCTTTGTTGATTCCCAGAGTGCTTAAAGGGCTATTTTTGTCAACTTTTCAAGCTTTATGGTTTATAGTTGTTTTTTAGGAAGTGGATTTGTGAATCCTCTACAGCTGCCCACAACTGATCTTGTAATGGCAGACATTGTAGAAATCTTATATGTTAAGGATTTGTGGGGGCTTTGCTCAATACTTCAAAGATTTAATACAAGAAAAACAATGTAAAAGGTCTCATTAATAATTTTATATTGGTTATATATTCAGGGCATCTGGATGGCTCAGTCAGTTAAGTATCTGCCTTTGGCTTGGTCATGGTCCCAGGGTCCTAGGATTGAGTCCCACAACAGGCTCTCTACTCGGTGGGGAGCCTGTTTCTCTCTCTCCCTCTGCTTGCAGCTCCCCCTGCTTGTGCTCATGCTTGTGCTCTCTCTCTCATCCAAATAAATGAATAAAATCTTAAAATAAATAAAAATACATTGATTATATATTCATACTAAAATATTTGGGCATACTGGGTTAAGTAAAATATATTAATAAAATGAATTTCACCTGTTCATTTTTTCTTTTTTAATATGACTCCCCAGAATTATGAAAAATATATGTTCTGCATTATATTTATAGTCTAGATCTAGTATCCTGTTTATAAAAAATACTAGAGACAGAGAAACATAAATAATGTAACAGGGATACAAAGAGGGAAATCTAGAGCATAAGAAACCGTATAGGAAATGATCATGCAATTTCTTCAACAAATAAATTTTAAGAGAAAGAAACAAAAAGAGTAAAGGGAAATGCAGGGATTAAAAGAGACTTAAGAGATACAGCTATAAATTGTGATGTGTAGGGGCACCTGGGTGGCTCAGTGGGTTAAGCCTCTGCCTTCAGCTCAGGTCATGATCTCAGGGTCCTGGGATCGAGCCCCGCATCGGGATCTCTGCTCAGCAGGGAGCCTGCTTCCTCCTCTCTCTCTGCCTGCCTCTCTGCCTACTTGTGATCTCTCTCTGTCAAATAAATAAATAAAATCTTTTAAAAAAATTGTGATGTGTACCCCTTTTAAAAAATATTTATTTATTTTATATAGAGAGAGAGACAGAGAGCAAGAGGGCTTGCAGAGGGGCAGAAAGAGAGGTAGAGAAAGAACGTCAAGCAGACTCCCTGCTGTGCCTATGCAGGGCTCAATCCCAGGATCCTGAGATCAGGACCTGAGCCAAATTCAAGAGCCAGCTTCTTAACCAATTAAGCCACCCAGATGTCCTGTAATGTGTACCTCTTATTTAGGATTTTCATCTGAGCAAACAAATGAAAAAATGACACATACATTTATGAGATAGTCTGGGAAATTTGGAAATATACAGCATATCTAATGATTCTAAAGATTTATTGTTTATTTTTAAGGTGCAATAGGGTAATACAGTTAAATTAGAGTCTTCATATCTTATAATCAAATACTGAAGTATAATGCATGAAATTATAAGATATGTTGGACTTACTTCAAATAATTGAGGGAGGTAAGAGAGGAAATTGGTTGGAGTGTAGATGAAGCAAGATTGTCCATGATTTGAAAATTAGGATGCCTGGGTGGCACAGTTGGTTAATTGTCTGCCTTTGGCCCAGGTCATGATCGTGAGGTCTTGGGATCCAGTCCCACATCCGGGTCCCTGTTCAGCAGGAAGTCTGCTTCTCCCTCTCATTCTGTCCCTCCCCCCAGCTTCTGCTCTTTCTCTCTCTCACAAATAAATAAAAAAATCTTTAAAAAGAAAAGAAAATTACTGAAGTTATGTGATAGCTAAGAGTTGGGTTCATTCAATTATGCTCTCTACTTTAGCTTATGTTTAAAATTTTGGATAATAAAAAGTTAAAACAGTTTTGGAGAACAATGATTTGTGAAAACACCAGAATACAATGTTATATGAAAAAAAACGATACAAAACTGAAATAAAAAATGAAATGCTGTTAAAACTAATTTCACGGGAGGTGAAGGGGGGTGATTACACAGAATTTTAACTTTCTATTAAATTCTCTACAATTAACCTCTATTGATTTTTAATCAGAAAAACAGTACTCATCATAGAGGTTTATTACCAATTATTTGAAAAAAAATTGAAAAACTGAAAGGAAATACATCAAAATAGCTAATGAGAGTTATCTCTGTTGTATGATTATGAGTAATTTTTATTTCCTTATTACATATTCCCTATTCTCTACATTGAGGATGTTTTACTTTTCCATCAGAAAAATAGGAATGACAAGTTTTATGTGGAGAACTTGTAATTTTTACTTTCCTTTCTGCTCTTCCTATCCGTGCCCAACTAGATGTGTAGCCATCTGGCCATTCATTATAAGGTACATAGTAATAGTACCTTACACGTGGCAAAGCATTTCAGACATTTTAAACCTTCTAAATTTCATATACAATATTACAATTTATATGCTTATACCCCTACGACATAGCACACCAGAGGAAAACATTATTACTCTCACTTTCAGATAAGAAAATAGAGCCTCAAATATTTGCAAAACCTGGTGAGGCAGTAGCAAACATTGGATGAGAACCCAGGTTTCATGACTCCTTCTCTGGTGCTCTTTTTACTATAACATGTTTCCTCCCATAAAGAGTATCCAATTCAGAATACTACTAATTTAGCAAATAACTAACTCAGGCCAATTGAATTCAAGTTACTTACATCAATTAACTGTACTATTAATTTTACTTAACTGCAAACAAGAGCCATGTGCAGGAAAGAGGCATTCAGATGAAATAACAGGGAGGAAGCAGGAGAATTTTGTGACATATGGCATGCTTGCTGATGAAATCAAAGGTATGTTTCATGCCAGCTTTTGGTCTGCAAAGTGTCTTTCATTTCACTAAGAGGTATACCCCATGCCAGGAAATGCACAACCTCCTAGCCCTTTCTTTTGAAATCTAAACCCATGAGAGCATGGACTTGGCATGACTTGAGGGAACATTGAATGCAATATGCTTGACCCATTTGTGGGTACAAACAATCCAGATTACCCACTGTAGCGAAGGACTCTAGATTGTCATCCGGATTCCTGATCAGCTCAGAGAAAGTGAGCATACAAATGGGTCTTGGGTTTATCTCTGGGCTGGAGATTAAGGATTTTTAATTTCAGAGAGTAAAAAAACAACCCACCAAAAAGAAAAAAGAAAATGAAGTTAATCCAGAAAGCAACTAAGTACATTAAAAATACAGGTATACTTTGTAGATATTGAGGGTTCAGTCCCAGACCACCACAATAAAGGAAATATCATAGTAAAAATGAATCAAATGAATCTTTTGGTTTCCCAGAGCATATAAAAGTTATGCTGACATAATTCTGGAATCTATTAAATGTGCAATAACATCATGTCAATAACATTATGTACATATTTTTATTAAGAATATTACTAAGAATGCTACTCATCATCTGAGCTTTCAGCAAGTAATAATTGTTGATCACAGATCACTATAACAAATACATTAATAATGAAAAAGTTTGAAATATTGCGAGAATTACCAAAATGTGACACTGAGACACAAAGTAAGCAAATGCTCTTGGAAAAATGGCACTTGATAGACTTGCTTGACAAAGCGTTGCCACAAACCTTCAATTTATAATAAATAAATAAATAAATAAATAAATAAATAAATAACCCACAGTATCTAAAAGGTACAACAAAGTAAAGCACAATAAAACAACGTATGCATCAGCTAAGTGCTCTTATATAGAATGATATCTTTGTGCCTGGAAGGGTTGTAAAATCCCCAAGTAGACCTTAGTTTGGTGAAAAGGATCTAATCCTTGTTACAAATGAGTCTGTTTCTTCTCTAACAGGGAAGAGAGATGCTGGAGAGCAGAGCAGAGCACCACATGGTGTTTGAAGAAGTCATGTCTGTAGATTTTTAAGAACAAGAAATTTTTACTTTATCTGCTACAAGAACCTTTGTTACCACTTCAACAAACACTCTCAGAGAAAATACCAATTCCGAAAGAAGACCTTGTGTTTAAGTGGAGGCATTCACTAGGTGAAACCAGGGTCTTTTCCAGAAACATCCCTGTCATTTTGGATAACTTGGTCCTCACAACTGGTATGATCAATCTTTCTTATCTGGTAAACCTTGTCTTACATGCAGATGACTGCTTACTAGGAAGGTGGTTCATACAAGAGAAGAAAAAATATTCTGGAGTTCATTGCAGATGCAGACATTTGGATGGCCAAAGGGAGGCGTATGTATCCTTGAGTATCTCTATTAAAGAAGAATGAGAAGCGGCATATTGAAGTAAGCTTTTGAGTCAGACAGACCTGGGTTCTATTACCGGCTTTTCCATTCACTTAATTTCATGTTTGCTCATCTATAAAATTGGAATAACAATATCTACCTTGCAATGTTGATATGAGAAGCAAAAACTATGTTGGATGTATTTTGTAGCAACAAGTTTGAAAACACATACATCATCAAGGTATCAGCAATGGTTAGATGGTAGAACTCTTAGGCTGATTATTAGATGATGGGATTAAAGGCAAACTTCTATTGTTTTGCTTTTATTGCCTTGTGTTTTCTTACAATGAACACATTCTAATATAAAGAAAAATATCACATATTATTTTAAAATAATATATATAGAGTTCCTATTCTTGTGTAGGGCACACAATAAGTCCCCACTTCCTCATCATTGGATGTCATCATTGTCATTAGTATCACATCTTTCCTATCATAAGTGGGAAAACAGAGGCTTAGATAGGTTTCATAGCTTATTTAGTTCTGTATATCTCAGAAGCAAATAAAATGCCCAACATACTATCTGACATACATACATATATGGACACATCCCATTTCATGAATCATGAATAAACAGATTTGGTTGAGAAAGTTATCAACCCAAACTTGAGCAACCATGATAAGCCCTCACTGAATCAGACTACTTAAGGTGGTGGGAAATCTTGACAAAGGGACAGTATATGCAAGAGTGATATGAAGATTTGACATAGACAAATAAAATCACATCAAGAAAAGGAATTTCCAATAATAAAAATTAAAGAATAACAATGCTCTTCAATAATTGCTTACCAATTCCTATAGATTACAATCAGTAGGTAAAGTTTTTCTCTAAAACCACTGCTTTCTCTCTCAATCATGTCAATGTGTGTGCACTCAACACATGCACCGCTAATTCCTTCCCCTCACTTTCTCAGAATCCCAGTGGCTTTTTGCTGTGCCCAGACTGAACAAAAGACACTCCTATAGCACTTCCCCTTCTTCCCTACTCCAAATCTATCCCTCTTTCCTCTCCTTCATCAAAGGTTACTTGTACATCTACGTATCCCTTTCTCTCAGGTCTTTGCCAGATGTCAACCTGTCAACAACTTATTCAAAGTGATTAATGACTAACAGAACTAAATAGGTTATCCCTCCCAGAAGAAGTTAAAATTTACAGAGGTTATTTGAAAATTCCTCAACTTTCACTAAAGGTGTTAATTTTTAGTTTTGATATTTAGGCCCCAGAGTAGACCATTGAGGAAGGTATCTTGTGACTGCAAAGTGCTTTCTTTTGTGCTTCCTAAGTCAAAATGCCCTAGCAACAACTGATTTTACAGGGTTGATTTCTAGCAGGACCTGATTGTTTGAGCCTCAGGGCAGAGACAGGACTTGCCTAAATCCTCATGGAATGCCTTCTGTAGATTTAATATTAAGTGAGAAGAATTGAGCTCATCCCTAGATAGAAACTAATAATGATAAATTTCTTCCCCTTCACAGCCTCAGAGAGACTCCATGTTATATTACCGGTTGCTTCAACATATGAATGAACACTGTTGAGTAAGTTAACATTTGGGACTTCCTATGAATTGTAGTATCCATGTGCTTATATAAAATTCTTCTAATATGATTCAGTGATACAAAGCTAGAGCAATTTTCCCCCTCTGCCAATGTTAATACAAGTCCTAGAAAAGCTACTGGCCTCAAATGACTAAAAAAGAATTGGTATTTCTCAAATTTTTTCTTAACTGCATCTCATTTGGTGTTTCTTTCAAAAATCTAAGGTTAAAAATGCCCACAGTAAATGACGCTGAGCCTTTTGCTTCAACAAAGCATGTGAATTACAGTCAACACTCTGTGTTCTGGCATTCTGTCAGCAAGAAAACTCTATTGATTGGGGCTTCTGCCAGTACCATAAAAGATAATTCTAATGATGACCCTGAAGAGCAGCATAAACTGGAAATGCCTTTTGAATATAAAAAAATGACTATACGCTATTCATTATCATTTTACATTTAATATAGTTTACAAAATTCTTATTCCTTAGAAGTGGTACAAATCACCCCCTTTGATTAAGCAGGGAATCTGAATCTTCAAACATGCTCAATTTATAAAAACACTACCCTCAAGGCACCCACCTCTGAATCAACCTCTAGGCCCACTATAACTTTCTTTGATGCAGTGTCACCTTAAAGTATTTACTCATGAGTAAGTGTGACTAACACATGGGTGACAACCACTATGTTTAAAGATAAGTAGTCATTTATATCTCTAAGGTATCTTGACATCAGAATACACATAGGTTGACAAATGTGGCATGAGTCGTAATCATTTATGAACTACTTGTCACAGAAAATGAACTGGGTGTGAGCTATCTTTTGGCAATGCTGTGAGTGTTTCATATAAAACGTAGCCTAGACTTCTCATTGTGTTTAATTAAGAAAATATTATAAACACTGATTAGCTGCATTTAATTTTTAAAGCAATTTAAAGTTCATAGTTTAAGGGGGAAAAAGCCCTAAAAACAATAGACATGGTCTCTGTGCAATGTAATGAATGTTTGGGAAGCAGTCACTAGAGCACAGCATAATGAGGTTGACAAGTCAGTAGCCCTGACATTTCTACACAACATCACAACTCAAACATCATTTTAAAAAGCACTGAAAATTAAATGTGGCACATCAAGTGTGAGCTCCAGTGCCAGTGGGGGGAAATCTGGTAGTTAAAAGTTTACGGTCTCCATAGAGTTGATGGGATTGGGAGGGAGACAAACCATAAGTGACTCTTAATCTCACAAAACAAACTGAGGGTTGCTGGGGGGAGGGGGTTTGGGAGAAGGGGGTGGGATTATGGACATTGGGGAGGGTATGTGCTTTGGTGAGTGCTGTGAAGTATGTAAACCTGGTGATTTACAGACCTGTACCCCTGGGGATAAAAATATATGTTTATAAAAAATAAAAAATTATATTAAAAAAAAAAAGTTTACGGTCTCAAACCAACAGTCAGCACGTAAGTTAGAAAAAGTGGTAAACAAGCTGACACATAGGGGTAAATATAAGGAGGGATGATCACTATTATTGGTTAAATAATAATACTAATAATAGCTCTACTCAAAATCAGATATATGTGAAATAAGAGGTTCTTTCATCATCTATTTCTTGTATTTGCCTTTCACTGATTCCCTTTCAGGCAGTGAAAATGAAATACTCGGGTGTGAAATTTCTTTGGGAATGGCTAACCTAACGGTATCCATAGCATATACCTCTGCATTTTTTCATGAATCTTTCTGTACATGATGGTCAGGGTGACCTTTATCCTCTTAATTAAGAAATGAAATGAAGTTGTCACTTTCATATGCTACTTAAACCTTATGCTGAGAAAGAATTTGAAAGCTTCCTTGACATTTCCAAGGGTGGAGGCTACTGTCCTAGGGTTTACTTGATCAAACAAAACTCTCTTCGAGGCAATCTTCTATGAAGTACTTTCCATGCTTCTCTCTGCATACAAGGCAATATACTGCCTAACAACATCAGAAGCAATCATATTGTTTATAGCTTTGAATCCTTACAAAGAATATTTAAATGGCTTTTCTATGAAACAACGGCCTTCCCAGTGAATGTGTCTCAGATCCCTCAGCGGCGGGACTTTTTAAGCTGCTACAGGTCATCTGGCTCTTCAGTGGGATTAACTGCACACCCCTTCACCACTTCCTTCCCCAATAAATCCATGATCTTGAAAGGCTTAAAGTGTCCCTATGTTTCTGCTACACTATGCCTTTCTTTTTGCACTCGAGAATTTTTTTCAGTATGTCAAGTTGAGATCTCATGATAACAATATGAGTCATCATCTTCAACATGTAAGGAAATCCAATAAGAAGTTCATGATCACAAAGTCTCTGCAGTTGACAAATTAAGAAAGAAAACCTCCTGTGGCTTTCTTATTTAACATCTGATAATAATGTCACCTTTCTGCAACTATGCTAATTAAAAATGCAAAATATTGGGAAAAGGTATAGATGTGAAGATACTCAATTTTAGTACTGTTTAGAGACTCAAAATACTGGGGAAAAAATCTAACAGGTCAAAGTAGGAAAATAGTTATGTTTACGTATAGCCACTTACTTTATTATTATGCCGTCATTAAAAGTAAAGGTAAAGAAAACGATGTAGAGACTTAAAACCATGCTTATGATATAATGTTAAGTGAAGGAAAAATAAATATACTTTATTGTTTATAACTAAGTTAAAAACAAATCAGTGCATAAAACTACCAAACAGAAACACCTAAGAAGGACCAAATGAAAATGCATAAAAGTGGTAACAGTTATGATGCTGGAACTATGGATAATATATACTGTCCACATCCTCTGCATTATGGGTGTGTGTATCTTTTTTCTTTATTTTTAATATTGAAGTACAGTTGACATACAATATTATATTAGCTTTAAGTGTACAATGCAGTAATCTGACAATTGTATATATTACTCAATGCTCACCACAATAAGAGTAGTCACCATCTGTTACCATACAACATTATTACATTACTATGTTCCCTACACTATACTTTCCATCTCCATGACTTACTTATTTTATAACTGGGATTTTGTACATCTTAATCCTCTTCACCTATCTTTCAATTTTAAAAGACAGTATGAGTCTGTCTTCAAAGACACTTATTAATTTTCAGCTAAGATTTCCTACTTCTTAACTACTTCTTTGTTTTCAGTTTTTATTTAAATTCCAGTTAGTTAACATATAGTGCAATATTAAGTTTCAGATGTAGAATTTAATGATTTATCACTTACATATAATACCCAGTGCTCATCACAAGTGCCCTCCTTAATTCCCATCACTTATTTAACACATCCAATCAGCCACCTCCCCTCCAACAGCCCTCAGTTTGCTCTCTGTAGTCGAGTCTGTTTTATGGTTTGCCTCTCTCTTTTACCCTATGTTCATCTGTTTTGTTTCCTAACTACATTTATGTTTAACACCTTAGGATTTTAGAGGAACACCTCTAGAACATGACCTCTGGATGATTAATCCAAGCATTTACACTAACACTGGATTTTTATTGTTCTTCAATCTGAAAACTACTATAGATTATCAAAGTTCAAAGGCAGTAGCTGTTTTTTGGTATCAAGTTTGATTGGCTCAAGATAATCTATTTTTTCTCATTGATTAAAAAATTCTCTGGAATAAACTAGCAGTAGTTTATACAGAAAAATAAAATGGCTTTTCTGTGTAAATATATAGTTTGGGAAAGGTGAGTGGTGGGTTATGGAAAAGAAAGAGAAACAAGTGCTTGGAGATTAAGAAGCATTGGCTAAAGAGGGACATTTGTAACTAAACAGTACTTGGAATTGAACTATTTCTAACCACCACCAAATAAGGTGGAAGACATATAATGAAAAGTGTGGACATCACCACATATCCTACAGACATTAAAGAGAATAATAAGGGAATTGTCAGGACAACTCCATAACAATAAATTCAATATCACAGATGACATCGGAAAGTTCCTTTAAAAGCTGGCAAAACTTACCCCAAAAGCTATAGAAAAGCTAATTATCCCCACCTATTGAGGACATTGAATTTGTAGGTTTTTTTTTTTAAAGATGTAATTGTTTGAAAGAGACAGAGAAAGAGAGAAAGAATATGGTGGGGGCAGAAGCAGCAGGATAGGGAGAAAGACTCCCAAGTAGGTCTTGCACTGAGCACAGAGCCCAACTCATGACCCTGAGATCACGGCCTTGAGATCACAACCTGGGCCAAAACCAAGAATCAGACACTCAACAGACTGTGCCACCCAGGTGCCCCTGAACTTACAGTTTTTAAACCAATTGCAAAAAAGAACTTCTGACCCAGACAGTTTTATTGGTGAATTCTATCAAACATTTTAAAAATAATAAATGACCATCTTAAACAAGCTATTTCAGAAAATAGAAGAGAAAATATTCTCAACTCATTTTACTAGGCCAGTATATCTCTGATACACAAACTTGACAAATACCTTACAAGAAAAAAAATTATACACTATTATGTGTTATAAACATAAACACAAAATCACGAACACAAAATTGTCAAATGAAATTAAGCAATATATAAAGAGGGATAATAAATCAAATAAACCTTACATAGCGTTTATCTCAGGGATGCAAGGTTGGTACAATATTCAAGTATTAACCAATGTTACTCACACTACTGAAAGAAAAAAAGATAAAATTCATATTATCACCTTAAAGAGTGCAGAAAAATATTTGACAACACTTAATACTCATTAATGATTTTAAAAAGCTTTTAGCACACTGAGTAAAAAGGAACTTCTTCAATCTATAAAGAGCGTCTATGTAAAAAAAAAAAGTTATAGTTAGCATCACTTAAGAGAAAGATGAGAAATTTTTCTCCTAGGATCAGGAACAAGGAAAAGATGTCTGGTTTCACCACTTCTCATCAATATTATACTGAAGAACCTAGACCACACAATCAAGTAAGCAAAAGAAATAAAAAGGATTCAGATGTTAAAAAAGGAAATAAAACTGTAAATTTGTAAATGACATGACTGTCTACAGAGGGAATCCTAAGGTGATCACAAATTAGCTGAAAGAAATCAGAAAGTGAATTTATGAAAGTCACAGGATTCGTGATCACTATATGAAAATCTGTTGTATTTCTACATACTAGCAATAACTAGCAAATTAAAATTAAAATGCCAATTACTGTAGCATCAAAAAATACTATATATATATATTTTTTTTAAAAATATTTTATTTATTTATTTGACAGAGAGAGATCACAAGTAGATGGAGAGGCAGGCAGAGAGAGAGAGAGGGAAGCAGGCTCCCTGCCGAGCAGAGAGCCCGATGCGGGACCAGATCCCAGGACCCTGAGATCATGACCTGAGCCAAAGGCAGCGGCTTAAACCACTGAGCCACCCAGGCGCCCCCAATATATATTTTTTAAAGATTTTATTTATTTGACAGAGAGAGACGGTGATAGAGAGAGGGAACACAAGCAGGGGGAGTGGGAGAGAGAGAAGCAGGCTTTCCTGGTGAGCAGGGAGCCAGATGCAGGGGTCTATCCCAGGGTCCGAGCGTTATGACCTGAGCCAAAGGTAGACACTTAACAACTGAGCCACCCAGGCACCTCCACAAAATATTTTTTAAAAATTAACAAAAATTTGCAAGACCTCTATGCGCAAAACTGTGAAACATTACTGAGAGAAATTAAACAAGATCTAAATAAATGGAGAAAAATATTATGTTTGTGGATACATATCATTAAGATGTTGATTCTCCTCAAACTTCCCAGTGAAAGTAACAGAGGGCTTTTTTGGTAGAAACTGACAAGTCAATTTGAAAATTCAGGTAGAAAAACACAGGATTCAGATTAGCAAAAATAATCTTGAAAAAGAACAATGTTGAAGGAATTATGCTACTTGATTATAAAATTTATTACAAAATGACAGTAATCCAGAAAGTATAGTATTTGTTGTAAGAAAAGATACGTAGATCAGTAAACCAAATGGAAGCAGTTTCTAACAGAAGTCTTCTGTAGGAAAAAAGTTTTGGGTGGCTCAATTGGTTAAGTATCCGCCTTCAGCTCAGGTCATGATCCCAGGGTCCTGGGATCGAGTCCTACATCAGGCTCCTTGCTCAGGGGGACCCTGCTTCTCCCTATGTCTGCTGCTCCCCCTGGCTTATGCTTTCTGACAAATAAATAAATAAAATATCTTAAAAAAAGAAACCCAACATCTGGCTTGAAAATATATGAAATATATTTATTAATAATTTTTATATTTCCATTGTGTCTTTCAGTTTCTGATATATAGTTGGTGTTCATCAAACATTTGTTGAATAAATGGGCATCTTAAGCATTCACACTAGGTCAGTAAGCCATTTGGAGAGATTTAATTAATCCTCTGTAGTAAATGACATCATCTTGTTATGAAAATAATCTAGCTCCATTAACCTCAAAATGAATCATTTATGTATAAAACCTGACTATGTGCATGTTTTAGGTGAAATTACTAAAACTTAAAAAAAGTCTGTGGTAATGTATTTCTTATAGACCTCTTAGGGATATAATTGACCAAATATACATGGTGAGTTAAACAGACCTTTGGGATGAGAGAAGGGTAGAGAACGAGATGGTTTTTTCTCCTCTTTCCTGATGGCTGACTACATGCTCCCCTTCCCAGTATCAAGAGAAGAATTACATTCAATGTGGCATTCTGTAGGCATTGCAAATGAACATTTCATACAAATACATTTTGGACAAGTTTTATCTTAAAAACAACTTCAACTCAAATCCGAGTTAATTAATCTAATTTCACAGCACCATGCATCTTATTAGGCTTAGCCATTCATCTTTGCCCAAAAGGGCTTTGAGGTTTTGCTCTAGAGAATCAACAAATCTAATATAAAATTAAGAAAAGACAGCACTAGATCATAATTCTGGGCTTTTAAAAATTATCCAGCAAAGCTGGCAAAACACAGAGGTGAAGCAGGCAGCTATCTCAATGGTGTCATTTCTGAACTACGTACATCACCACTTTTCTCCCCACCCCCACAACTGCAGCTTGGCACTGAATATGGCTTTCTCACCCTCAAGATTCATTCCTTTGCCTTAAGGGATTATCTCCAGAATTGCTCCATTAAAATGCAAATAAGCTATGTAGGAGGGGTGACACATTAACATACTCACAGTAATTATCTGCTGCTATCATCCTATCAGGATTAATTTATCAACTGTCCAGCAGAAATAAAAACCCTGAGGGTATCTAATGTTGGAAAGATACAATTTAATGGGGGTGGAGCTAAGAATGTGCTCAGGTGTTCAAGCCTAGGTAACACATCATGATGGGAAGCTTTGAGGAGCAAGGAAACAGCATTCACTCAGTCAACCAGTAATCTTCCATTGAATATCTATACCATGACAGCCACAGTGCTAGTCTCTCAGACTACAGACAATAAGAAATTTATTTTCAATCTTCCCCATAGACACGGAGAATTTGGTGCCTGGAGAGAGAGTAAATGTAGGAAGTGCCTCCCCTACAGAATTGTGGCAGGGACGGAATGCGATAATGCAAGTGAAGTACTTAATATAGTACCTGGCATGAAATAAAGGCTCCAAAAAGTGGATGCTGCTATCACTATTATTATTAAATTGATTCTGGTATCAATTCTTATGTAGCAGGGGAAGTTCCCCACACCAGCAAACAATTCTTGGGATACCAAATCAATTCTGACACTCTCTACCCAGTGATGGCAGCAGATTCTACAGGTGAAAGGTTCAGTCCCATTCCCACTTTAGATACCACTTGAAGTCCCAGTCGTTACCTAGACATCTTCTTGATTGGCAAGGTTCCAATAACCCCTTTGTCAGATTCAATTAATTTGATAGAGCAGTTCACAGAACTCAGAGAAATATTTTACTTACTAGATCACCAGTTTATTATAAAGAGTATAACCCAGGAATAGCCAGATAGAGATGCATCTTAAAGGTATATGGGAAAGAGAGCAGAGAGAGCTTCCCTGCCTTTTCCAGGGGTGCCACTCTCCCCAAATCTCCACATGTTCACCAAACTGAAAGTTCTCTAACCCCATCCTTTCATTTTTTGTGTGGAGGTTTCATTATGTAGGTATGGTTGGTTAAATCTTTGGTCATTTGCATTTTAATTCAATCTGCAGAGCCCCCCCCCCTTTCATAAAACTCAGGGGATGGGACTGAAAGTTCCAACCTTCCAGTCACGTGGTTGGCTCCAGTGGCAATCAGTATCGGGTATGGTCCAAAAGTCACCTCATTAACAAAGCAAGAGACAATTTTATTGCTCTCACCACTTAGGAAATTCCAAGGGTGTTAGGAGCCTTGTGCCAGGAACAGTGGACAAAGACCAAACATATATATTTTTTTTATAAATCACAATACCACAATCATCTATTATCATTGAGTGATAGTGAACTATTAAAGAATTTCTAGAAATGAAAAGAAATCTTGAAATACGTCCAAAGCACAAAAAATATCAAGGGCAGGGTGTCGGTAGGGGATGCCTGGGTGACTGACTTTTGACTTCAGCTCAGGTCATGGTTTCAGCGTCATGGGACTGAGCCCCCCACATTGGGCTCTGTGCTCAGCAGGGAATCTGGTTAAGATTCTCTCTCTCCCTCTGCTCCTCCCCTCGCTTGCCTTTTTTTTCCCTCTCTCTCTCTCAAATAAATATATAAAACCTAAAGAATCAAGCAGGGATTTCATGAAAGAGAGAGGGTATTTAAGATGCAATCATGAAACATACATAGAAAGTGGGGAGAGGAAGAGTGTGAGCAAGTAAGAGCATGAGCACTTTGTTATGTGCTTCTTATTCATTATCTCATCCAATTCTCACAACCCGCTACAAGGAAGGGACTATTATTTTCAACTTACATGTGTGGAAACCAATGTTTAAGGAAGGTGAAATAACTTGCTCACAGTCACACAGTTACATGGAAGAACTGTGATATAGATACATAGAATGTAGGTGGTTGCAAAAGGCAAATATGGGATCCCACAGAAAGGTTTCTAGGCAGAGGGAAGTGTATGAGCCCATGCATGGTGGTGGGAAGATGCTGACATTCACAGAATACTGAGTAGGTTTGTTTGTCTGAAGTCGAGGGACAGTATAGGAGATCAGGGAATGATAAGGCTGAAAAGCTAGATTGAAGCTATTATGTCTGGGAGTTTTATTTTGGGGCGGAAGAGTTTGAACGTAATTTGATAGAAGTGACATATTGGGGAGAAGGGTATGAGAAGTGAGGTAAGAGAGAGGCAAAGATTGTTTTGTCCCTACTTAGGGATTTTGTACCAGACAATCCTCCCACATTGGGCTCTGTGTTTAGCAGGGAGTTTGGTTAAGATTCTCTCTCTCCAGGGCACCTGGGTGGCTCAGTGGGTTAAGCCTCTGCCTTCCGCTCAGGTCATGATCTCAGGCCCCCCACATCCACTCTCTGCTGAGCAGGGGGCCTGCTTCTCCCTCTCTCTCTCTCTGCCTGCCTCTCTGCCTGCTGGTGATATCTCTCTCTGTCAAATAAATAAATAAAATCTTGGGAAAAAACAAAAAGATTCTCTCTTCCTCTGCTCCTCCTCTCACTTGCCTATTTTTTTCCCCCTCTCTCTCTCAAATAAATAAATAAATAAAACCTAAAGAATCAATCAGGGATTCTTGTACCACTTCTTTATCCCCTTCTATGTCTTCCCTGAAATATCTGAAATATATTTCCTTCAAAGCAACCATGTAGCAACCATCTCTCTTTCTTCCCAAAGGAGTGGGCTGTATAGGGATTTCAGACCAGTCAAGGCAGGAGATGGCTAGATTTGGGAGAGAGCACCTCCCCATAGGGAAGGCTATGTGCACTTAAGGACAGTTCCATTCTCTTCCTATGGATGTACAAATTTATGAAAGTGTGAGTGTGTGTGTGTGTGTGTGTGTAAGAGAATTCAAATTTACCTAGCAAAGTGGTTCTTGTGACTATTTCTACCATAATTTTCAATCACATAATTGATGAAAAAAGGAAATTATACCACTTATCATTTGACTCTGACAATGATAGTATAGATGTGTCTTGACTCCACAGTCTTCTAATATAAAGAGCCAGTGTCGCTAAGACCCCATGTTTATGTTCAAGGCTCCCTGTTCCCTCTCCATCCCTGAATCTGGGAGCAATTGTGAAACAACTGGAAGAATTAAAAAAAAAAAAGCTCTACATGACTCAGATGTCTGGCATCAAACCAGCTTTGCTGCTGGACTTGCTCTCACCCTGAGAACTCTTAGTATTTCAGAATTGCTCCATTATAATTAAACCCCATCTTTGATCCTAGTTCCAGGAACCACATGTTTTGCCTTGCCTCCCTGTAACTCCCTTGCCTAGAACTACAGTTCCCCCAGGTGTGGGCAGTGCCTTCACTCCAGTTCTTCTGTGGAATGGAAACCTGGCTGCAAATCTCAGGTCCTCTCATCTTCCAGTAGGGCTACGCCTGACATTTAGTGACTAGCAGAGTACTAAACTTGTGCCTTTGGCCTTCTCTGATGCATGTTCAACCTGCTTATTAGATATTTTATTTTACAGCTCAGTTTCCCTGAGGACAATTACCTACATGTCTAGACTTCCTTTGGTTTATTACCTACCACCAAGACCTTTCTGGATCTTTGCAATGCTCTGTCTAGCCCTCTCCATCTTCCTGGCTTTCAGATTTTGGCCACTTTAGTTTGGGCTACCTTATTGCCATATCCTAGTCATGATAGAGCTAGTGGCTTTGACTCAATGCTAAAACAAAACTTTTGCTGATTATTGGTGTAAACTAAGACTTGACAAACACCCTTCTTTCCCCCCTCCAGCCATCTCAATGTAAAGTATTCAATAAATATTAAATAACAATAATATAGCATGAAAGAGAAAGTATCTCATTAAATAAATCATGAAAATGTCAACCTACCTGTCTCAAATAGAGAGAATTTTATGAAAAATATCTTTGGCTTTAGGCTTAGCTTTCTTATATTCATTCATAACAAGCTGTAAAGAATGGAAATGAACTACTATTTCATAAGGATGAATTATGGGTATGATTCGATTAAAATTTTCACTTTTTCCTGAGATAGTCAATTATTCACCCAATTGCCATAGTCCATATACTCAGAAGCCTCATTTTGCATACCTAGTGTATAAATAATGTTCAAACACAGTTAACCCTTGATCATCCTTGTTAATAGTAAGAAGCAGAAAAAAACAGTTCATCAACAATAGTATATTATTTAAAACCTAAAGTTATTGAACCTTAGGAATACATTATATGATGCTTCTACACTTCCACACAAATGTTTATTCAGCTGTGCCAATGGACAAAATATATACCAACTGAGAATGACAGGACACTGTTTCAAAAAAATCTGGGGTGGCTAAGACAAAGTCAAATGAGAATTAAATACAGACAATCCACAAAATTAAGAATAAGTATATTTGGAACAAAATTTAATAAAATTAACAAATGTCCAAAACATTCATTAAGTTAAAAAGCAGATTATAATACAGTATTTCCTAAGTGTGTGCATTTGCACACACGCACGTGCATGCACACATGCGCGCGCACACACACACAGCATCTCCATTGCTGGACTGTCCCACTAGCTACACTGAAGCTCCAAGACAGAGGCAGGGGCAACACCCATGACTGGAACAGGAAGCAACATCAGCTAAAACATAAACTTTACTCAAGACAGTAGTGCCTAGTTTATCCCTGATTTCACGATGATTGTTCTGATTTGCTTTGCTTAGTTTTTGCATTGTTGGGTAATCCATACTCTCCTGATTTTCAGCACTTAAGGTGGCAGCAGTAACACATACATATTATTAGATCTGTTCAAGTCTACCATATCTCCTAATCTTACTGATTTGACTCATTAAATTATGATACCATCAGTTCGTCAGTGAATTGACTTATTATTTACTACAGCTGACCCAATCAATTGGCAGGTTTGTGTTGACATGGCCTAAGGACTGTTACTGCTGGTAAATTTAATTCAGCTACAACAGTTGAGTGGAGTGGTTGCAACAGGGACTGCAAGTTCCACAAAGCCAAACATACTATCTGGCCATTTACAGAAAAAAAATTTACTGATCTCTGCAAAGGAGACCTCAATGATTCATCGCCCTTATCTTACAGATTAGGAAATTGAAGCCCAACAGGTTAAATGACTCAAACTCAATATATCTGATAAAAAATGCACGATTTTTGTTACTGTACTGGTTCCCCAAAACCAATGACAGTTCTTCTATAGTGTTCCTCATTTTAAGGAATGACACACCATCTACCAAGTTATACAAGCCTGAAATCTACAAATCTTTCTTCCTTGACAGCCCCCTCCTCATCATCCCTAGATCCAGTCTAAGCTCATCTAATTTTACATGCTCCCTGTTGAATTTTTCCACTTCTCTCCACTGCCACCACCCTAATCCAAGCTGCCATCATCATTCCCTTGACTATTGCAACTGTCTTCCTAAGTGGTCTCCCTGCTTTTCCTCTGGCCCCATTCCGATTTGCTCCTCTTGCCTTAGTCATTGATGTTTTCAAAATGCAAATCTGAGCACATCCCATCTCTACCTAAAACTCTTCAGAGGCCTCCCACTGATCTTAGGATAAATAGCAAACTCTTTAATATGACCTAAAAGGCCCTATACTACCCAGCTCGTCCTGACCTCTGTAGCCTCATCTTTTACTACCTGCGTCCTCACTCTCTGATCTAATGACTCTAACTTGCTTTCAGTACCTTAAATTTGCCAAACTTCCTCACACCACTGGGCCTTTGCACATGCTTTTCCTATGTCTGGAATGATATTCCCTTCCCACCTTTGCCCAGTTTGTGACTTCGGCATTAAACCATTACTTCCTCGGGGATGTCTGTTTTCACCTTCCTGACTTGTTTAAATTCCCCTATTATATGCTCCTTTGTAGCATTCTATCTTTCCTTCCATAAACTTATCATAGGTACAGTTTAACAATTTATAGGTGTGATTATTTTAATAATGTCCATCTTTAGACTGTAAGTTTAATCAGGGCAGGGATCTTGCCTATTTTAGTCTCCTATAGCCCCAATACCTAGCCCAGTGCTTTGTCCTTAGCTCAATAAATATTAATTTTATGAAATAATGCATGAATTTCCAGAAGTTCATAGAGTTAGAATCCATGTTTCCTAAGTCCAAGTTCAGAACTCTACAGGGCACAGTACTGCTTCTATTTAGGCCAACAACATAGGATTGGGACATTCAGTGTTTTTCTATTTCTTGGCAACAAACTAAAACCCTGACTTCTGCCAGCTGCTAAACATATGCATGGCATTTTTCACCAAAGGAAGTGTATGAATGCATCAGCAACTCAGTCCCACATTAGAACAATAAATCACATGCTTTAAAGAAGAGGAGTACAGAGTGTTGTTATTATCAGCAAAGTAGTGTATATGTGAATTTTAAAGGGAAGCATTTGAGCATTAACCATAAAAGGAAAACATGTAGTGCTGGTATAAGTATTTAAATTCTTTTTGAAATTTTTTCCCTAATACTTCCAATTTGCTGACCCGGGTTTCTGAACTTCATTTTTCTTTAAAATGCCTAATGTTTTTTATAGAAGCATCACAAACAACCACTCACAGACTGAGTTGCTACTTATTTGAAAGAAAAAAAAACTAGAACACTGTTATTCCTTTGAAAAAAGAAACATGAGCTGAAATATCTGTATTTTTATGCTTTTAATGCTAAGTGAAATAATAAAGAAAATGTATGAAATGCTTCTCTGGAGAAACTACTACTTTTAGAAGGTTTTTATTTTAAACTAATAAGTAGACTTTTAATAGTGAAATCTTAGAATTATGCATATTCTTTAGAAAATCCAAGTTATAATCCTGAAGTACTATAATCATCTAATAGGTGCTTGATCTTTCAAATTCCTTAATCCGTCTCTATATTAACTTTTTGACCTAGCTTTTTGCAAACACTGTTAAGCCCCTGAAAATATTTTAGTGACACAAAAACCCAATTTATTCAGGCTGCCCTATGTTAGCAACTATCTTACAGATGTAGTTGGGTTCCGAGAAGTCCCTATGAAAACACATGTCTAATACAGCACTCCTAAAAATAGATATTCCAGTTCAAAGTCCAATTTTATTTTCTGCATTTCAGGATTAGAAACCTAACAGCTGCTTACCAACAGATTCCATGTTAAACCAGGAGGGGATTTACCGATTCCATTACAGCCAAAATGCAAATAACAACAACAACAAAAACAAAGTAAACAAAAAATACCCCCACTTCTATCCTTCCAGAATAATATAATTGCACTTTCAAATGAAAATCAACCCCAAATGTCATTCACCATAAAATTCTAACTTCTCATAATCCCCCTCATAAGAAATATATACTCCATGGAAGCAGTATATACTCATCAAATAAACAATTAAAAGGTACAGAAGACCAATCTATTACTCTGTCATAGATCATTAAGTAAGTGTTGGTTATAAGCTTAGCACTGTGGTGGGCACTCTGGAGGACAGACAAGTGAATGAGATGCAGTCCTTGCGCCCACTTGGCCATTATAATCTTGTTGAAGAGATCTACCTATGAGAAACATTTATCAACTAGCCACCAGCACTGAGCAGAGAAACAAGAGAAAGAGAAATGGAGGCTATAAGGAAAACTTTTTTTTTTCCCTTTTAAGATTTTATTTATTTATTTGAGAGAGAATGAGTGAGAGAGAACATGAGAGAGGAGAAGTCAGAGGGAGAAGCAGACTCCCCAAGGAGCTGGGAGCCCGATGTGGGACTCGATCCTGGAAGTCCAGGATCATGACCTGAGCCAAAGGCAGCTGCTCAACCAACTGAGCCACCCAGGCGCCCTATAAGGAAAACTTAAGAAAGGGTGGGATTTCAGTGGACTTTAAAGGATGGGTGGTTTGAAAAGCAGAGAAACATAAAGAGACCAGTTCAATTATAGCATAACAAGGAAAGCTGGGGAGAAGGTAGAACATAACTGATTCATTAAGAAATACCTTGTGTGGGGACCATGCAAGGGGTTTTATGAGAGGATGAGAAAAATTGAGGCCAGATTATGGAAGGCCTCACATGCTAGATTAAGGAGTTTGAATGTGAGCCAACAGCAACTACAACTGTATTCTAAAATCTCTCCAAAGTACAGTTTTAGCTAAGACTGCCGTTTGTCTACGGCCCTGCGATAGGGTTAATTCCAACTCTTCGAGGTGAATGAACTGAATAATGCTGCTGCATATGGTAAATATAATTAATTAAAGGAAGAGGGCCTTTTAATTTTATGTTGGGGCAACTGGATGCTCAACATAGAAATGAAATCCAAATGGCAGCAAATAAATTGGATCACAGGAGAGTCCAACCCGGATTAAATAAGGGTCCTCCTAAATCTCACTTTAAAACCAAATGTCAAGTATCAACAAACACAGATGTACATAGTGATTTGGCTGTTTCATTACTTTGTGTAATGAGAAATCTCAAAACAGAACATTATTCTGCAGAGACAAAAGGTCTAGGTTTAATGTGGTTTAACATTACTGGTGTGCTCTTGTCATGAATGCTTCCACTAATTTAGGTCAAGGGAATGATAAGAACTTTGACAATGTGCTCTGTCAAATGCCAAAGTCTTGCATTCCCTGGTACATTTAGTGCAGGGTCTGAGGCAGTGGCTCTGGACACCAAAAGGAGACACAAAGGAGACCTGAACACAAATTGGGCTATAATTTTCTACTTTAGATGTGATTGCTCCCTTGTCCCATTTTCAACATGGATAGTAAGGTTGTTCAAGTAGAACAACCTCTGACCATTTTTTAAACCACCAGGGAAAGCCTCTATCTCCTAAACTACTCTGTTTTCATCTGTGTACAAGGTCAAGGCAGTGATCCCTGAGTTTGTTTATTAACAGCATCAGTTGTCCATGTGCTTTAGAAGGGGTGAGTTTTTCAATTGCTTCACATGTGATCCTGCATTATGGCCAATCACTGTGGCCTCAAACTGGAGAGTTTCATTTTAGAAAAAAAAAAAATTTCCTACCAGTTATTTCCCCTAAGTGCCTTTCAGGTTTTCTAGTCCTTCAATGTAGCTCATTATAGTATTACCATTATTTATTAATGTAATTTACACGAACTAGATACCATAAAGAAGTCTAGTCTCTGTCTTCAATGAGGGTAATAGGATATAAGCATGGAAACTGGCTTCAAGGGGTTTGATGTTGGAACAGAAGTAAATAAGAAGCCACTAAGTGATTTCAAGAAAAGGAGTAAATTCAGAAACAGATATTTAAGCAGGAATGCTATGCATGGTGACTTAATATAACATGACTGGGATCCAAAATATAAAATCCAACTACAGGATTTGTAAAAAGAGAATATATGTAATCAAGGACTTCTACAGAACCAATAATAGCAACAACAATAGTGGCTAACATATACTGAGTATTTATTGCATGGCATGCTTGATGTGTAACTGCTTTCTACATATTCTCATTTCATTTTTATAGCATCCTATGAGACAGGCCTTATTATAACCACGTGACTTAGGGGAAACATGAGACACAGAGAACTTCAGTAACTTTCGTGAGGTGAAATGCCTCACTGAAGCATGAGGTTACCTTCTGGTTGAGGCAATAAGACTTAGCTATACACTTTAATATATGGCTCCTGAGAACAGAGCAATCATGGATTTATTTTTAACAAAAGAGCAGGATTTATACTAACAAATGAGGGTTGCCTTATTCAAAGTAGTCACCGTAGGGAGCCACACACTTACTTACACTGCTCCAAACACTTCTGGAACTCTTCTTTACTGATTGTGTTCTAAACCTGGAACACACTCGTCCTATTCCCTAGTGGAAATACTCTATCTTTGAGGTTCAATTTAAATTTTAGAAATACCTAAAATAATAAGTTGAAGGAAGTCTGTCAAATGAAATGAGTTATCAAGCTGGATAATTTCATTTGGGGTCAAAAACAAAATGTGACATGAAGAAATGAGACGGACTTTTTCTCTGAAAGCACTCCCTGGCCAAAATTCAGGGGCAGTGGCGGCATCTCTAAACTCACTATTAACTCCCCTAGAAGAAAACTTAACGAAAGAAACTCTGTTTCTAGTTATGTATGTTTATATAAAAATGTAAATCTTGTTTGTATTAATAGGTTACACATTTCACATCATACATTTTATGTAAGACCCATGGAGAATAACAATGTTCCCATATGAGATATCCAAGCACAGATACATTATAAGTCCTAGGGGTATTCAAATTATGTGGCCATGATCATTAACTAGATTAGTTGACAAAGACTTCATGGAGAGCAGTGAGGAAAACCTGGGCTTGACCAGTGGGTTAAATTTCAACAAGCGAGGGAAATGATCTTCCATGGAGGACACAGGAATCGAACTTGATTTCCTAACAAAAGAGGACTTGAAAAACACTCAACTCCATATGAAATAGCAGCCTTCTAAAACCCATCTTTGAATGAAACATCAATAGAAGCAGATGTTAATGTTAGAGAGCAAAAAGAGACAGACACAGAATGGTGGACTCAGTTTACAGGCTAGGGCGGCCGTTTGCTGAAGGAACATTAGTTGAGAAGTCTGAACATGATCTAAAGTTAGGCTATTATCCCTCCACCTGTGATTTTGTAAGTCTCAAAAGTCTGTCAAGGCCCACTAATAAATGTCTTCTTCTACAAAGGTAATTTAAGAAAAGAAAAGTAACATGGATACTTCAAATTCTCTTTCCCTTGAATAAAGGCCCTCCTCACTGACCTTGCTTTAAAGACAGGGTGAGCTGGCAAGAACTGAAAGGAGCCATCAGGAACGCGTAGATATTGTTTCAAAAGGATGAACAGATTTTCTGGTAGAATTCAGTAAATGCAGCGATTTCTTTTTACTGAGTGTGAGCTTTCGGGTTCTTGGATAACTATTTTCTACATAAAATACAGCCCTAAAAAAATACTTGCTATTTCCTTAATTAAAGTAAATACGTGTTTACACTACTCTACTGCAAATCTAAAAATGCAAGATAATAATGAATCTCATTTTGCAGCGCATTGTAAATCATATTAGTAACTTCTGGTGCTCTCCAGGTTTAATAGGTGATAGTTTATTATTCATGTTCAGCATAAACTAAGTCATTAAAATTATAAATTTACAAGTAAGCTACAAAAATTATGCTTGTCTTCAAGATTATGGTTTTAATAATTGAAAATACTATCTAACCTAGAGCAAGGAAAATGTTGAAACTTCAAAGTTCATCTGAAATTCATGGTTGAGAATAACAGAAGTCTCTGAACACTGGGGCCATCTTCTTGTTTATGTCAGGATACAAAGACTAGTAAATGAACAAAGGATAGTTACATTGTTTTGTGGGATTTGTATTTCCAGAATTCTTTTAAAAACATTACATTCCCAAAACGCAAATGTTACAAATATGAGAGGAGACATGTTACTATACTCGGGTGAGATTCTGAGATTCTGGCATGAACTGAAGTTGTTTGCCTTAATAACAAAATGATAAGTTGGGGTGCCTGGGTGGCTCAATGGGTTAAAGCCTCTGCCTTCGGCTCAGGTCATGATCTCAGGGTCCTGGGATCGAGCCCCACGTCGGGCTCTCTGCTTAGCAGGGAGCCTGCTTCCTCCCTCTCTCTCTGCCTGCCTCTCTGCCTGCTTGTGATCTCTCTTTCTGTCAGATGAATAAATAAAATATTTTAAAAAACTATAAGTTTATTTACTTATTTTCTTGAGAGAGAGAGAAAGAGAGAGGGAGAGAGTACTCACGTGAGCATGGGGGAGGGGCAGAGGAAGAGGGAGAGAAAGAATCCCAGCAAGCTCCCCGCTCAGTGTGGAGCCCAACGTAGGACTCGATCTCACAACCATGAGATCATGACCTAAACTGAAATCAAGAGTAGAATGCTTAACTGAGTGGGCCAACCAGGCATCCCTCTTCGTTTTTTTTAAACTGAGTAATAAACTGTGTGAAAACTTCTAGACATTATTTGAGTCTGCTTTTACCATAAAATGAGAAATGACCCGGTACATGTTATATTCGTTGCAAACAAATGGGGTTTTTTGCTGGCCAGCAAGCCCAGCCCTTTGAGGGATACAGGCATACTTTGGAGACATTGAGAGTTTGGTTCCAGACCACCACAATAAAGCAAATGTCATAATAAAGCAAGTCAAATGAATTTTCTGGTTTCCCAGTGCATATAAAATTTATGTGTACATTATACTATAGCCTATTAGGTATGCAAAAACATTATGTCTAAAAAGACAATGTATGTACCTTAATTAAAAAATACTTTATTGCTAAAAAATATTAACCATCAGGGGCGCCTGGGTGGCTCAGTCATTAAGCGTCTGCCTTTGGCTCAGGTCATGATCCCAGGGTCCGGGGATCAAGCCCCACATCGGGCTCCCTGCTCTGCAGGAAGCCTGCTTCTCCCTCTCCCTCTGCTGCTCCTCCTACTTATGTTCCCTCTCTCACTGTGTCTCTCTCTGTCAAATAAATAAATAAAATCTTTAAAAAGTACATTAACCATCATCTGAGCTATCAGTGAATCATAATCTTTTTGCCACCGCAGGTTCTTCCCTCTAGGTTGATGAGTGCTGACTGATCAATGTGGTGGTTGCTGAAAATTGGGTTGGTAGTAATTTCTTAAAATGAGACAATAATGAAGTTTGCTTCATCCATTGACTCTTGCTTTCACAAATGACTTCTCTGTAGCATGCAATGCTGTTAGGTTGCATTTTACCCACAGTAGAACCTTCAAAATTGGAGCCAATCCTCTGAAATCCTGACACTGCTTTATCAACTAACTTGATGCAATATTCTAAATCCTTTGTTGTCTCTTCAACAATCTTCATGGCATCTTCACCTGAAATAGATTCCACCTCAAGAAACCACTTTTTTTGCTCATCCATAAGAAGCAACTCATCAGTTCAAGTTTTATCAGGAGATTGCAGCAAATCAGTCCGATCTTCAAGCTCCACCTCTAATTCTAGTTATCTTGCTATTTCCATGACATCTGCAGTTACTCCCTCCTCTTGTGCACTTCAAAGTTATCCCTGAGGGCTGGAATCAACATCTTCCAAACTCCTGTTCATGTTGATATTTTGACTACTTCCCATGAATCATGAATGTTCTTAATGGCATCTAGAATGGTGACTCCCTCCAGAAGGTTTTCAATTTACTTTGTCCAAATCCATGAGAGGAATCACTAAGGCAGCTAGAGTGTTAGGAAATGTATTTCTTAAATGAGACTTGAAAGTTAAAATTCCTCCTTGATCCATGAGCTACAAAATGGATGTTGTGTTAGCAGGCATGAAAACAACTCGAATCTCATTGTACATCTCCATCAGAGCTCTGGGGTGACCAGGTGCATTGTCAACAAGCAGTTATATTTTGGAAGAATTTTTTTTTCTGAGCAGTAGGTCTTTCAATATTCAATTAAGCATGTTGTAAACAGCTGTGTTATCCAGGCTTTGTAGTTCCATTTAGAGAGAACCAAGTAGATGTAGCATAATTCTTAAGGGAACTAGAATTTTCAGAATGGTCAAATGGCTTCAATTTAGAGTCACCACCTGCATTTTCTTCTAACAAGTATCAGCTCCTTTGAGCTTTTGAAGCCAGGCACTGACTTCTCCTCTTTAGCTACTGAAGTCCTAGCTGGCATCTTCTTCAATAGAAGCCTGTTTGTCTACAATGAAAATCTGCTGTTTAGTGTAGCCACCTTCACTGATGATCTTAGCTAATCTTCTGGATGACTTGCTGCAGCTTCTACATCAGAACTGCTGCTTCCCCTTTTGCATTCTTTGTTATGGGGATGGCTTCTTTCCTTACACCTCATTGAACAACCACTGCTAGCTTCCAACTTTACTTTTGCAAGCCTCCTCACCTCTCTCAGCCTTCACAGAATTGAAGGGAGTTAAGGCCCTACTCTGGATCAGGCTTGGCTTAAGGGAATGTTGTAGTTGGTTTGATCTTCTACCCAGACCACTCAATGTTCCTCCCTATCAGCAATAAGGCTGTTTGGCTTTCTTATCATTCATGTGTTCACTGAAGTAGCACTTTTAATTTCCTTCAGGAACTTTCCTTTGTAGTCACAATTTAGCTGTTTGGCACAAGAGGCTTGCTTTCAGCCTATCTTGGCGGTCAACATATCTTCCTCACTAAGCTTAATGACTTAGCTTTTGTTTTAAAGTGAGAGACCTGGGTCTCTTCCTTTCACTTAAATAGTCAAGAGGTCACTATAGAGTTGTTAATTGGCCTACTTTCAATATTGTTGTGCCTCAGGGAACAGGGAAGCCCAGGAGAGGGAGAAAGGCAGAGAAACAGCCCATAAGAAAGCAGTCAGAACAAAGAACATCTATCAATTCACTGTCTTATATTGACACGGTTCACACACACACTTCCCCCCCAAATTGATAGTAACACCAAGGATCACTGATCAGAGATCACTGAAACAAATACAATAGTAATAATGAAAAGGTTTGGGGGCACCTGGGTGCCTCAGTCAGTTGAACATCCATCTGTCTCTTGGTTTCCACTCAGGTCATGATCTCAGGGTCCTAGGATAGAGCTCCAGGACAGACTCCACTCAGCACAGAGTCTTCTTGACCCCCCTCCCCTTCTGCTCCTCCCCTAGCTCACACATGCGTGCTTGCTCGCTCTCTTGCTCTCTCTCTCTCTCTCTCAATCAAGTAAAATCTTTAAAAAATAATGAAGTTTGAAATATTTGCAAGAATTACCAAAATGTGACACAGAGACACAAAGTAGACATGTGGTGTGGGGAGAATTGTGCCCGTAGATTTGCTCAATGTAGGGCTTTCATGAACTTAAAATATCTGTGGAGCACAATAAAATGAAGCATGCCTGTATATTCTGAGCTAAACCCTTCCTAAATTCATCTTGAGCAGCTAACTCTATGAGGTTGAGGCTCCTGTTCCTAGTTTTTACAGCTCCCTAAGACTTCTAATCACAATCAGGAACTGACTTCTCTGGAATTAAATTTACTGTAGTTGAATGAGCTCACTTCCCCCTGCTCCCCAACTATTTCAATTCAAACTAGAATCTTGATTATATTCCAGAGGAATTTTTGCTTATAAGCCTGCCAAGGGCATGCCCAGTATGAGTGTACTTCAGTCATCCAGTAAGTGCATATATATGATGACCTTATTTTTATTATTTTTCATTTCTTTTTATATTCTGCTATATATTCAAAAGAATCATTGTACATATAAATTTATGGGATGACAAAGGGGGTCCAAGGACTAAAAACTGTTAGCTAAAGCACCGCTCTAGCCTGTGTTGCAAAGTAATGGGAAGCAGGGAACACCATGGTTAACTACCTTTTATCTCCACCTCTGGTTCCACAATACCCTTTCCATAGAAGACAGGGTTTCCCCTTGGCTGACTATGTCAAGTGAGACTCACTGAGAGAAATGATAGTCTTAGAACTATTTTGCAGACCTCCCTTTCCTTATCTGTAAAGTGAGGTAGTTGGAACTTGGTGATCTCCAAGTTATTTTCCCTGCTTTCACCATCTATGATTCAACTCCCTTTGAATCCACTCCATTATTTAGTAATCTACACATCTCTAGAAAATTATTTTCAACAAGCGTATGATCAGCACTGGGGAAACTAAGAGGTGAGATTCTAAAGGAGGCTAGAAACCTAGTTAGGGTGTTAAGATATGTCCATATAAGGATGCACTACAGGGTAGGAAAAGGCTGTGTCCCAAAATGAGAGACATGGGAGCATAGGGTGGAATCCCTAAGCTCCTATCCCACCAATGCACACTAGATGAGGAGGTAAGCAAAAAAAAAAAAAAAACAAAACAAAACAAAAAAAAAAACTTTCATTGTATTTAACCAATGGGATTTGAGAGTTGTTACAGGAGTAAGTATTACTTACCCTAACTTCATTGGCATAGACCTATTTTTACCCCTACTGCTACTTTTACTTACACCTCTATCTGTCTAGAGAGATTTTAAACACACACACACACACACACACACACACACACACACACACACACACATACTTCAGGCCAAAGATGAGGTTCCATTGCCTATCATGAAGGTATCTATGACCCTGGAATGACTAAATTGATCATACTTATGGAATATAGCTGTTTAATTTTCTTCCTTCCAATACTATATGTCCCCTGGAAGGCAGGAGCTAAGTCTTTTTTATTCACCACTGCATTCTCAGCACCTAGTGCCTGGAATATAGTAGGTATCCAGTAAATATTTGTTTGATAAATGAACAAGGGCTTAAATTACATAGTGCTTCTCACCTTGACTCTTACAGCACCCCGTCCTTGCACTACCATTAACCTATTACTTTATAATTGCTATACATTGTCTGTCTCCTTCAGAGAGCAAGGTGCTCAATATTTGTTCAATCAAAGTTGGAACTTGGTGAATTTCTTTTAATTCTGTAAATGGAGAATGCCTTCTAGGGCCAACAAAATAGTTCCTGAATTATATACATAAAAGCTTTCAGTCAGACCTGTCCTCTAAGCCACTTGCTCTTCTCCTGAGTGATTGAGAGTCCTTTCCTGCTTAAGTCAAAGCACAAAAGTGTCTTGGTACCCCTGAATCGTTTGAACACTTCTAATCACAAACTTGCCTTTAACCCATCCTAGACTGAAAGCCTGCTAGAGTCCCCAATATCATAAGAATAGTGGTGGCCAGGGACTGTGGGTTGAAGGAAATGGGGGAGATGTTGGTCTAAGAATACAAAATTTCAGTTACAAGATAAACAGACTCTGGAGATATAAGGTACAGCATGGTGATGATTGTTAACAATACTCTACTCTGTACTTGAAATTTGCTAAGAGAGTAAATCCTAAGTGTTCTCACCACATGCAATAAAGGTAACTATGTGAGGTGATGGATGTGTTAATTAGCTTGATTGTGGCACTCAACTTTCAATGTATATCAAATCAAATGTTGTATACCTTAAATACATACAATGTTACTTGTCAATTATATCTCAATAAAGCTGAAAAATGACTTCAATGTTTAATGCTGTACATCCGACTCACAAAATTAAGCCCTCTCCAAATGGGTTTTGACTAAAAACATTTCCTATAGATTTAGATGAAAATCAAGCAAAAGGAGAAAATGGACCACTTCTGTAAGACTTACTCCCTCATTTTTTCCTTCTTACTAGACTCTGCTGTAGCAACCGCAAGATAAAGACCAAAAAAATTGGGTCCTTCCTTTACAAACCCAAGTAATTCTATTAACTAATTAAAAGACACTCTGGTTTCCATAACTCACTTTTTCATAAATTCACTGAATTTCTGACAGACCCAAGAGATTTCTTAAATGGGACTGGAAATTTTTCACCGTCCTCATTGCTCTAAAATTGAATAAATTAAGAGTAGGCAGAGAAGGAAACACTGCAAATGGTAAAACCTATTGCAATACTAATTCAATGTACAAAGTGAGAACATGCCCTCAATTTGCCAGCAAGAAAGTGCCAGTAAATCTCACACTGCAGCTATCATGATCAGACATTGCCATGGTCCCTATGAAGCCAAAAGCTTTTGCCATTTTTTGATGGGGCAACAAAAATAAGGAGATGATTTCAGGAAATTTCCTGTGGTGCTATGCCTGAGTCCTGGGTTTCCATGAACATTAGGGAAGAACTTTTGCCAAGTGTTATCATAAAAAGTGAAATATGACCAACAAAATGGACTTCCTTATTAAAAACTGTAAGAAAAGAGGGCTATATTGCTTTGCATTTAGAATACATATATAATGCCAACTATGCAATTAGAGAAAAGTTCCCAAATTTCCACTTCCTCATCAATTTCCCCCTGTATGGAAATAATTACCCTCCTCTCCAATTCAACAAGTTAATAGTGAAATGCAAAGCTTTACAAATTTCTCTGAAGAAGCCTGATTTAGAATTTTATTTTCAAGATACAAAACATTTGCCACCTCTACCAGAAAGCCTCAAGGAGAACAGTTTGGACCACTTCATAACTTCTGGAAGCCTCAGTCTGATGACTATGGGTCCCTTTTGCTTTTTATCAAAACTGAGAAGAATGTTTCCACTTCAGCGACCAGTTCATAGTTAAATAGCAACTGAGCCCAAACTTTAGGGTACAGTAACTCATGTGCTTTTATATATGCTGCAGAGATGGAGATAGTCTGCTATCTACTATCCACAGATAAGCAGACCCTGCTAGATAATATCCTTGTCACAAAACCAAGATAATAAGCCATCAACAACTTGAATGATGGGTCTAAATATACCTGCAGAATGAAAGGTTCTCATCCCACAAGCATGCCTTGTGTGGATGGGACCACTGTGGTATGCAGCAAGGCTCTCAGGTAATTAAAATGGTAGAACATTCTTAGCTCCTCACTCCATCTACTCAACCTGTGTAAACAGTACCCTAAAGATAGAGAAGCAGCATGAAAAGTCAACCCATGATACAATCCCTGTTAACTTTTTCCTATTTAGAATTAAGGGAGAATTCACACAATGCCAATTATAAAAATGGAGTTTTCATATTGCACTTCAGTCTATAGAGATCAACACAATAGGTTGCCGCAGGGATTTTAAAAACCATACATGCATCAAAATCATTTGGGAGGGGGCGTCTGGGTGGCTCAGTGGGTTAAGGCCTCTGCTTTCGGCTCAGGTCATGATCCCAGGGTCCTGGAATTGAGCCCCGCATCTGGCTCTCTGCTCGGTGGGGAGCCTGCTTCCCTTCCTCTCTCTCTGCCTGCCTCTCTGCCTACTTGTGCTCTCTTTCTCTCTCTCTCTCTCTCAAATAAATAAATAAATAATCTTTTAAAAAAATCATTTGGGAGGCTTGTTACAATACAGATTTCTAGACTCCACCCCCAGAGCTTCTGATAGGACCTGTGGATTTGCATTTCCAGCACGTTCCCAGGCTTTGTTCACACTGCTGTTGGTTCAAGGAACACATTTTGGGAATTACTATGTTAAAGCATGGTCATAATGAGGATAGGGTTTTAAGTTCAAATCTCATTTCAGTCAGTTGGAAAATTCTGATGTGACCACCCTAATAAGACTTGACAGTTCAACAAATGTCTGCCCTTGGTTGCAGGGAGAACAAGATGACTATATAGGCATGTGTCTCTACAATCTTACACCTCGTTCTATAAAATCATGCAAACATGTCTGAATTAGTAACTGTAGCTTTGTATACAAAGAGCATACCATTTTTTGAATTTTTAAGACTTTTTATTCTGAAAATTTTGAAACACATTTAGAAATAGATAATGGGATTGGGAGGGAGACAAACCATAAGTGACTCTTAATCTCACAAAACAAACTGAGGGTTGCTGGGGGGAGGGGGTTTGGGAGAAGGGGGTGGGATTATGGACATTGGGGAGGGTATGTGCTTTGGTGAGTGCTGTGAAGTGTGTAAACCTGATGATTCACAGACCTGTACCCCTGGGGATAAAAATATATGTTTATAAAAAAAATAAAAATTATATAAAAAGAAAAAAAAAAGAAAGTAAGAACAGATTCCTGTTTACTTTCAAATATTAAAATGAGACTACCTATGTAGAAAGGAATTGGCTCCTTAAAGTTTTTAAGTATCAAATTTTCAAATTTAATATATTTACAACTGTACTTTAAAATAAAGGCATCATATAATTATAATAATTTAATCATATCCTCATATCCAGAGCCAGTTTTTTAGATTATATTACTTTAATTAAAGTATTCTCTTTGATATATATCTTGATAATCTCATTATAATCAATTGGAAGTGACTTAAATATCCACAGAATACTATAAAAATTAGATTTGTAACAAAACACTCTGAATCACGTGAGAACTATATTTAACGTGAAATGTACTTTGTTATCCCTAAAATCAAATAGACAGTAAAGGAAGGAAATATGAAAACAGTGATATAGTACAAGACCTACGATGGGTGTGCATAAGATCAAAACAATTCATGGATATTAGTTGCGGTCATTTAGTATCTAGTTGATTGACTAAAATGGTATTTTAGCTTTATGTAAGTATATAGAAGATAGCTAGGTCAACATAGTTGTCAAGCATCTGATTTACCGGTGAAAATAATCCACCAGATATCTTCAAAGTACTTAAAAGTTGGGCACTGTGCAAATTGGCTACTTAGTTAACAAGCAATATTTCACAGTTTTAGGAATGATTTTTTCCATCAGGAAAACAGAGCCCCCAAATGTTCAATATTTACAGTTCTATCCAGTGCTGGCTGAGGAAAAAGTTTTAGAAAAGTCCTTTGTGAAGTTACTTAATCTTTCTACACCCCATTGTCTTCCTCTCCAAAGCAGCTGATAACTTTTTATGTTCTAAGATGATAAACAGAAAGGACGAAACTGATTGAATCAAAAATCAAAATGTCTAGGCAAATGAGGGCGGGCAGTCATAAAAGAAGAGTAACTATATAATGATTGCTTTAGGGTAAGATTTTAGACATTTTATCTAAATTTTAAAGCTGTAGAAATTTTGCTATAAGACAGACTATGCAGGGGCGCCTGGGTGGCTCAGTGGGTTAAGCCGCTGCCTTCGGCTCAGGTCATGATCTCAGGGTCCTGGGATCGAGTCCCGCATCGGCCTCTCTGCTCAGCAGGGAGCCTTCTTCTCTCTCTCTCTCTCTCTGCCTGCCTCTCCGTCTACTTGTGATTTCTGTCTGTCAATTAAATAAAATCTTTAAAAAATATATAAAAAAATAAAAAAAAGACGGACTATGCATTATAAAGTTAGCCTGATAAATATCTAAGTATTTAATTTTAATAGTAATCAGTGCTTAATACTTTAATCTGCAATAACCTTAAAATACATAATTCATATAACAGAAACCACTAAAGGCCCTGATTATTCATTTCTGACTTTTGGTAGCATGAAGAACTAATATTACTAATATTAGATCTCTAATTAATTAACAAAATGGTGTTATCATACCTTTCCACCAAAAAATTACACTAGGTAATTTGTGTTTTCCTTTTTTAGCAGGCCAGGATATGCCACGATGATAAATGATGGTCCACGCTTGAGTGATATTATGTTATAAACTCAGAAATCAGTTTAAGTTTGGTATTTATTTTAGGTTGATTAAATCAGAGGGTAAAGATTTCTGAGTCACAGTGCTCTCCAACTTGAAAAAAATCAATAAACCCTAGTTAATCGGCAGGCAACAGCCTAACCAGATTAAGTGTGAGAATCCTGGGACTGCTACAGCAGCTCAGCAAACTTAATCCACAAGTGGATGAGACAATACAAAACACTGCTATTACGTATTTCTTATGTATGCTAACACTATCCATTGGATGAAAATAAAACAAACATCTATGAGGAGAATTAATACATGGTTCTAAGCTTCTTTCCTAGTGCTATAATTGCCTAGATATTAATCTTCCCATGAAACTTTTCCCTTTAAATCTAATAGTTCATATATCAATAGACACTTGAAGCACAGAAATGTTCAATAATGTAATTTTTTAAATTAATTCAATAGAAATTTAAAAAGCTATGGTTTGTAATAAAGATTATAATCCAATCCTCAATAGTTTAACCAAGCATCTCTTTAGTCTGAATTTTAGTCTCTTCATCTGCAAAATGGGAATAGTATCATTATATCCCTGGGTTGAAAAGATAAATGAGATAAATGTTACATAAGTGTGCACAATAAAAGGATTTTCAAGTATGTAAGTGGTCTGCCATCTTTTCTTAAAAACCTTTTTTTTTTTTTTTTTTTTTTTTAATATTTAACTTTTTATTTTTTATAAACATATATTTTTATCCCCAGGGGTACAGGTCTGTGAATCACCAGGTTTACACACTTCACAGCACTCACCAAAGCACATACCCTCCCCAATGTCCATAATCCCACCCCCTTCTCCCAAACCCCCTCCCCCCAGCAACCCTCAGTTTGTTTTGTGAGATTAAGAGTCACTTATGGTTTGTCTCCCTCCCAATCCCATCTTGTTTCATTTATTCTTCTCCTACCCACTTAAGCCTCCATGTTGCATCACCACTTCCTCATATCAGGGAGATCATATGATAGTTGTCTTTCTCTGCTTGACTTATTTCGCTAAGCATGATACGCTCTAGTTCCATCCATGTTGTCGCAAATGGCAAGATTTCATTTCTTTTGATGGCTGCATAGTATTCCATTGTGTATATATACCACATCTTCTTGATCCATTCATCTGTGGATGGACATCTAGGTTCTTTCCATAGATTGGCTATTGTGGACATTGCTGCTATAAACATTCGGGTGCATGTGCCCCTTTGGATCACTACATTTGTATCTTTAGGGTAAATACCCAATAGTGCAATTGCTGGGTCATAGGGCAGTTCTATTTTCAACATTCTGAGGAACCTCCATGCTGTTTTCCAGAGTGGCTGCACCAGCTTGCATTCCCACCAACAGTGTAGGAGGGTTCCCCTTTCTCCACATCCTCGCCAGCATCTGTCATTTCCTGACTTGTTGATTTTAGCCATTCTGACTGGTGTGAGGTGATATCTCATTGTGGTTTTGATTTGTATTTCCCTGATGCCGAGTGATATGGAGCACTTTTTCATGTGTCTGTTGGCCATCTGGATGTCTTCTTTGCAGAAATGTCTGTTCATGTCCTCTGCCCATTTCTTGATTGGATTATTTGTTCTTTGGGTGTTGAGTTTGCTAAGTTCTTTATAGAATCTGGACACTAGTCCTTTATCTGATATGTCGTTTGCAAATATCTTCTCCCATTCTGTCAGTTGTCTTTTGATTTTGTTAACTGTTTCCTTTGCTGTGCAAAAGCTTTTGATCTTGATGAAATCCCAATAGTTCATTTTTTCCCTTGCTTCCCTTGCCTTTTGCGTTGTTCCTAGGAAGATGTTGCTGCGGCAGAGGTCGAAGAGGTTGCTGCCCGTGTTCTCCTCAAGGATTTTGATGGATTCCTTTCGCACATTGAGGTCCTTCATCCATTTTGAGTCTATTTTTGTGTGTGGTGTAAGGAAATGGTCCAATTTCATTTTTCTGCATGTGGCTGTCCAATTTTCCCAGCACCATTTATTGAAGAGGCTGTCTTTTTTCCATTGGACATTCTTTCCTGCTTTGTCGAAGATGAGTTGACCATAGATTTGAGGGTCTATTTCTGGGCTCTCTATTCTGTTCCATTGATCTATGTGTCTGTTTTTGTGCCAGTACCATGCTGTCTTGATGATGACAGCTTTGTAATAGAGCTTGAAGTCCGGAATTGTGATGCCACCAACGTTGGCTTTCTTTTTCAATATCCCTTTGGCTATTCGAGGTCTTTTCTGGTTCCATATAAATTTTAGCATTATTTGTTCCATTTCTTTGAAAAAGATGGATGGTACTTTGATAGGAATTGCATTAAATGTGTAGATTGCTTTAGGTAGCATAGACATTTTCACAATATTTATTCTTCCAATCCAGGAGCATGGAACATTTTTCCATTTCTTTGTGTCTTCCTCAATTTCTTTCATGAGTACTTTATAGTTTTCTGAGTATAGATTCTGTGTCTCTTTGGTTAGGTTTATTCCTAGGTATCTTATGGTTTTGGATGCAATTGTAAATGGGATTGACTCCTTAATATCTCTTTCTTCTGTCTTGCTGTTGGTGTAGAGAAATGCGGCTGATTTCTGTGCATTGATTTTATATCCTGACACTTTACTGAATTCCTGTATAAGTTCTAGCAGTTTTGGAGTGGAGTCTTTTGGGTTTTCCACATATAGTATCATATCATCTGCGAAGAGTGATAATTTGACTTCTTCTTTGCCGATTTGGATGCCTTTAATTTCCTTTTGTTGTCTGATTGCTGAGGCTAGGACCTCTAGTACTATGTTGAATAGCAGTGGTGATAATGGACATCCCTGCCGTGTTCCTGACCTTAGTGGAAAAGCTTTCAGTTTTTCTCCATTGAGAATGATATTTGCGGTGGGTTTTTCATAGATGGCTTTGATGATATTGAGGTATGTGCCCTCTATCCCTACACTTTGGAGAGTTTTGATCAGGAAGGGATGCTGTACTTTGTCAAATGCTTTTTCAGCATCTATTGAAAGTATCATATGGTTCTTGTTCTTTCTTTTATTGATGTGTTGTATCACATTGACTGATTTGCGGATGTTGAACCAACCTTGCAGCCCTGGAATAAATCCCACTTGGTCGTGGTGAATAATCTTTTTAATGTACTGTTGAATCCTATTGGCTAGTATTTTGTTGAGTATTTTCGCATCTGTGTTCATCAAGGATATCGGTCTATGGCTCTCTTTTTTGGTGGGATCCTTGTCTGGTTTTGGGATCAAGGTGATGCTGGCCTCATAAAATGAGTTTGGAAGTTTTCCTTCCATTTCTATTTTTTGGAACAGTTTCAGGAGAATAGGAATTAGTTCTTCTTTAAATGTTTGGTAGAATTCCCCCGGGAAGCCATCTGGCCCTGGGCTTTTGTTTGTTTGGAGATTTTTAATGACTGTTTCAATCTCCTTACTGGTTATGGGTCTGTTCAGGCTTTCTATTTCTTCCTGGTTCAGTTGTGGTAGTTTATATGTTTCTAGGAATGCATCCATTTCTTCCAGATTGTCAAATTTATTGCCGTAGAGTTGCTCATAGTATGTTCTTATAATAGTTTGTATTTCTTTGGTGTTAGTTGTGATCTCTCCTCTTTCATTCATGATTTTATTTATTTGGGTCCTTTCTCTTTTCTTTTTGATAAGTCGGGCCAGGGGTTTATCAATTTTATTAATTCTTTCAAAGAACCAGCTCCTACTTTCGTTGATTTTTTCTATTGTTTTTTTGGTTTCTATTTCATTGATTTCTGCTCTGATCTTTATGATTTCTCTTCTCCTGCTGGGCTTAGGGTTTCTTTCTTGTTCTTTCTCCAGCTCCTTTAGGTGTAGGGTTAGGTTGTGTACCTGAGACCTTTCTTGTTTCTTGAGAAAGGCTTGTACCGCTATATATTTTCCTCTCAGGACTGCCTTTATTGTGTCCCACAGATTTTGAACCATTGTATTTTCATTATCATTTGTTTCCATGATTTTTTTCAATTCTTCTTTAATTTCCCGGTTGACCCATTCATTCTTTAGAAGGATGCTGTTTAGTCTCCATGTATTTGGGTTCTTTCCAAACTTCCTTTTGTGGTTGAGTTCTAGCTTTAGAGCATTGTGGTCTGAAAATATGCAGGGAATGATCCCAATCTTTTGATACCGGTTGAGTCCTGATTTAGGACCGAGGATGTGATCTATTCTGGAGAATGTTCCATGTGCACTAGAGAAGAATGTGTATTCTGTTGCTTTGGGATGAAATGTTCTGAATATATCTGTGATGTCCATCTGGTCCAGTGTGTCGTTTAAGGCCTTTATTTCCTTGCTGATCTTTTGCTTGGATGACCTGTCCATTTCAGTGAGGGGAGTGTTAAAGTCCCCTACTATTATTGTATTGTTGTTGATGTGTTTCTTTGATTTTGTTATTAATTGGTTTATATAGTTGGCTGCTCCCACGTTGGGGGCATAGATATTTAAAATTGTTAAATCTTCTTGTTGGACAGACCCTTTGAGTATGATATAGTGTCCTTCCTCATCTCTTATTATAGTCTTTGGCTTAAAATCTAATTGATCTGATATAAGGATTGCCACTCCTGCTTTCTTCTGATGTCCATTAGCATGGTAAATTCTTTTCCACCCCCTCACTTTAAATCTGGAGGTGTCTTCGGGCTTAAAATGAGTTTCTTGGAGGCAACATATAGATGGGTTTTGTTTTTTTATCCATTCTGATACCCTGTGTCTTTTGACAGGGGCATTTAGCCCATTCACATTCAGGGTAACTATTGAGAGATATGAATTTAGTGCCATTGTATTGCCTGTAAGGTGACTGTTATTGTATATGGTCTCTGTTCCTTTCTGATCTACCACTTGTAGGCTCTCTCTTTGCTTAGAGGACCCCTTTCAATATTTCCTGTAGAGCTGGTTTGGTATTTGCAAATTCTTTCAGTTGTTGTTTGTCCTGGAAGCTTTTAATCTCTCCTTCTATTTTCAATGATAGCCTAGCTGGATATAGTATTCTGGGCTGCATGTGTTTCTCGTTTAGTGCTCTAAAAATATCATGCCAGCTCTTTCTGGCCTGCCAGGTCTCTGTGGATAAGTCAGCTGCCAATCTAATATTTTTACCATTGTATGTTACAGACTTCTTTTCCCGGGCTGCTTTCAGGATTTTCTCTTTGTCACTGAGACTTGTAAATTTAAAAACCTTTTTTTAAAAGATTTTATTATCTATTTGACAGAGAGAGAGAGAGATCACAAGTAGGCAAAGAGGCATGTTCGCTCGCTCTTTCATCTCAAATAAATGAAATCTTTTTTTTTAAAGATTTTATTTATTTGACAGAGATCACAGATAGGCAGAGAGAGCAGGAAAAGCATACTCCCTACTGAGCAGAGAGCCCGATGTGGGGCTTGATCCCACAACCTTGGGATCATGACCCAAGCTGCAGGCAGAGGCTTTAACCCACTGAGCCACCCAGGTGCCCCTGTGGTCTGCCATCTTTAAAGGCAACAGTCTTCTGCTTACCTCCAAAAGGTCCAACCCAGCTGATCAATTTAGGAGGAAAAATTGGAAGGTAATAGAATTTTTTAAGAGACAAACTATTTCTCTGCTTTTCTATGGGCCAGTGGTTTCCAAACTGAAGCTTTCTATCTATATAACAGAATGGAAACCATTATTTTCTAATTCACACTAGAATAATTATGTAACTATTATTTAACCTTTGCTGAAGTTATCCTCTGAGAAACAATGACTTACCAAAAAATAAAATAAAATAAATTTTTTAGATTATTTTTAAAGAGTTTATTTATTTGAGAGAGAGAGAGAGAGAGAGAGAGTGAGAGAGCATGAGAGGGGACAAGGTCAGAGGGAGCAGGGAGCCTGATGTGGAACTCCATCCCCGGACTCCAGGATTATGACCTGTGCCCAAGGCAGTTGCTCAACCAACTGAGTCCCCAGGTACTCCTCAAATTTTAAATGAACAGAGCTTGAGAGAATAGTTGACTTTTCACTGATTGGTTTTACCCTCTCACAGAGCACTTATTCTTGACTGGTGGCCTTGTTCTCTAGGGGTGGATTTCAAAATCTCTAGAGCAATGTTATATGGAATATAACTTGAAAAAGCCTACTTACTATCATAATGCAATTTTATATTTGTAAAATAGAAAAGATAAAATAGTTTCTTAAAGAAGCTATAGAGAATTACATTCTCAGTGGTGTTCAGGGGGACACTGTTTTTATATTTCTTAAAAGAAGGTATGTGTTTGCATAGGTTACAAAAGAGTTTCAGGGGTTTAGTCCCAGCTCCCAACTGGGGAAATGCTTCCATTATGCCTGGATTGCTAATCTGTTAACAGGTCCTGTAAATCACCAGCACTCTAGCAACTGGCTTGAAGTAATGCCCTGAAGATTCTCTAAAAACACGGTAAAGATGGTGAGCAAAGCAATCACTACAACTATTAAAACCAAGCAATGAAGAGCAGGCTGTCAAAAAGCAAATAGAGACATCCTTGGGTCTCTATTTTTGCATGACCAATAATCTCGGATTGCCAGATTTAGCAAATAAATCCCATTTGGGACATATTTATATGAAAACGAAATATTAATTGTTTATCTGAAGTTGAAATTCAGCTGGGCGTCTTGTGTTTTATCTGGCAATCCTTAGTGAAACTTTCCCTCCAGCACATAAATAAGATAACACTTCCCAAAGGATTATGCAATATATCATAGGAGCATATATGTAATATATCAGAGCAAGCAATTCAACTTGATCATTTATTCAGAAACTGTTCTTCTCCCAATGTTTCCCAACAGCTCTTTAATGAGAAAAAGCTGTGCTGTGCATTAGTTTCAGCTATCACTGCTGAGATTCAACCTATGGTAGGGACAGCAAATTAAAACTGACCCCTTTATGGAGGAATCATTATTAACCTTACAAGCTCCATACATAGTCTGTGATCGAGTATCTAAGCTTTCTTTGTGTTGAGAGTGCAGCCTTATATTGGGACTTAGCCTACATAGCCATTCGCCTACCAAATCTAAGTCACTGGAAATTAGGATTGAGGAAATAAAATAAACAAACTAGAAGAAACACGAGGTCACAGAGGAAAGGCTGGTGAGTGGAATGGAATGTAAGAGACCAGAGTTCTCTCTTCTACCATTAAACTGCTGTGTGACCATGTAAAAGTCATTTCACCTCTTTGGGCCTCCGATTCAAAAACAGAAAAATTAGTAAGTTAGACTGGTGAGTAAATCACCAGTCTTTTACTAAGCACCTTTTATACACTAGACACAGAGCTAAGCAGTTGCAATACTCCTCTCAAGGGGCTTATAGTCCACTGTGCTTCTAGTTCAAAGATTCTACACTTTGGATTTTGAAACAATTTTTTCAGATCTTATTTGGGGAGAAAAATATCTAAAACTCACTATGTTACTTATCCAAATTTCTCCAAATTCCTTGTAAAAGTTTGAATAGTTTAAAAATAAAACCATAGTATTTTTAATGGTAAACTTCCAAATTCCTTCCTCAAAGTTCATGGTAACCAATCTCAAATTAACTAAATTCTAAACCTTAGCAATGACGAAACTGCTTGAGGTTTATATCCTGTTCTTTAGAGTGTGCCATAAATGTAATGTTAAAGTGTAGATAACCTTTTGAATGTTTATTAAGAATTACTTGAGTTATAGGTCACATGTAAAGCAGTTTAAAGGCCTATTGACAAGCACATCCCTACAGACTAATATGAGTGGACAGATCTTAGCTTGTCGGTTCAGCTTGGATGAAAACATACAATTAACAGATTGAACAAGCAATATAGATGTTTCCCATCAACCTTTGACAAATGAAAGGTAAGCAGAGCTGTGAGCCTCTCATAATTTGCTGACTTTGTTATGCTGAGGTTTGTGTTATATTGAAAATGCTTTACATCTGTGAATGGAAAATGAAAATCCTGTCAACCATAGCCAAAAGTGTTTTGCACATAAGACGATGTACACTACTTTACTATGGACATTAAGTCAATGAATACCCCTGCAAACCCAGGCCAGAGTAGATGGACATTTTAGCATTAGTGTCAGGGCAGCTCAAAAACAAAAATGAAACAAAAAATAAACCAAACCAACCCCCACCAGATTGCAAATTTATACTACGACTGATCTGATGTTCAAAGAACAATTCTCCCTTTAAAAATAAACATGTAACACTGTTGATATTTTCCCAAGTTGAGTTATTTTGAAAAGAGGGAGCCAAAAAACTAAATATGGGCAATCACGTGTGACAGTATATAAAATTGATCATACCATCATACCCTTTATTTTGATCATAAACCATCATGAAGTTTCAGATGGAAAATTTTTTAGATCACTTTTCTTAAAGTAGCACATAGTAGCAATCTTTATCAGACAGAAATATGTTGTCTGCAGTGGCTATTAATTAGTACCCAGACTCTCATGATTACAAGTGTAACTTAAGGTATAAACGGTGTAATAAAATGAGCAATTTGGAAATTTGGAACAAAAAAATCTGACTTTCAGGCCCTACTTCCACAATTATGAAACTCTTCTCCTGTGTGGTGGCTTTGAGCAAGCTACTTGATCTTCCTGTACCCCAAGTCTTCTTTTCTATGAAATAGGATGATTATTAGTACCCATACCACATGAGGCTCAAATTGGAATTATGTGCATGGAAAGACCTAACTTCTTTTTTTTTTTTTTTAAAGATTTTATTTATTTATTTGTCAGAGAGAGAGCGAGCGAGAGCGAGCACAGGCAGACAGAGTGGAAGGCAGAGTCAGAGGGAGAAGCAGGCTCCCCGCAGAGCAAGGAGCCCGATGTGGGAATCGATCCCAGGACGCTGGGATCATGACCTGAGCCGAAGGCAGCTGCTTAACCAACTGAGCCACCCAGGCGTCCCGAAAGACCTAACTTCTTAGTTACAAAATGTTAATTATAACAAAACTAATGATAGTAGTAAGTCCATGTCATAACTGTCCTTCGAAGGTGTTTCATTAGTATTCATTTAAACAATTTTTTTAAAAAGATGGGATGGGCTTCACTGTTGAACAAAAGCAAATACTCTACAGAATGAACTGGCTTCCATACTCGGGTTATTTTCACATCTTTGGGTAGATCTTCTCTATTCCTCATGACCTTGTTGCCTTTCAGGTTTTGGCTCCAGACTTCCTCCTAGGGAAGGACTTCCCTGACCACACCTGCTATAGCACTGCCTCATATCTCAATCTCTATTGAATTACCTTGTTTTATGACATGGAATGTGTTGTCATCTGCGATTATCTTTTTAGTTTTTTTGAAATTATCTTTTTAAACGTAGTTCTCTTTCTTGCCTGACAAGAACATGAGCTCCAAGAAGGCAGAGAACCTATTGTCTCATCCACATATTTACTTCTGTATTCCTAGTGATTACACAAAGTCTTGGTATATAGAAGGATTTCATAAATATTTACTAAATAAACAAGTGAGCAGATCTCCTAATCCCTTGAAGCAATATAATTGATTTTTTGTTTTTGATCAAGTACATAGGCTTTAGGTCTGTCATTACTGTGCTCAAAATTTTCCAAAGTTGTTCCATGGAGGGTTTTTCTAAATGTAGGCCCAAGTTTATTTTTTACCTAGTCAAATGAATGAAGACTCAAGTCAATTCTCCAGGTGAGTAATTAGAATAAAACTTAATTCTTCAGACGAATTCCAAAGAATTGATTATTTCTCCAGAGACCACTGGGCTGCATTCAAATCACCATTTCACTGCAGACTCTGAATGATCCAATTTACAAATCCCCATGAATCAAATTAACTAGATAACTGCCAAAATGTAATCCCATTTGAGGAGTGAAATATCTGGTTTTATTGTCTATATTAGTTAAATGAACTCCATTAGTTAAACTACACTTCCATTTGTACTGTTTTAAGATAACCTGTTGTAAGCTTTTAGCCTTAAATATGGCTAGCTATAGTCCTAAAATTGGCTCAATTTTCCGTATATTATTCCAAAATTGGTATCTCATTCTTTTCCCCCCACCACCACAGAATTAAAACCCTATACACTTACCCCATAGAGATATAAACATCTCACCAAGGTTTTATATTAGAATTATAAATAAATTGCCAATTTCTTCTAAATGACTCATTGTTTATAAAATCAAATGTAACTTTACCCGAACAGGTTGATGTTACGAAAACTTCATGAAAATTAAAGTTTTTGCCTTAGAAGAGAAAACCAGTTTATGGTCTTATAAAATTTCTGTGAGATTGTCAATTAAAAATCCATCCCAGGGATTATACACCTGAATTATAGACATATAATGCTTTTGCCTGTGCTTCTTAGCAGGTCTTAGGTACAATTCCGATATCATTTATCCTTTTTTATCCCCCGGTAAAGACTTTTACATTTTCATTTCAGTTCCCATTCTTTAAACATCTGGCTGCAGCTATACCTGCAGTTTCCTATGAATGTGGACAATTATGGTAGGAGTTATTGTTCTATTCTTGTGCATTAGCACCTGTTACCATTATAAGGCCCACAAGCAAATGGCTCAGAAATAATAGCAACAGATTTAGAAATGAAATAGTCATAACGCTTTTGTGCTTATATAGCACTGTTTTTCCCCTAGTAGACATCTTTATGAAAACCATTTCATCAATCCTCTAAGTCAGGGGTTGGCAAACATTTTTTTTTTTCCTTCAAAGAGACGCAGAGTGAATTTTTTAGGCTTTGCAGTTATATAGAATCTGTCTGAACTACGCAGCGCTCATCCCTTATAGTGCAAAAGTGATATGTAAATAAATGAATGTGGCTATGTTTCAATAAAGCTTTGTTTATGGGCACAGAAACTGGAATTTCAAATAATTTTCATGTCACAAAATATTATCCTTCTTTTGATGTTCTGTTTTAACCATTCAAAAATGTAAAAATAATTTTTAGCTTGCAAATCATACAAAAACAGAAGGCAGGCTATATTTGGCTGAGGATCATAATTTGCCAACCCCTGCTGAGTTGTCCCTTGACATTTGTACATGGCAGAAAATATTTTCCTTTTTACCTCCGATAATGACAGATACGGCGCTAAAAAGTTAAAGAAGTTGTAGCAAGTTCTAGAAGAATTTATGGCCATTAATTCACTCAGCAAATTATTTGTTGAGTGCCTAGCTGGCTTGAAACAAATTGCTATCTCCTTGTATATAACAGCAAGGGTCTCCCAACATTCAAATATTATTACGTGCTTCACCTCCACAGGCCATACAAGTTTCTCCACAAGAAAAAAGGTCTTGTTTTAGAGCTTAGTGACTCTACACCCAGTAGCTGAAAGACCCATACAGATTTTTCAAAGAAACTAAAACTACAGCAATAAGGCACAAACAGAAATGGTACTCAGAATTCAATAAAATTAAGCTAAAAACAACATGAAAACTTCCAGGTCAAAATGTTTAAAATATATGATCTACTTTAAAGTTAACTCTTCAAAGATTCAGATAGCATTGTGATATGAGGACCAAATAGCAAAATTACGACTGTAAACAGAGTTTGATCCTTGGTTTTGGGAACTCAAATAATAGCCCAGTGCTCTAAAATCTCCAGTCTCAAATATGATATATAATGAACCTTTCTAAGAGTATTTCCATGACTACAAAATTATTTTTTAAAATTTCTGTTTAGCATCCCAAACATCAAGGGGTCTAATTAATTTAGAGAAAGGCAGTTCCTACTAAAACAGATCATTTTTCCCTCTGAGGTATGAGTTAAAGTACAACTGATATCCTCTATTTGGAAAACATAGGTCTACATTAAATGTGTATATATTCTCTATGGAACCCCCAAGCAACACAACTTAGTTTTATAACCTTTATTTCTTTTTTGAATTCAGTTATCATTCATTTTCATGTAGATTTATTATAAATCACATATTCTGCATACTGAATGAATAGAATTTGCAGTATTCAAAGAACAAGGTGGTCCACTAAGCTTTGGGCCACATCAGTTCTGAAAGCCGCAAGTATCAGGCTGTAGAATTCCCTATTGGCTAGGTTTTAGACCTGAACATGTACTAACATTATATTTAGAAAACTGACCAAAGTCTTATGGCTCTTCATCATCCTGGAGAGGGTAATGCTCCAGAAGAGTAATGTTGGATGATGATAGATGATAACATGCGTACAATTTTACTGAGTAGTTTGTGCCTCATGAATAAGGATCTAAAAAAATTCAGTGGATGGGTCACGGAATAAAGAATGTTCCTGGCTAGCTCTGTATAAAACATGTAGCCACTTGGGGTGCCTGGCTGACTCAGTGGGTAAAAGCATATGACTCTTGATCTCAGGGGCCCCGCATTTGGCATAGAGCTTCCCTAAAAAAAATTATTAAAAATTGTTTTAAAGCATGGAGCCACAACTCTCGGTCATGAATGCTGCTGATAGGAGACATACATTCTTTAATATCTCCCTTAAACCAAGACCTATATTCTTACTATTCATTTAGTATGCTTGGAATAATGCACTTAGTTACCTTATTATCGTCTAAGTACTATCAATATGCTTTACTAAATGCAAGAGGAAGCTTCACATTTCTAGCTCATTTTGCAGTGAAGTGATTAGCTTCCACTAAATCTCCTGATAAGCCCTAAGAATGCAGAGTCCTAACAATTCCCAATCAATTCTGTTTGGCCTTATGATTCATTGTTACGTGCATGAGCTGGTTCTCAGTAGGCAACATGACCTTCAATTTTATATGAAAAGTTAAAAATTTTTTAAAAGTTATATTGAGAATGTCCAACACAATGCAAAAGTGTTATTTTATTTAGGAATTTAGGACTTCTGAAGGGTCCAAAAGAAAAAGGAGCAATATTCCTATAAAAATATTGTTCTGCATGACCATAAAGCAAAGAGAGATTTTCAAAATTGTATGAAGAGAGGTACTTAGTCAAAATAAAAAATTTAGAGTGTAAGTACATATAGTGTAATTTGATGTTGAGAAGTGGGAAGTGAGGATGTTGTGTCAGTTCTTCATCCTTACATAGGAGTAAATGCTTTAACACTATGAAAGATACTGAAAGTCAAAATCCCTCTATTCTAAATACATAGAAATGATAGATTATTCATAAAAAAGATAAAAGCAAAAACAACAACAACAACAACACCGGCTGTGTTCAAAGACAAGATTAACATCTCCTTGGACTGGGAACAGAAGAGAAACTGCAAAGCAGTGTGAAACAAATGATGTGCTGGGTTGTGAGCCCAGAAATATGCAATGCTACCCAGGACTTCAGCTCCAGAAGGGTGTCAGGTATAAGTATACTGAGGCAGGTTAGGTGAGTAACAAAGGCTTCTTGAACAGAGTTACAGATCTATAATCAAAGGCTGACCTAGAGAGAAAAGAACAAGGCACAGGCTACAGCCTGGAGCTAAGTGAGAATTAGTGAGATCCCTAAAACATAATGAGCACTAAGAAATCAACACTAAAATGACAGTCTTCAACCCCTAGATGTATGGAAACTTTAAAAGCACTGTTAAACATTAAATGAGTTAAAAATGAAATCACAATAGAAGTTTAAAATATATATATTTAGAAATTAGAGACAGCAAAAGTACTACATGGCAACATTCGCGGGATACACCTAAAGGTATACAATGGGGTAAACAGACAGCATTCAGTGCCTTTATTAACCAATCAGAAAGGTGAAAAAATAAGTAAGTAAAATATTTCAAGAAGTTAGAAAAAGAACATCAGACTGAACTTAAAGTTAAAAGGAAGGAAAATAAAAATATGCACTAGGAATTATTACAATAGAAAGTAGAAAGCAGAGAAAGGAACAAAAAATGAAAATCTGGTTCATTATAAAAGGTATAAAATAAACAATCATTTCGCAAAACTGATAAAGAGAAAAATTAGATAAAAGGACTATTTTTTAGGAAAATGTAAAAAACCAAAACAATCTAAGGAAGACCTAAAAAACTAAAAATGAAAACCAAACAATAATCATTAAACAAATGCAATGTGTAATCAAAAGTCTCCCACTTGAAGATATAACAGGTTCACACAATTTCCGATGCAAAATTTATCAGTCTTTCAAGAAATACATAATTTCTGTATATAAACTATTTTAGAGACTAAAAAAAAAAAGAGCAAATGCTATCCAACGCATTCACTGTAGCTCATATCACAACACAAAATCTGACAAGGAAAATTTGAGAGAGAAGAATTCCAGACTAATCTTACTTATGCAGAAATCTCTTAAAGAATAGCGAATCAAATCCGGGAATGTGATAAAGAAAATATATCATGGCCAAACTGAGTTTAGCCAAGAAATGAAGGGCAGGTTCAGCACTGGAAGAATTAATCAGTGTGATTAACCCAATTAACAAAATAAAACAACAAAAATATATGTGACCTGAATAGATGCAGAAATAGCATTTAACAAAAATCAGCATTTTTCGTGTTTAAAATCCTATTTTTATATAGCAAATTAGGAATACATCAGTAGTTCCTTAACTTCTTGAAGATTATCTTTTAAAAACTTAAACATAATAATGCTATGATTTTAGAAGTGTTCCCATAAAAGTCAGGACAAAGACACCCATTCTCACCACTTCTATTTAATATTCTAATCAAAGTCCTAGACAGTACAATAAAACACGGAAAATAAAGCAGATATAAAAATGGAAAGGATGAGGGGCGTCTGGGTGGCTCAGTCATTAAGCATCTGCCTTCAGCTCAGGTCATGATCTCAGGGTCCTGGGATCGAGCCCTGCGTGGGGCTCCCTGCTCCACAGGAAGCCTGCTTCTCCCTCTCCCACTCCCCCTGCTTCTGTTCCCTCTCTTGCTGTGTCTTTCTCTGTCAAATAAATAAATAAAATCTTTTAAAACAACGGGAAGGATGAGATAAAACCGTTATTATTTGCAAATGACAGAAATGTCAACATAGAAAAATCCAAGAGTAAGTACAAACTATCAGAACTAACAAGAAAGTTTGGCAAGGTTTCTGGAAACAAAATTGATATATTAAAATCAATAGCAAACCCCTATGCAAATAATAGCCAATTAGATAATTCAATAAGAACTAAGATACTATTTATAGTATTAACAAAGGCTAAAAAGAACCTGAGAATAAAACTAGCAGAAGCTCAGCAAAACTTTTATAGAGTAAGCAGCAAAAATTATTGAAGGACATAAAAGATTATAACAAATGGAGAAATAAAATATGTTCATCAGTTGGAAGACTCAATATCATAAAAACATGAATTGTACTCAAATTAATCTATAAATTTGATGCAATGCCAATCAATCAAAGACACGAGAAGCAAATTGAAACCACAAGTCACAAACTGGGAGACAACTGTAAAGATCAGAACTACAAAGATTAGTACCCAGTATTTACTTTTTTTTTTTTAATAAAAAGATTCACAGACCTGTACTCCTGGGGATAAAAATATATGTTTATAAAAAATAAAAAATTAAAAAAAAACACAGGGGAAAATAAAAACTATCTCATCGAATGTTCCTAAAAATTTCTCTCCACTTTATTAATCAGCCATCAACCTGGCACTGAAAACCCAAGATAAGCTCAAGCAGAATGAAAAGTTTCATATTGAGGAATTAAGTTGGCATTTTGCAGCTACATGTTGACTACACGTGCCACTAAAGATTTCCAAATATTAACCCCCCAAATACTAAATTCTATAAAACATCAAATGATGTAATGGTCAGAGAAGTTGATTTAAATACATATTAATGCAACTTAATGCTACACCCCACCACCAAATTGTAGTAGTTAGAAGGGAAAGTAAAGAAGCCTAAAAATTGTGAGCTGCAGATAAATTCCGAAATTTCTTACAAATTGTTGCTAGGCTGCTTTAATGACATTTGGCTTTTGAAGTCAAATATCTTACACAATAATTACCTAAAATTTCACAGATAGATGATAGATGGAGAAGGAAAGAGGGAGGGCGAGGAAGGAACAGAGGCAGAGACCTCATTCTGCTGCCCAAGATCCTGGAATTTCCTATCCAAAAAGCTGGAAGCCATTTCCAAGATTTGTAAGGGTCTCTTCCCCAAGTCCTTACCCCTAAAGGCAGATGTGACTTCTCTGTACACATCACCAGGTCCAACAGGGTCAAGAATAGCTGTTTGCAAGATGTGGCCAGAGATTATACATGGGCTGGAATGCCAACTGTGTGTATGTTAGGACACTTAAAGGTACCCAAGTGTTCTAAATTTGACCCTGGCCCTCTAGGTCACTAAAAAGGTATATTTGTCAAATTAATTTTATTTAAAAGTATGCCAGTTTAAAATATAGCTTTTTAAATTTTTATTGATATGGTAAGTCAACCTCCATATATATGTACTCATACTCTGAGGCCTGGTAAATTTTAGGGGTGGGCCTGGATTTATCCTTTTATCTTTTTCTTTTCCTGCTTCTCCAAAACCTGTTTCTGTACTGGTCTATTAAAAAGAAGTTTTAAAGATAGAGATAGAAATAACTGTCATGCCTACCTCACAGAGTTGTGGTGAGACTTAATTGACTTAATGGATGCAAAAAGGCTATGAGGCCAGTCGGCATTAGACAAAAGACATTGCACATCTTGTTTTTCTGGCATAGTCTTCCATTTTATACATGTTGGCCATGAAATAGTCTGAATTTCTGCTCTGTGGATACCTTGAGCACTGCTGATTCCACCTTGATGCACATTAAGTAATGAAGGCACTTGGCTTAGGGTAGGTCTTTAGACTACTCAACACTGAACTTATAGGTAGTTCTTGTATACTTCTTCTGGAGAGCTCTCTATCTCCAGTCCCTTGGAGTCTTACTTTTAACCTGATCTATGTCCTACTTGATTTTCCTTAAATTTATTCATAAGCCAGATGTTAAGAACAGTTCTTATTTAAAAAACAAAAGAATAGTTCTTATTTATCCTCAGTCTAAACCTCAACAACAGGTATTAATCACCCTTGTTTGGAACCAGTTTATATGATACCAACTCTTTCAAACATCCAGAAAAAGATACCCCAACCCTTCTCATGCCTCTCCTCACTTTAAAGCCAAAACATTCTAGCAGGTACTAAGCATTTTAGCATTTTATAGATGAGGAGCCCAGACTCAGAGTGATATGGCAACATGTCTGCAATCACATGACAAAGCACATGTTTGTCAAACCTAGGACTGGAATTTAGGGTGGCCTGCTTACAAAGTCCATGCACTTCTCCTATGTTTAAGATAACTTAGTAAACCTTGAAGGTATAATAAATTACACTGCTCTCTTTTTATTTATTTATTTATTTATTTATATTTATTGGTGTGTGGGGGGACTCATGCAGCTACAATAAGAAAAATAGGGAACACAGGATCAAGTTCACTACAGGCCTTTTCTAGAAAGCCAAGAGAAAACCAGTGGTGCTCCACATCCCTGTAGCCTGCCCATGGCTAAGGCAAAAAGGGTCCTTACAGTTGACACATGGTTCAACCCAGTTCATCAGGGTCAGGCAGTGATCAGAACGGAGGACCAAGGTTGCCAAGCAGGGGGACTTTGGCCATGGTAGCTATTTAGAATAAGATTGGAAATGACCATTCTGGTCCACTTACCGGCACAACTGAAAGAAAGAGATCTGCCTAAGGATGCAACCCATCTGTATTCTCTAAAGATTGAAGTTGATCACTGACTATATATATATCACCTTCTACTTTTTAACTAATATGTACTTCAAGGCATTTTAAATATTATTATGTTGCATATAATTTGGTTGATCAAGTTAATTTTTGCAAGAGTTCGCAGGCAGCATGAGGCCTTCCTCTCCCCGCCCCCAATCACAGAATCACAATTGGCTAGGCATCAAACTTAAATCCTGAAAAACTCAAAAAGAAGGTTAGCATTTAGAAACCCAGGAAGCTCAACTGGACTCTTACTTACAGGAAAAATACATCTCTCATTCTTAACTATTGTTTTCTTTGCCCCATAAATGTATCTACCCTAGATGTTCTTTTGTTGGCCTACCAAAAAACTTTAGTTCAAAAAAGATGTCAAAGGAAATTTAATCATCAAGGTAAAAAGCCACAGCTCTATTTTCTCTAGTTTTGAGTCACCAGAATAGCTTCCTATAGCATCTCAGATTTTATATTCCAGACTTTCTTAACTATCTGTTCATGAAAAATGTTCAATCTTATCTGTTCTATTCCCCAGAATGCTCTTTCAAACTATATATGACAGATGCCCAAAGTTCATTTATCTCTACCTAAAGTCTAACAGTTGTTTTGCTTAATGTTATACATTAACACATATATTATACAGAGAATAAAATCTTGGTGGTGTGAGAAAATTGTGATTCTTTTACAAAGTCTAAATTCTAAAATACTTTAATTAATGCAATAGCTTTATTACTTTCATTTGCAAACAACAATTCTTGCTAACCCCTAAGTGTTACTAGTAGTGGTCCCTTAGGACATTTAATGAGTAGATAAAAATAATTTGAACTACTATATTGATTACTTGTACATAAATGGATGCTTGAGTAGAAACATGTTTTGGAAATGTATTCCTCTAAAAGTTTAAACAACTAGTCTAGGTATCTTGTATTAGTATATTAATTTTAATCATTTTTATGAATATAAATTAATGGATTGTTGCCATATTATATTGCTATGTTAACTATATTGTCCCTTTTCTTGTTATCTTAAGTAGATAATTGATTTAAGAAGGACATACATCATTCCCCTCTTCTAACCCAGTTCCAACCAAAATTTTAAACTACTAGCAAATGAATAAAAGGATCTGCAAACAAAAATATGAGTTAATATAATGAAATTCATCAAGTTTTTCTTTTCAGAAACTAGAAAGCATTGCTACTCTGTGAACTTCATCCATTCATATTTAAGAACCTCTGGATTTATTTATTTATTTATTTGACAGCGAGATCACAAGTAGGCAGAGAGGCAGGCAGAGAGAGAGAGGAAGGGAAGAAGGCTCCCTGCTGAGCAGAGAACCCCCCCCCATGCGGGATTCGATCTCAGAACCCTGAGATCATGACCTGAGCTGAAGGCAGCGGCTTAACCCACTGAGCCATCCAGGCGCCCAAGAACCTCTGGATTTAAAGCTTTCCACTTCTTCTAGGAGGAGAACAGATTGATCAGTGAGTTGCTTCTTGTTTCCATCTTCCAATACTTTAAGTTTCAGGGTTTTAAATTGTAAAATCAGGGCTACAAGATAAAACTAAGCAGATGTTTTTAAATTATAAAAGTATAGAATATGTTCCATTGGTGTTAGAAGGATAAGGAGAAGTGAAAGAAAACATTAATGAGTTTTGGTTTCAAAAGAAAATTCCACTACCTAAAAGAGATAAGAAGCAATATAAGAAAAACAAGTATGGGAAAACAAACAAACAAAAAGAGGAAACTACATATTCTCCAACTAGATTATGGCAGTAACTTCCCAACTTGTCCCCAGGCCCCAGTATGGGCTTTCTTAAATCCAACTCACATCCAAATAACCCAATTCATCTTCATAAAATAAGACTTCCACCCTTATAACCTTGTACAAAAGCCTTTGGGAGCAAACTGTTGGTTACAGGATCAAGTCCAGACTTTTCAGCTGTCTATAATCTGGTCCACTCCTACATATCCAAACATTCTTTATCCTATCCCCAAAGCAATCTCCCAACCCAGTCAGCATGGTTTCTTCCAACAACCGTGCTTATTTAACTTTGACTTACTTACAGGGGCAGCTGCTCTCCCAGTTTTGAAAGCCTACCTATGCTTTAAGACACAGCCCAAGATAATTCATACAGATAATTCAGCATAACGGAGTCTTACTTCCCAGAGCCCTAATATACTAGTATTCTGTTCCAAAGATTCTTGCATGTGATTTTATGCTCTGCTGTATTCTTCTCCAATTGTTATGTTTCATTAATTTCTCCCTCAAGAAAATATAACAGAGCTCTTTTGGTGTATACAGAGCTCTTATCGTGTATAAGTAATATCTATAAAACTATAAAAAGTGTGTCTCAGCTGGGGGGACAGATGCCCCAAGTTTGAAAATGTCTGTGTGGAGGGGTGCTTTTGGTTCTTACAGTGATGGAGAGATGCTGCTGGCATTTAGTTAGAGAAACCAGGGATGATATTTATCATGCCATGGTGTGGGGCAGTCCCATAGTATAAAGAATTCTCTCTCCCAAAAAGTTACTAGATAAGGCCCCAAAATTAACCAGACAAGACTCATGGACTCAATGAGTTTATTGGTTCAAAGGAAAGATGGTATGAGAGTCATGCATAAAAATGTTATATCTCAGCACATAAACTATTTGGTGTCAGGACTACATTGGTTATTTTCCATCAATTGCTCACAGTATCTCATGCTGGGCTGGATACTTGGTAGGTACTAGGTAAAGCTTACTGAGTTGAAATATATTTTTTTCCTTAAATATTTTATTTATTTATTTGACAGAGAGATCACAAGTAGGCAGAGAGGTAGACAGGGGGGTGTGGGATGCAGGTTCCCTGATGCAAGGCTCGATCCCAGGACCCTGAGATCATGACCTGAGCCGAAGGCAGAGGCTTAACCCACTGGGCCACCCAGGTACCCCGAAATATATTTTTTGAGAACCCTAAAACTCGGTGTTTATTATGTCATTCAGGGGAAGGATAGTTGTACAGATTATCATGTCATCCTCACTGCATTTTGAAATCAATAAAGAAGACAAAGCTGTGACAATAGACTTTGCTAAACCTCCTCAGGGCCAGCTATGAAGTTTCTGGAGTGCAAAAAGCAGCCTCTGACAATAAGTAGTAGGAGACTGGGAATAAAGGGTTGGTAAAACACCGGAAGCCTCAGTTTCTTCTCTTAAACCATGGGTTTGCTGTAGAACACTTTACCGTATCCACATTGGTGCTGACTAACTGCAGATTTGCTTTCTTTTTTCATATCCCTCTTCTTGACTATAATAATCATAAACTGCATACATTGCCGAAGAAAAATTTACTCAGCTCATCTATACAATATTCTTCCTTTGTTTATAACCAAATTTTATTCATCTGTACCTCTTGTTGGGATGCAACAGTTAAATAAAATGACAAATAGTTTTCATTATACATGTCTACAATGAAAAAACACATACATGCATATTTAAGAACACTACTTTGAATGTACATTGTGCCTTTCTTCTGAAAGGAACACATTTTTTTTTTTTTTGCATTTGCCCTTACAAAAGCACTATGAAATGATCATCCCATTTTATTTTTCTGCAGAAACTGTGGTCCCCAGAAATAAAGTAACTTGCTAGAAGTCACATAGTCTGTGTTGAGGCGTGGACGAGAAGCCAGAGCTCTTGACTCCCTAGACAATATATTACTCGGGAGACTTTATTTATCTGTCTTTATTGCTTCACAGATAAGAAGAGCCCTCCAGGAAAAGCAACAAATCTACATACCATCCGAGATGCTAGACTTCTGCAATCTGTTTGGTTTTGCAGGATTTTCTATGTTACACTGTTCTTAGTTAACTCTACACCAGAGCAGGCGGGAGATCAAAATTTGTCATTTGCGAAAGTTGGCGTCAATCTGCACTGATCAACAAATTCTAACTCAGTAAGTTGAGCTTGCTCTAAAGGAACAAATGTTTGAATTGTCTCATGCCTGCAACTCTCATGTAAAATAATAACATTTTGATCAGGGAAAGAATTATAGTATCTTACAAACTACCACAAGTCCAATAAGCTATAGAATCTACTTTAATAGAAAATGAAGATTCTGTTGTATGTGCAATGGAAATTTTTGGAATAAAAAGCACAAAAGCAGATTGGTCCAATGAAGACTAAGTGTTCACTATAATGTCTTCCTATTAATATTCCCAATAAATTCTTAAAAATTAGACATACTCCCTTTCCCTCTGCCCTTCCCCCTACTCATGCTCTCTCTCACTTGCTCTATCTTAAGTAAGTAAGTAAGTAAATAAATAAATAAAATCTTTTAAAAAATTAGATATACAAAGGTATCTATATTTCAGAGATACCTACTTGAATTAACAGAAATTCTAAGTTAGTTGGTTTGCGGCGGGGAAAATGCAGTTGACTTGGAAAATTGGATGTTGGACTTCTAATATATTTTGGGGGTAAAACCCCTCATGTCTGTCAGGCCACCTTAAGGAATCAATCAGATGTAACATTTATGACTAATCACTTCAAATAGATTACAGACCTCTTAGGGGCAAAGAGAATTCCTCATAGGCTCATCATTAGGAATAATGAGATAAGGAGGGTAAAGGGATTACCCAATGTCTGACACAAGATGAGTAACCACCGAATGAAAGCATCTATAGTAATGTTTTTATTCACTCTCTTGCCCGGCACAGTATTTGGATATTGCAGGTAGTAAGTGCTTATACATACTATTTAGCGTCTAATTTTCAGACAAAGAGAATGCTCTCTACATTTTCAATAGTAAAATAAATGAAATTTACTGGAAATGGTATATTACATTTGGGAGTGCCAAAAACTAAGCATGGATAGCAGCATAAAGGCCAGTGTTGGTGTCTAACACCTATGACATAAAACATTTTTCTAGATTTCTTAGTAGGGTTGATGTGACTCCAGTGCCTTTGATACTTGGCTATAACCAGTGAAAAGCAACTTCCAAACTCATTAAGCTGGTAAATATGGTAGATTCTTGGAATGTATGGATTTAACATTTGTAATTTCAACGCTTCATGAGATGACTCCACAGGCCCATGACCTGTAGTTAACCTATAATGTTGCTAACACATGAATTTGAATCTTCGGATTTGAGAGGCTGGTATACTATAGCTAGTGAGCAAGCTGGCCAACTGCCCAGCATCCAAAACTCTATGCCTTTCTATATATATTGGGATATATGCAGCATCTCTACTATAATGATAAAATATAACTTGATTTCTACATGAAAAATAACCCTGAAAAGATAAACTGCTAGTGCTAATACTGGCAGTGAAAAGAAAGTGCTAGTTCTTAGAGAATGGCTTTGTAAATGACTTCAGTCTTGTATTTATAGAATCATTAATGGTCTGAAAAGGGTCTGTTAAATTTTTCAGTTATACTTTACTGCATTTTATGAGGGAAATTATATGCTAGAGTGATATTTGAGGATATGGGGAGTCAAGAAGGTCTCAGGGCCTATCCCTTGTGAATGGAGAAGGTGTGCTGTCCTCCCATTATGGTGCTCCATTAGAAACAATAGCATGTCACTCTCAATGGGTAAGTTTATAAAAAAATATTGCAGAAACTATTTTATGTATTATCTCCCAGGCTACTCTAGAGACTGAGGGCTAGTAATCGGGTTACAAGGACAGTTGAAGCATTATTAAAATTCCACAGAAACAATTAAAATGCATGCTCACTCTAAAACTGCAGGTCCTTATTAATTGACATTTTGCAAACAGAGATGCCTTTAATCTTCGCTAAATAAATGTAAATGTATTCTTTAAGTCTTAGCAACATTATGTAGCAGTTGGCACTTAGTCAAAATTTTCTATTTCCACCTGATTTATCTTTGAATATAATTTATGCCTGGTGTTGCTTTTGTTATATTCATTTTAAGGATTCATTTGTTGAAAGCTCAACCACTGTATCTTTAAAAAGAATGATTTTTCACCCTAAATAAAGCATCGTGGTTTTGCAACACACTTGTGTTGATTTTAAACATCTGAGAATTAAAAACACATTTAAGTTTGAAATGCTTGTGAGTTAAGGTGTCAAAATGCACAAAGAATTGTAAAAGAGAACCATAAAGACAAAGACTACATAGATTTCAGCTATAATACAGGGTGCTGGGGAGAGGTTAGGACATAATACATTTGTATTGAAAAGTATAGGATTCCCTCACTGTCTGAAAGGAGAACAGTCCTATGAAACCTTTCATAAGCCAAATGGTGTAACATGAAGAATCAATTACCATTAATTTATATGAAAACATTTTTGAGAATTCCCAGACCTGAAAAATAAGCTCTCTTACACTTTTCTGATACCTTAGGATACATCATGCTAAAAGATGCACAAAATAAATCCAGATGAAGCACAGATGTTCACAGACACAGTTCAAAGCTATGGTGGCTTGAGGTTGAGATGCTCAGCGTAGTTCCTGGGGAAGGAGCTTGGTGCGGCCATTCTCACTGCTCAAGGTGCCAGCTGCCTTTATAACAGCTAGTTGCAAAACCAATGCTGAATGCTATTTTTGCTTTTTTCCACAAAAGCAAAAATCCTCCCCGGATTCCTTTCCGTTAGCGAAAACAGGTATTCATGCCTGTCATTCCTAAAAACGAAGTAGTGTAACAGGAACTTTCAAAAAGCAGGGGATTCCTATATTGCCTTGCTCACCAAAATTAAGTGTTTCTGAGACTATCTCAATGGCCAGTGGGGACTTTCAGCTTATTTAACACGGGTGATTTCTAGTGACAAAGAATCAAAAGGATAGGAAAACAGTAGGGCAACCTATGGTATAAAATAATCTTAATCTCTTCTACCAGAACAACACTGTGAAACATGGTATTTTATTTTTCTTTTCAGTGGCACCATCAGGCTTCTGCTTTGTGCAGAATGACTTAATTTGAATCCAAAAGTGAAAGCTTCAATAGTGGCTCATTTTGTAGTCCTGAATTCCTCCAAAGAGCTTAAGTATTATGACCTCTGTCAACACCCTCCTGATGAGGTAGGCATAATCAGGGGTACAAGGGCAGAGAATAGTTGAGGGAAGATCTTAAGTATCATTCTATACCAGTTCGCTGAGAACCAGATGATAAGAGCCACCATTTATTGAATATATACCTTTTGTCAGGCTTCACATACATTAGTTAGTTTCTTTAATTTGGCTAATGGGTATGCACTTTTTGCTAACTGTATTTTATAGCTAAGCACATTTCAATTCAGTGAGGCTTGTTCATCCATCTGTTTGTTCATTCTGTAAACAATAAATGAACATCTACTATGTTAAATAAAATGCCCAATGTATAATGTAATCTCTTGGGATCCAGCATCTGGTGTCTGATTGAAACACTTCCTCCCACAGGAGAACAGGTTTTGGTTCTCAGTGGTGTCCCCTCTCTTCCTGTTGCAACACCCATTCTGACAACCAGGCATAAACACTACTGGACATAACACTGGGCAAGGTGAGTAAAACGTTAACAACCTTAATTTGCACCAGAACAGTTATGCGAAGGATGGGCAGTGACCTTCCCAACTCTAAGGGTTATCATACTGTAAGACCGGAGGATTCAACCTAGACTATACTGCTTAATATACATCACTGCACCTTCCCAAAACCGTGCTGATACACTTAAAGGTCATACTGGGCCCTTTTGTACTTTGTTTTATTTCCTGAATCTATTTTACAAACCAGTAGATATCACCTGTCAAGAAGTTTCATAAACTATTGTGCCAAAATGATCTTTTCTGTAATTTCAACCAATGTTTCTAGCTTCATCATTTGTGCCTAACTAAGTAAATCCCTTCTCTCCTTGGTGTATTTGTTCTTCAGTTACACATAGACAGTTCTCATGTTTCTCATTAGTCATTACTTAGCCAAGCCGTATATAATTAATCCTTTTAATCTTTCCTCATAAATTAGTCTCTCTAGGTTCTTAGAATGTTCTCAGTAGTGTGCACTACATTTTCCCAGACTTTTTAAATAAGGTACCCTGAATTCCACATGTCATTCCAACAGAATCGAGTGGGAAAGAACTTTAACAGTTTCAAACTGGCCTGTGGAAAGCCACATTCATGGGTATACCTTATTACACAAAGGCAGCAAGACAGAGTCAGTAAAAAAAAAAAGAAAAGAAAACAGAGTTTCATGGTCCCATTTTTCACATCTGTCCAGCTGTTTCCTCTTTGTCTCATGCTAGCCACTCTTGCAGTTTATTGTTGTAAGTGGCTCCTAATAACTATATGTGCTTTAGAATGTATTTTCCTAGGTGTCAAATAGTTCTGCTTGGCTACTTACAGACATGTTCTATGATCTTTGACATTTTAGCCTTCTTTCCTTACTATACCTACTTTACTCAGTACGACTCCAGCATCAGACAGTTCAACCCTCCCATCTGCCGCTCTGAGCTCTGAGTTTAGGCAGGTTTATTTAACATCTCTGTTTCTCAATTTGATCATCTGTAAAATGGAGATAATAATAGTGTAAAGATTAAATCAGTAAATATTACAGTGCTCAAAACAGAGCCTGATTCATAAGTAGTGCTACATAAATATATTTGCTTTATAAAATCACTCTTGTTTATGATGACTATTACGGGCAAATGGCACACTCTGCTCTTTAAACTGATACTCTACTGTGGTTTCTCTGAGGGCCACATCCAAATACATGCAATAGATATCACGGACACATGGACATTCACACCTGTTTTGAATTATGACTACATGTCTATAGCAGGCAATTTTCCAGTTAGAATTTAAAATCAGCCTTTAGCGGAGCCTGTGTGGCACCCTCGGGTAAATGCCTGACTCTTGGTTTTGGCTCTGGTCAAGGTCTTGGGGTTGTGGGATTGAGCCCTGGGTCTGGCCCTGTGCTTAGCACAGAATCTCCTTGAGACTCTCTGCTCCTCCCCACTGTGTATGCGTGAGCACGCACACTCTGTCTCTCTCGAATAAATAAATAAATCTTGCAAAAAATAAATAAAATAAAATCAGCCTATAAAATTGTCATTTTCAATTTATTTTTCATCTCACAAACCATTATAATTGACCAAGGCCTTAACACCAAAAGTCAATACTAGAAAAGGGAAAAAGTGAATATGAATTTGGTAGAACAGCACCAAATGTTAACTGCTAGGATCATCAGTGACAAGTGATTTATCGACCTCAATTTAATTAATTCTGGATTAATATTCCAGAGCATCAACCTAAAAAAATGTTGATTCTCAACATGTATTTAAGTAGAAAGAATTTCTGTCACTGGAGGGTACCAATTACTACATGTTACAGTGATGGACAACTTACGGTTTTCAAATGAATCCTGAAATCACACCTAATAACCAGGTCAGGAAAGAGTAGGACTAAGGTCTCTTTAGCAATAAGCCAATTTGTCATACCTATACTATCCCTAAATTCAAGTTGTGTAACTATAAATACATTCCAATAACACTCATTATCTTCCTCTTGACTATACATTATTTACTGTATTTATAGCTAAGCTCTGATTAGTTTTGTATTTGACATGGGTAGATATCAGGTGAGTTTTCTTTTCATCTGGCAAGTTTAATTTTTCTGATGATTTGTATTTTCAGGCCAGTATTTTAACCCCAAATCATAACCAAAACAGTGCAAATTTCAGGTATCAGTGAAGGACACAGAGACATTCTTGCAAGTAGATCTTGAGGTACCCCTTCAAATGGTACCACTCTGGGAGCCAGATGCTTCTCTAGCCTATATGGCTGATCCCCAAAGCATGAGTCAATCATGTTCATCCACCACTAGTAACCATTAGTATATATTCTAATTTTTCTGCTAGTAATTATATAGATAGACCTTAAATTAAGCTTCCAGTGAATTAAAAAACATAGCTAAACCTAAAACTGATAAAAAAAAATGTACACAAAGTTTTTTAGGCTGAAGATAACTAGATGTTATTATTTAGTGAACAACCCATATGATAAATGGTTTATATCACAAATTAAAAAATGAATCATTACTTTAGTCCTAGATTTCATTTTACATGTTACACAAGAACATCTGTTTAAGAGGACATTTATGAAAATGTTAAGCCTTTTCTTATTAACGTTGAACAAACTGAATGTATTTCTTGGTAATTCCCATTTTATTGGTATAAAATGTACTATCAGTGATTTAAAATAATTGTAACTAAATTCCTCAAGATGTACTGCATAAAGACATACCAGATTGTCTCAGTACTATCAAAGTTTAATTGATCTAATTTAGATCTCATCTTATCAAACTGTGCATTATAATTCTGCCTTTCTTGACCAAATGATTGCAATCTTGTCACTTGTATTTATACATGTCATTAACATATCAAAAACCCTTCCAATATCAAAGAGTTGTGGCTTTTGAAAAATTTCCCTCTCCTTCACTGATCAACTATTAAATTATTTAGTGGTGTGTTCTGCATGCACTAGTGGATTTACCTTGAAGCTTAAGCCTCAGGGCACCTCACTTCCATAGGCCTTCTAAATATTCACTTTTATACCAAATTTTGCATTTGTGATCTTGTATTGTGTTTTAAAGAGGGGACCACAAATTATATAAACCTCAGGCCCCAATATATATATTGCCATCTGCCTGCACATCTTTCAGAAAGAGAAGTGTCTCTGAAGGAAGAGCTATAGAAACAGGATAACAAAAACCAAATAATTGGAACTCTATGGAATTTAGGACCATAATATGTCAGAATATGATATTTGTTTCTCTGTGTCGTGGTGAGCACCTCTGAAACACTCAGATTGCAGTGCCCACAAAGTGGGAAACTGCTAAGGTCCATCCACTGCAAAAAAAAAAAAAATTCATATGTTTAATATGGGCAACTCTCATCAATTACAATCTTTTAAGACATCACTAGATGTAAGTTATGATATTCATTGTCATCTTAATTAGTACAGCATATTCTTATTAATACGATTCTATTTGGAGCCAGTTTTTCACTGCCCAATAACTATTCTACTTGTATTCATTGATTACATCTATTTTGACATATATAAAATTCCTTTCTCTCATGTTAAAAGTCTGACCCGAAGGGGAAAAAATTGACACTATTCATCATTTGGAGCTTTGCAATAAAATTTAGGCTCATGACCTCAGTAAACTGGTTTCCACCAGATATTGCTATTTGTTTTTAGAAAGTAATCTTCTGGAGTTGGGAGAATTGGACCTACAGTTCATTCCCCTTCCTATTAAAGGCCACTTCACTTGGATATTGCCTCAAAGTCACCTGGGGAGTCATTAAAGGAATAAAATTACCAATAATACAATACACTTGCCCAATCTCCATAGTCAGCTATGTATTTCAGAGATTCTCTTAGACACTGTAGACCCTGCCAGTAAGATTTGTTTCAGAATCATCCTTCTTCCTCCCCCTTAGAATTATTTTCCCTATAGCTGTCATTTCACTCTTTAGTACCACTGCAATATACTCCTGCAATATTATTATGTAGCATGTTAATTAAGAATGTCTCCATGGAGCAGAAGAAATTTGGGTGATTTAAAGAATAAAGTAATTACTGGGACTATTTCAATGGATGGAAAGAGCCTTAGATTAAGAATCAGAAGATTTGGCTTCTAGTAACTCTGTCTCCACAAAATGTCTCTGGGACTGAGTTCATTTTAAACTCCGTAGAACCACTAAACTTACATAATGGATAATGAACAGAGGAGGCGAGCCCTAATATTTTCTCATTCATCTATTTTACTCATTGAACTTTCGTATCAAATCTCATTTAATGAAAAGATTCTAAAACAAAACATAAAGGAGACCAAAAAAAATCCAACTTTAATTGGGGCACCTGGGTGGCTCAGTGGGTTGGGGCCTCTGCTTTCGGCTCGGGTCATGATCCCAGGGTCCTGGGATCGAGCCCCACATCGGGCTCTCTGCTAGGTGGGGAGCCTGCTTCCCCCCACTCTCCGCCTGCCTCTCTGCCTGCTTGTGATCTCTGTCTGTCAAGTAAATAGATAAAATCTTTAAAAAAAAAAAAAACAACTTTAAAAACTGGAGATGACCTCAAAGATCCTTCCTGAGTTTAACATGCTAGGCTACGAAGTCCTAAGTAAATGGGACATTTTATCTTCTCTCTGCCTTCTAAGGAATAAATGTGAATGTACATGTTTGGGACATATACACTATCCTTATGGAGTTTTTTGTGGGTTTTTTTTTTTTTTTTTTTTTTTTGGCGGGGGGACGGAGGGAGCTATGCTTTAGCCACAAACCATACCCAAACGTTAGAAATTTCAGGCACCAGTGCAGGACGCAGCAGAAGATCCTCCTTAGCAAGGAAATCTTGTGACATCCGTCAAATGGTACCACTCAGTGGTACCACTTACGGGATTATATACTCCTTTAGCTTGGCAATGTCCAGAAGAGCCAAAGGAAGCATGTATGAATAGTAAGGAGGATAAAAAGGAGGCAAAGTACAAGAAAAAACTGAAGAGGATATAACCACATGGGTAAATGCTGGCAAAGCCTACATAAATATAGCAGGTCAAGTAGAATGTGTGTCTTTAATGACTTCTGAAGATTATATTATTCATTGCACTTTTCATAAGATAAAAAACCTCTTGTATCTGGACATATCCCATACTTCAATTAATGGGCACTTTCTGTTCAACAGCTTTAAGTATGACTTCAGTGCTCTTAGAGAAAAAAAAATACTTGAAAGCTGAGGTTGTTCATTAATTTCTCTTCATCACGGAATTAGACATGGTTTAAGTTTAAAACCAGCAATACACCTTTAAGTGAATGCCAGTATCGAGCTGAGTTACCTTTAGATTTTTGAAGCAGGCTTGGATAAAGAAGATAATGTAGATCTACTTTTCCTTCTAAGTCCTCTTTTCCTATTTCTTTATCTCACCCCTTGTTGATCTTATTAGGTAATACCGGTAATTTTACACAGTCTTCTGACTGAAAAGCAGAATGGACAATAGTATGATCTTCAGACTTGTTCTTCTCACCCCTGAGCCAAGCTACAACTTAAACTTCCTTTAGGACTCTGCTCCCAAATAAGAAATCTGAAAATGACCTGGATAAACTAATCAATCAAAATATGTCACTACATGTAACTGCAAGTTAGTCTGGGACTCTTAGGGCAATAATGCCTTAACTCTAAAGAAGGAATTTCAGGCACCATAGTGGTATAGGTGGGAGTTGTTTGGGGAAAAAAGAAAAGAAAAATACAGAGATACATCAGAGAGGGCACTGCTGGGAAATCCTCTTCTTTTATACTATTTATCAAGTGGGACTGTTAAAAAAAAATGTGATTGAGCAATTACAAGAGGCTATCACTAAGTTACAAAGTTCAAAACTTTGACTAGAAGCTGATACTTGAAACATCTGGAGGGATGAGAGTTGCCAAATGTAAGATTCAGACATAGAGTTAAATAACACTTTGGTTAGCACATTCTACAAATTAGGGTATTACAGGTAAGAAATCACATTTGGGTAGAAAGCTTAGGAACAGGTTAATTTGACCTTCATCTTTAAAGATGAATAGGTACCTATCAAATTACAGAATCAAAAAAAATAAAAAACATAAAACCTATAAAATCATACCTTCCTCAATAAACCTATATTAAAACAAAAATACATCTCTTTAGCCTAAGTTTTCATCACTAACCACCAAGGAGACCATAAAAATTCTAGGTTGTGGTGTATTATCAGCCTAGGAAATATTCACATCTTTCCATTAAATCCAAGTCCTTATACAAGGATATTCTTCTCTATTAGATGGAAAAAAAACACACACATCTGGGGAATGGGAGCTTAAGCATACTACCCAATCTTGTAACTTGGTGAATAATTTCAAATATGTTAAAAGATATGATGATTTTTTTATTATATTAACACTAGTGTTAGTATTCTATAAGTGATTTATTTCTTAATGATATAATAATAATTTCTTTCTGAAAAATACCTAAAAGTTATGATATTTAACTTAATCCCAAAGCTATGGAGAATTTTTGTTTAGTTGCTGGTTTTAAGTAAACTAGCTATATTAAGACATTCCATTCCTATGTATATACCCATGGAGAAAGTTGGAACCGAGTCTGTTCTTCCTTTTTCATTTCCTCCTGGATGCCTTACCACTTGTGGCTTTAAGCTGATCAATATTAATGCCAGGGACATTATGAAATCTACATTCATGATTCAGAAAAGCCACATTTCTTAATCATTATGCCAGTTAGTAATCATGAAAATGACCTGCATAAACTAATAAAGTATGGGACAGAAAACCAGTTTACTGAGTTCATGAGCACGAGCCTGTCAATAGAAATTCTGACCATCACTGTGAATTCAGTGCAAATAGGAAATAGTCATTTCCCAACAGGCAAGACAGTAAATTATCACCAGCCAGTTCTAGATATTCTACCATCAAATTGTAGGAGCCAAAGGCAAGCTGCCTCAAGATGGGCCACTTTGGCATGAAAACTATTTTGAGTTAAAAGCAAGCAAAATCCAGCAGATTCAGGGAAATATTTGATTCCTCTTCAAGTGCCTAAATTTACATTGGAAAGAAGAGCCCATACCATTAAAAGAAATATTAACAGATTCTTAATTACCTAAAAAACTTAACCGCATAACAGTGTAACCTTTTGTTTTGCAAACATCTCCTCTCACTATACTATTAAAGGTCTTCCTCCCCTTTGGATCCTCTGACCCCTACCCCTTTCCTCAGCTCAGGATGTCATAAACTTCATGTTGCCTGAATGTCTATGGAATTTCATATCTATGTATATTCCCTTACGTACAAAACCAAATTTGAGTTTATCCTAATCTATCTCATGTCAATTTGATTTAGTCCAGCTACAAGGACTCTGAAGGGCAGAAGAAATTTCTTTCTCCCCAACAAAAGTATTTGTTTATTGGAAGAGTTTAAAGCACATCAATGGCTCATTCAGCTAAAGCCAGTTTCACCTATTAATTTCAATTTAATTTTAATTAAAAGATCCCCTGTATATTCATTAATAGACCACTTTCACTTACAAACACTAGAAATTTTTTTCTTTTGAACTTTTTTTCCTCTCTTGAAGCAGAGCAACCATCCTACATTGCACTCCTGATTTGGAGGTACTTTGGAAAAAACAAAATATTGAAAGAGTAGTACTAAAAACAGAAAATGCAAATTCTAAATATTGCCATTTCTGGTGATATGAACTAAATTGAGAAGAGGTCTACTAAGTAACCAAATCTGTTCACTTTTTACAGATGTATTGAAGATGAAGGATATCAGTACAAAGCACTATACTTTTTAGGTATTATTTTTATCTGTACACAGCATGTATTTTAAAAAGAGTCAAGCTTCTCGTACCCACTTAAGCCCCCATGTTGTCTCACAAAACAAACTGAGGGTTGCTGGGGGGAGGGGGTTTGGGAGAAGGGGTGGGATTATGGACATTGGGGAGGGTATGTGCTTTGGTGAGTGCTGTGAAGTGTGTAAACCTGGTGATTCACAGACCTGTACCCCTGGGGATAAAAATATATGTTTATAAAAAATAAAAAGTTAAAAAAAATAAATAAAAAATAAAAAATTATATATAAAAAAAAGTCAAGCATGCTCATGCACTCACACCAACTAAAAACCTTTCTTTGACCTCAGTCAAGAAACCCACAGTCTGTTTGAATCTAGTAGCAACCTTACACGTGAGAAATCTTAAATGGCTCTCCAAAGAACTCAAGTGTGTGAGCCTTCAGAGACATTCTTAATGAAGAAGAAAATGTCCTAGATACCTACACTATCTCTCTGTCAGCCATAAAATTCCTAGTTGTTCCTTGTTACTTGTTCTCTTCTTTGTAATTCCGTATCTGTTGGTTAATGCGCAGCACTAATGAGACAAAGGGGGAGTTTCATCTTCAAATGGGCCCCTCATCTTTTCTGTGTATCATAGATACAGAGGAAAGCTTAACCCCAAACAACTGCTGCAGAAATGTATTTTACTGATTACAAAGAAAGTGGCAAGGCCATATGCATTCTAAACTCAAGAGACCTCTCCCGCTGACTTTGGGTCAGTAGGGTCATCTTCATTTCATCTCTAAATCTTTCTGTGTTCCCAAATGAACTTCCCTAAAAGCAAAGCAACTTGAGAAGTTGAAAACGATGGAACCCACAGCATATTTGCTCACTCGTAAGCACATGCACATGTGTGTGTGTGTGTTCAAGTTAAAGAATGGAGTAAGAGGAATACATTTAAATAAGTAAATGAGGCTTATTACTCTTGAAGCATTATTTAATAGAAATATATGAAGAAAGGGCATGCACATCAGCAGGAACAATTCAGTTTTGAATATTCCAAAAAAGCAGTGTTTTTTTTTTTTAAAGATTTTATTTATTTGACAGAGAGAGAGATCACAAGTAGACAGAGGCAGGTAGAGATGGGGGGGGGGCCAGCACCCTGCTGAGCAGAGAGCCCGATGCGGGGCTCAATCCCAGGACCTGGGATCATGACCTGAGCCGAAGGCAGAGGCTTTAACGCACTGAGCCACCCAGGCGCCCCAAGCAGTGTTTTTTAATCCTTCCCCAGTGTTTTCTGTTCAGCAGATGATTGTAATATTTATACACTTCTGCTTCTAGAGATCACAAACTGATTTCTATAAAATAGAATTCTAAATGCTATTTTAGAGTACAAACCATTTTGCTTTTTAAAAAGATTTTATTTATTTATTTTAGAGATAGAGTGTACAAGCAGAGGGAGAGGCAGAGAGATAGGGAGAGAATTTCCAGCAGACTCCACACAGAGTGTGGAACCCAATGCAGGGCTCCATGTAATGACCCATGATCGTGAACTGAGCTGAAACTGAGAGTTGGGCACTGAACCAACTGAGCCACCCAGAACCTCATTGCTTTTAAAATCAATTTTTAGAAGTATTTAAAAATCAACATTGGCATATCTGAACTACTAAATATTTTAAGCATTCATTACACTTTGAGTTTATTAAGCACAAAAAGGGTACTTGAGGTTTATATAGTAAGAACCATAATGCAGTTTCCCACTCTTAGCTTAGAGTTAATAAGATATAGGCATCCACTATGAATAATACATATTAGATAGAATTTATTACTAAGCCATAAGAATTCACTATCAATCATTTTTAGAGACCCCAGCTGTTTTTATTATGTTACCTTTAAAAATAAATCAACAAAATTTCTTAGGGAAACATGATGTTGCCAAATATCCAGCCAGGTTAAATAAGAAAACACTAATTTTTAATTCAAATAATACAACACTCACATATTTCAGGAATTAGTGGCAATTAAAACTGAAGGGCATTAGCATTTACACTGTGTGTGGGTAGGATCACAGAAAAAACCTCCTAGAAATATTTTTTTTCAACTCATTTTGATTAAACCACTAATTGCCACCGAACTTACTATATATCCTTTCTCAAATATATATCCTGTCTCAAATGCCTAGCCTGGTACATGGTCAAGTACAGTCAGTTTCATTAATTCAAGGGTGACTTTCTAAATCCAACTCCAACTCAGAAATTCCCTTTTATGTTTTTGTTATACTTAATGAGGATTTTAAACTGCACCTTTTAATTTTTAGGTTAATTGTAACCCAGGGGATGCTAGTTACCTTTTGACACTCCCCCAAATAACTTGTTAACTGGAAGACATATACTCAAACTGAAGTCAAGAGGGTCAGGAAGAAAAGCAGTAGCTTCGGGACATGGAGGGTAGGAAAGGTTTCTAGCTAAGCCACTTAGCAAAACCACTTAGCTAGAGGGCATGGTGCCAATTTCAAAGGCAAAGAAAGTTCCTGACAATTTCTGCATTCTCTCTCAGAAGCAAAATATACTTTTATCAATCAAGATTTTTTTCTTCTTTGTCTTATTTATTTTACTTATTTATTTATTGAGCAGACCCACTTCCTCAGTAAAACAATGCAAAGAACTCCAGAAACGCAAATCAACACCTGTAATGTATATCCTTTGCCTTTAGAAGTATCCTATTCAGTTATTCTCTCTCCTAAGAGTGGAGGTTTCCAAGCCACTTTTTAAAGGAATCCTACCATCTCATAATTCTCATAATTGACTCACACAATTTTAATAGATAACACAATGATGCAAATGGCTATAGGTGTCATTATCAATCTATCACCACAGTGACAGACTAGTGGTTGCCTAGGGCTGGGAAAGAAGGGTTGTTTATAATAAGAAAGTCCTAAAATTGACTATTGTGATGGTTGCATATATCTGCAAATATACTAAAAAAAATCTAAATGGCTGGTCCATTTACATTGGGAAATGACAGGGCATGTTAACAATATCTTAAAGCTAATATTAAAAATGTAGGCAGGGGGTGCCTGGCTTGCTCATTCAGTTGAGCAGCAACTCCTCATTTTGGCCCAGGTAGTGATCTCAGGGTTTTTAGATTGAGCCCTGTGCTGGGTTCATCACTGAATGTAGTCTGCTTGAGTTTCTCTCCCTCTCCCTCTACCCCCAGACCACTGTTATTCTCTCTGTCTCTCTCTCTCAAAAAAAAAATATATATATGTATATATGTATGTATGTATATGGGCAGGAAGAACATGTATTACTCAAAGAGTACAGAATGGCTATCCAGTTTCTAAATTCCAGTTTTGGGTTTTAAGGCTTTGGGACCTTGGGCAAATTACAAAGTAACTTGAGTAATGTTATTAAGCTTCAATTTTCACATCTGTAAAATGGAGGAAATAATACAGCACCTATGCATATACAGCTATTGTTACCATTAAATATGACCATGGCTAGAAAAGTACTTAGCTTAATGCCTAGAATATAAGTGCCTGGTGTTGGCTATTATTCTCCTTAAAAAAGTAATAGCCTTATTGGATCTAACTCACATAGTGTAGAATTCACCCTTTTCAAGTGTATAATTCTCTCTTTTCAAGTGTATAATCCAGTGTATAATTCAGTTTTTAGTATAACCACAAAATTGTAAAACCATCACCACTTTCTAAATCCAAAATATTTCCAGTGCTGCAAAAAGAAACCCCATAGTCATTAACAGTTACTTCCAGTTCTTCTCTCCCCACAGTGGCAATTACTAATCTACTTTCTAGCTCTATGGATTGGGCCGTTCAGGACATTTACTATAAATGGAATCATACAGTAGGCAGCCTTTTGTGTATGGCTTTTTCACTTGGTGTCATGTTTTCAAGGTATATCTATGTTGTAGCAGGAATCAGAACTCCGTCCTTTTTTATGGATGAATAATATTTCCTTGTAATGATATTTTACATTTTGTTTATCCATTCCACAAATGAACATTTGTGGATTTCTATTTTTTGTTATTACGAATAATGCTGCTATGAATACTAGAGTAAATTGGACATATTTTGGGGGGTTGTTTTTATTTTTTTTTCCATCAAAAAGGGAAATCAAAACTCCAGTGTATCTTCCTACCCACAATTCCATATCATAACAGAAAGTATTGGTGTCCAAGATATGTGTGTAGAATAAAATCATTTTAAATATTCATAACTGAATATGAAAGTAAATGAAAGCACCTTTTTTTAAATTATGAAGGAAAATATCTACTTATATTTTATTATACATTTTTATTGTCATAATTGACATCCAACATATTAGTTTCAGATGTGCAACATGATTCACTATCTGTATATATTGCAAAATGGTCACCACAACAAGTCTGGTTAACATCCATCACCATATACAGTTATGAAAATTTATTTTCTTATGATGAGAACTTTTATAATTTATTCTCTTACAACTTTCAAATATTCAATACAGTGTTATTAACTGCAGTAATAATGATTACTTTTATAACTGGAAGTATGTGCCTTTTGACCCCTTCACCCATTTTTGCCCACCCCCTATCCTTCACCTCCATCTCATGTAAGTGAGGTCATAGTGTAGGTACCTTCCTTTGTCTAATTTACTTCATTTAACATAATGCCCTCCAAGTCCATCCATGTTGTTGCAAATGACAAGATTGCATCCTTTTTATGGTAAAAAAATATTCCATTATATATACACATATACCATATTTTCTTTATCCAGTCATCCTTTGGTCACCCACGTTTATTCCTGTCTTAGAAACTATAAATAACGTTACAATGAACATGAGGATGCATATGTCTTTTTCAATTTGTGTTTTCATTTTCTTTAGATAAATATCCAGAAGTGGAATTGCTGGATCGTATTATAGTTTTATCTTAAATTTCTTGAGAAGACTCCATAGTGTTTTACATAATGGCTATACCAATTTACATTCCTACCACTTTTCTCCACATTCTTGTTAATAATTGGTATCTCTTGTCCATTTAATAATAGCCATCTTAACAGGTGTGAAGTGATTATCTCCCTGTGGTTTTGATTTGCATTTCCCTGATAATTACTGATATTGAACACCTTTTCACACTATTGGCCATTTGAATGTCTATGCTACCTAAAGCAATCTACACATTTAATGCAATTCCTATCAAAGTACCATCCATCTTTTTCAAAGAAATGGAACAAATAATGCTAAAATTTATATGGAACCTGAATGTCTTGGAAAAATGTCCATTCAGATTCTTTGCCCATTTTAAAAATTAGGTTATTTGGGGGATTTTTTGCTATTTAATTATAGGAAATGCTTGCTATTTTGGATATTAACCCCTCATCAGATATACAATTTGCAGATATTTTCTCCCATTCCCTGGGTTGCCTTTGAATTTTGTCAATTGTTACCTTTTCTGTAAAAAGCTTCTTAGTTTTGATGCAGGCCCACATGTTTATTTTTGTTTTTGTTGCCTGTGCTTTGGGCATCATACCCAAAAGCATTACCTATACATTCAAAAAACTCATTGCCAAGACCAGTATCAAGAAGCTTTCTCCCTATGTTTCTTCAAGAAGTTTTATGGTTTCAGGTTTTACTTTAAGTCTTTTTGTGTATCGTGTAAGATAAGGGACCAACTTCATTCTTTCGCATGTGGATATCTAGTTTTCCCATCACCATTTACTAAAGAGACTGTTCTTTCCTCAAGATATCTTTGTAAAATTTAGTTGACCATATAAGTCTGGATTTTCTTTTTCTTTTTCTTTATTTTTTTGAAGTTTTTGTTTATTTATTTGAGAGAGAGAGAGAAAGAGAAAGAGAAAGAGAGAGAACAGAAGCAGAAGGAGCAACAGAGGCAGAGAGAGAAGCAGATTCAAGGAGCCTGACTCCAGGCTGGATCCCAAGATCCTGGAGTCATGACATGAGATGAATGCAGTTGCTTAAATGCCTGAGCCACCCAGGCTCCCCATTAAGTGTGGATTTTCATTCATTTTCTTTTTTGCTCCTCTAACTGGCTAGTTTTAAGTGACCTCTTTTGGAGTTTGGTGATTCTTCCTTCAAGTCTGCTGCTGAAACTATTGAATTTTTCTGTTCTGTCACTGTATTCTTCAGTTCCAGGATTTTTGTTCTGCTTTTTGATGGTTCCTGTTTCTTTTTGTTAATTTTTTGTTAATTTTGTTAATTTATAGTTTTCCTGATTTTTTTTTTTTTTAGTTGCTAATCTGTGTTCTCTTGCATCTCATAATTTCTTTAGGGGGATTATCTGAATTCACAGATCCCCATTTCTTTGGGGTTGGTTACTGAATCTTTCCTTTGGTGGTGTCACGTTTGCCTGGTTCTTGCTCTGTGTAGCTGTGCATTGGTGTTGGTGTGCTTGAAGGAGCAAATAACTCTTCCAGTCTCTAAAGAGTGGTTACAGCTGGTAATATCCATGTCCTAAAGAGTCCCTAGTCTAATGGTATTGTCTCTGGGATTGAGGGTAAGGTATTAAGAGTTAGACTGTGTGACAGCTATTGGGTCCGCAGTGGAGTATGCGGGTGGGAGGCCTGTCACCCTGGTCTCGGGGGGGGGTGGATTCTGCCTGATCCCTGGGTGGATGCGACTGCCTCCAGGACCTTGGCCAGTAGGGCTGGCAATGTGACAAGAGTTCTTTTCAGTGTCTACAGATAGTGGGCCTGTTAACTAGGTATGCAGATAGTTGTGGCTCCCTCCAGGTCCCTGGGAAAACTCCCAACAGGTCAGGAAGTTGGGGAAGATCCCTGGGCAGGTGGGATTGGCCCTGGACTACAGTCAAGAGGGGCTGGATCCCAGGAACAGGGTTACTTCATGATCCACAGTTGGGACCTCGGATTACAGGCTGGCCTCCAGGGGCACAGACTGGAATGCTTTGCATCAGGTTCCTGAGTGGGTGGGACTGCCCACATCTGCAGTTGGAGTGATGTCAGTAGTCCTGCCTCAGGAGACACAGACAGGCAAATCTCCCTCCAGGTCCCTGGGAAAGAGAACCATTCCTTGGCCACAACTGCGAAGGGCTAGAGCCAGGTTATAGTTGCTTCAAGGTCCATAGCCGAACCAAGTTTGGTGGTCTCCAGAGGCATGGACAGGCAGGTTTCTCAGCATCTTCCTGGATAGGCAGGGGTGTTCCTGGCTGAGTCACAGGGCCAGTTGAGGATTGGCAGTTGGACAGACATTGCTTCAGAGACATGGATGAGTTTGTGTCCCACGTAGTCCCATGGGTAGGCAGGAGTGCTGCCTATCCATGGTTGAGAGGGGTTGACTGAGTGACAGGATGATTTCAGTATGTGCAGTAGGACCAAGGTTGGAAGGACTATCTCAGGGACATGGTCAGGCACATCTCCTGCCAACTCCTGGGCAGGAAGGACTGGACACTAAGAGGGGCTGAAGTCACAGTCACTTCATAGTCCACAGCAAGGGCTGAGTTCAACAGGCTTGTTATCTGGGGCACGGACAGGCATGACTCTGGCCAGGTTCTTAGGCAGATGATGCTGGTGGCAGGACTAAATCCTTTTAAATAGGGCTGTTGTTGAGTCTATAAGGAGACAAAGCTGTTTCTGGGGACCATGGTTGGGAAATCTGCCACCTGGGCAGAGGCCTAACTTCTCAAAATGGCCCTCCTCAGTCCTGGGCTCCACTGGGGTTTCATAGTCTCCTACTGGGAGTTCAAAGCTCTAAGAAAGGTATTTATGTCTACGAATGGCTATCACAGTATTATTGCTGAGGGGGACAGCACATGAGTATTGATACCTTCTATTCCACAATCTTGCTGATGTCCACCATTTTTTAATTGGAGTAATTTACTTTTATATTATGAACTTACAAGAGTTCCTTATATATTACGGATACAAGTCCCTTATGAGATACATAGTTTACAAGTATTTTCTTCCATTTTATGGGGTGTCATTTCACTTTCTTGATGGTGTCTTCCTCTTCCCCCCACCTTGGTCTTCCCCTTCTTTTTTATGATGATTATTATTATTATTATTTATTAACTACTGGAAGTAAAGTGCTCATCAGAAATACTTATGCAATCACATCCCCATTCATGTTTCCTTGTAATTTCTGAACAATTCTGATGTAAGCAACACAGGCATATTACTACAGAGCCCAATAGCTGGAGAAGTACAGAATCTTAAGGGTGATAGCAGAAACAGTGTCAAATGTCACCCAGAAAACAGGGTTCCAGGGGACATTTAAAGTGCTGTTGAAAATAACCAGTGAAGCTAACAAACCATGCTTAGGAAGACAGACCAAAATCACAGAAAATCTGGAAATCTCAAATGGACAGGGTCAAAGAGGAACATTACCAAATGCCTCCTCAAATGGTTGTTTTTTTTTTTTTTTGCATTGCTTTACTTTTTATAGTTCCATAAATTAAAAGAAATGCAGAAATGAGAACACATAATAAAACTAGAATGCTGTCCTTTTCAATTACTGGAGTAATTGGATGCAGCAGAGAAATTTAATGTATTCGATTTTAACTGAAGACACTTTATACTGGAAAGAGCCCAACCCAAGTTACCAAAACCTTGTTTACCTTCCTGCAGGAGCAAGCTCAACCCCTACACTATAGTGGCCCACACAGTCAAATATCTAACAACATCAAATCAAAGGAAGCAACCAGATGTCTCATCTCCTTTAAAGACAAAATAATAATAATAATGTGAAATGAACATTTAGTTCATTATGTACATGAAGAGTAATATTATTAAAATATAAAAAATTGCAATCCAATGGACAGATCCATAAAATCAAACATAATATAACTCCCACACCCCTACTCAACAGCACCAAGTGTTTTTATGAGCAGAAGACAAATGTTACAACTTTGCCAACAGAAAACAGAAGAAGAGATAATGGTTGTTCCCCAAACACATTTTCCAAAAGTGGCACAAATTTAATTAAGAAAATTTTAAGGTAGTATGTTAACATAGTTAGTTGCTAAGACTATTATGTAAAAAAGAAAACACAGTAGAAGGTGACTGTGAAAATCTTTGGGAAGAAAAAATAGCTAATATTGATAGAAAATTTACTATATTCTAATTCACTATGTTCTAACTTAACTGAGATTAAATGAAGTTAAGAGATGACTCCAAAATCAGGTATCTAATCCATGGCTGACAAAGTCCTCTTTGGGGAAGGTGCCACAGTCTTTGCAGTTGGTAGAGATGACAGCCAACATATCCATATTCTTTGACTAGCTTTCCTATATGGCTTCAAATTTCATCTGTGCAGTTTATTAGCAGCCTGACCTTAAGCAAGTTATTGAACCTCAAAACCATGGAAACTTTTGTGAGGATTAAATGAGTTCACACACCTAATGCAATTTTCTCATTTGCAAAAAGAGATGACTGGCTCAGATCAGTGGTTTTCCAAATATTTTCAGGTTTTCCAAGTGTTTCCAGGCTGCCTTTATGGGGCAAAGAAGGAATGAATCAGGGTGGGGTGTGGCCAGCCACCAATTTTACTTCTGCCACCCTTTCCCCTTCAACCAGAGCAGATCTTCTTTTGCCTGCTATAAAAGTTTAGATTCTATAAAAGATTACTTTTTGGAAAAGTACTAAGTATTTAAATGATGCATTCTTGGGGCGCCTGGGTGGCTCAGTGGGTTAAGCCTCTGCCTTTGGCTCAGGTCATGATCCCAGGGTCCTGGGTGGATCTCTGCTCAGCAGGGAGCCTGCTTCCCCTTCTCTCTCTCTGTCTGCCTCTCTTCATCCTTGTGATCTCTGTCTGTCAAATAAGTAAATAAAATCTTAAAAAAAATGATACATTCTTTGTGCCAAGCAGTGTTCTATGTACTTTTTATGCATTAGCTGACTTGATCCTCACATGACTGATTTTTCAGAAGAAAACTGAGACAAAGAGAAAGTAACTTACTTGGCCGTGTTCTGAAGTTAGTAAATAAAAGATGCAGAATTTGAACTCAGGCAGGCTGGGTCCACTATCCACCCTCTTAACCATTATGCAATGTCATCTCAAAAATAAATGTTTCTGATGCTTAAAAAATAAGATATAAAATCTTGAAGCCCATCAGACTATATGAGTTCTAAGGATCTCTTTGCTTTAAAAAAACTCATAGTTCTACAATGAGGTAATTAAACTAATATCAGAATTTAGTCATAGCCTAATCCCAAGGGCCAAGATAAAATCAACTAAATCTCTAGCTACAATCCTGTAGAGAAAAAAAAAGAATGAACATTAGATATCCAACATTTTGAATTAATTTGAAGAAATTCCCTTTGTGCGCTTATACTTTTACATTGGTTCCTTCACTAGTAGGAGATAATACAAGAAGCTTCTGGTGAGACAGGTGTTTCAGAGGTTGGAATCTCAGGAACAAGATGTCTGTGCTAGGGCTGTCTCATTTTACTATCCTGAAGCTATCCTAAATCCAGAATACATTCATTACCTAAAACTAATCTTGTGTTAAAAACAAAAACCTGATCTCATGTTTTCTGTGTCCTGCCTGACTTTTAACTACTCATTGGACTCCAAATCTCTACCTCCATTTTCTGGATTGGGGTTACCAAATCGCCTTCCCTGAATCCCACATTAGAGGACCCTGATTTGGCTCTTATCTAGACACTCCCCTGCTCACAGAAGGGGAATTTTGCACAGCCAGGGAGCCATGCCCACACCAAGCCTGCTATTCCCCTCCATCCATACCACGTTGTACCCTACAATTCCTTGCCCAAATGGTGTGTGCAGGAATAAAGATGACAGGGAAGGGGGGGTCAAGCTACAGGCCTGGGTCCCTATTTCTACTTTTGTTCCAGGGACCACTTCCATGAACCTGCTTGCTAGTTTATGGAATGTCATACCTTTGTCTTATGTTCCCAAGTCTTCATTTCCCTAGTCCATTTCTAACTTTCTACAGTCCATTTCCAACTCTCTTCCATCAATGATTCCAGAAGTTTCAGAAAGATGAATTCCTACTCACAACTTAAAATCTATTCAAGTATCCTATCTGTGGGGAAATTTTTTCTGACCTTTTCCAGATATGACAGATATCCCTTCTGTGCTTCCTTAGCACAGAATGATTATTTATATCACTTCTATTATTTCTAGGGTTTACCTACATTTTCTCTACTAGAGTAACTCCATTAAGAACGAGAATGATGTCTCCCACCCCTATACCTAGTACACAATAAATATATCTCCAGAAATATGCAAATGTTTCCTGGAAGAGGTGGCAAAATCAAGCCTACTTGAGAGTTATTGTTTTTTTTTTTCCTTGAAGATTTCATTTATTTATTTATTTGAGAAAGAGAGAGTAAGAGAGAACATGAGAGGGGTGAGGGTCAGAGGGAGAAGCAGACTCCCCGCTGAGCAAGGAGCCTAATGCGGGACTCTATCCCAGGACTCCGGGATCATGACCTGGGCCGAAGGGAGTCACTTAACCAATTGAGCCACCCAGGCACCCTGAGAACTACTATACAAATGCAGTAAATTCTTGTCTCACTTTCTTTGCAATGATCACTACTGCAGTTCCTTCAACCTTCAACTTAAATGTCACTTAAGGAAGACTTCCCTCCCCACCAGACTGAAATTAAGGCCCCTGATAAATTTTTTTTTTTAGATTTTATTTATGTATTTGATAGACAGAGATCACAAGTAGGCAGAGAGGCACTCAAAGAGAGAGAGGAAGGGAAGCAGGTTCCCTGCCGAGCAGAGAGCCCAATGTGGGGCTCAATCCCAGGACCCTGGGATCGTGACCTTAGCCGAAGGCAGAGGCTTTAACCCACTGAGCCACCTAGGTGCCCCTTTGATAAATTTTCTTATAGCATTTGATAATTATCATTCACCACATTTATCACAATTTTAATTTTATAGCTATTTCTTATCTGTCTCAACTTTAGATTCCATAAAGGCAGACTATGTCTATTTCATTGTTAAATACCTAATGCTTTCCATAGTAACTAACATTTCATAGGTGCTCACGAAATACTTAAGTGAATAAATGATAGGTAATTACCCTATCATCTGTTCATTTTTCCATGATAGCACACATGAGATTTCTATAGTAAGTTTCTGTTTATACTGTGACTCTTCTTTCTCCAAGATGGAAGAAAGAACATCTTATTAGCTTCCTCAGTGGGTACCATAATAACTGGCACATATTTCTTAATTTACACATATGCAATGTGCTATCCATGCCTTTATTGAATTTACTAAGGAAGTAAATTTACTTATTGGGCTTTTAGCTAGTAATAAACTAAAAATGAACTTAAGCTTAATAGTCAGTTAACCAAAAAAAATGATTAAGTTGGCACTCCTTTCCAAAACAAATATTATCTCTCATTTGCAAGATACATATAAGTCTGCAACAGCATATCATGAAGTCAAAAATCTCCAGAAGTGCAGTCAGTTAAGAAAATTCCATCTATAAATGGCCATCTAGTTTGGCTGATTTTTTCCCCCAATGACTGAATATTTCAACATTAAGTGGAGAAAGCTTGAAGCCAGCAACATAAAGGACAGAGAGAGGAAACAGCAAATGTAAGTTTCTGCCATAAGTCACGGTCAAGTATTTTTGTTTCTTTATTCAGTGATGGCTTTTTATGTCCTAAAGTAAGCCCAATGTTAAGACTTTAATTTGACAAAAAAGATAGCAGAGAATAGAAAGGAGATGTGGTGAAAAATAATGAATACTGTTATGCTGAAAATAAAAAATAAATTAAAAAAAAAAAAAAAAAAAAAAAAAAAAGAAAGGAGATGTGGGGGGAAGGGCAGCTAACATTCTTCTGTGTACAGCCTTTCTTGGCATGACCTCTACAAGGGCAATACAAAAAAAAAAAAATAAATAAAAGGGTGAGCCAGCAATTAAGTGGCAAATGAAATTACTGTGTTTAAGGCAAGCATAATATGCATCCCATGCTGGACAGATACAAAATGTGTAACCATAAAAGCATGTTTGATGCGATCTACAAGTACTTGTAGGGCATTGGGGAAATACAGCCATTTTCTTTTCTAACACTTGCCACTTTTTAAATTGGAAAAATCTTGTTTCTGAAAAGGTAAGAAAAAACCCCAGTCACACATCATGTAATCTGTATAAGCAAATTATGTATTAATATGCATGATCCTAGCTGCCATTTAGTGAGTGTTTAAAAAAGAATTGTCATACTATATGTATAAATAATAAAGCTCACCCAAATTCTGTGAGGTAATTATTAGTATTATCTCAATTAGACAAAGAGAAAACATAGGCTCACGGAATCTGGAGAACTTGCACAAGGTTTTGCAGATAGTCAAGTGACAGGGCTGCAATTTGAATTCAGGTTTGCCTTTTATTTACTTTTATAATGGAAGAGAAGATTGAGAAAGCCTTTAGTATAGTCAATCAACACCACAAAAATACTTCTTTCCCAGCACCTTTTATACTTTATTGCCCAGATGATCAGATCTACTTCTATTTCAGTTTCTATCCTCAGCCTATGAGTTCTGCAAGGGAAGATGCTATCTTCCTGGTTTATATATTCCCACTAACCATCACAGTAACTATCACATAGTGCATATTCAACACATGCTGTTGAAATAAAGGAATGACATTTTGTCAACATAAATGCAATAAAACCTTTTGAAGACACTTTCACCCACATTTTTACTCATTCATTTGCAGTGACAGGCCATGTTTTGAAAAGGACAAACCAATGAGTAGGAATATGGCTGTCCTTATTTAACAAGAGCTATGGCTGCCTGACAAAGGGCATCATTGTAAACTTGAACAGTTATATATTTAAAATAATTAATCAACAGTTATATATTTAAAATAATTAATCAACAATAATTAATCATCATTAATCACGTTTAATCTGAAAAAAATGTTGAAGGAAATATGCAGTTAATTTAGAACACTGTTGTTCATTTTGAAAATCAGGGCTCTTAAGAGTCCAAATCACTGGAGTACTCCTGTCTACCCTATTATGCTTAGAAACCAAGGCTCACTTCTCATGAATGGCTTTTATAATTATTTTCTTTCATGCCCCACACCTAGTACCACAAATCCTCTTTATAATCACATTGCAATGTTTTTCCTAGTTCTGTTGCATCTAGTGTTTGCACATGTTACAGAATGAAAAAGAAAGTCGTTTGTCTAATTGCTGTGTTGTATACCTGAAACCAATGTAACACTGTATGAACTATACTTAAATCAAAAATCATTTGTGCCATAATTCCTACCCAAACTAGGCCAGATTACCATAGATCGTTGTTGTATGCTTCATTAGTTTAAGTTCTAAGCAACCAAACTAGCTATCAAAGCCACTGAAAATACAAGCTGTCCTTAAGCAAGGACTTTTGAACGTTAGAACATGATAATGGTTTCATTAAGTGACAGCTTTTAAAAAGTTTTTAAAAAAATGTCTCAATATAAAAGATGATAGAGTATGTCCTGTCTATCTTGCTTCTTTTAAAGATATAATAAATGAATTTCAGCTGAACTCAAACAACATATCTATTCCTGAAAGACTATAATCAAACATTATATATAATGTTTGATATATATATTTAATATATATATCAAATTATATATATATATATATATATATTACATATATATTAGAAAGAAGGAGCCATTCAGTTAGTTAAGCTTCTGTCTTCAGGTCAGGTCATGATCTCAGGGTCCTGGGAAGGAGCCCCGTGTTGGGTTCCCTGCTGGGTGGGGAGTCTGCTTCTCCCTCTCCCTCTGCCCTGCTTGTGTGCTCTCTCTCTCTCTAATAAATAAATAAATAAAATCTTTTTTAAAAAAGAAAAGAAGGAGCCATTATACCATGGGTTTGTAAAGACCACCAAAAATATCCAGGGAGCTCTCTCCTCACCTCTGAGATTGTCACTGTACCCCAACAGGGCTACTGTCAGAAGCAGAAGTCTGTTCTGGATGCACCAAACCTTTGACCTAGAATGAGGCTCCTTAGGCTCTTAAGGAGGGGAACTAAGGCAAATTCTGTAAGCAAAACTCTGTCTTCCCAAAACCAGAAAAGCAGAATTCATACACCCAAATGAGCCTTGGCTCTTTCATTGATTATGTCACCTTGTGATGCCATAAACACACAATGTTGTCATTACTCAAAACATTTTTAGAATTATTTATTGATAATTATCTTTAGTGTTGGTTTATAAGCTGTTTTAAAAAATTGGGTTTACTACTCTAGAGTTTTGATCAAAGGTCATAGTAGATATTTTGAACACCTACATTGAAAAGACTTGACTCCAAAGAGCATTTTGTTATTTCCAAAAATGAAATCCACCTTCAAAGAAAACAAAGTTCACAAGTGAGAACATTTTCTAAAGATTTTCTTGAGAGAGAGAGAAAGTGCATGAGCCAGAGTTGCAGCGGGGGGGGGGGGGAGGTGCGGTGGGGGGTGGCGGCGCAGAGAGAGAGAGAGAGAGAGATAATCTCAAGCAAACTCCCCACTGAGCACAGAGGCCATGCCAGGGCTCCATCTCATGAACGTGAGATCATGACTTCAGCCAAAATCAAGAGTCAGACACTTAACCAAGTGAGTTACGCAGATGCCCCCAGAAGTGAGAACATTTTATGAAAATTCCCAGGGTCTAAAAGCAATAGCCTGAAAGAAACCCTAAGAAAAATTTTTAGCAATGATAGGCATCAGTGTATAGCCTGAGATGATTATTGCCATGGGAATCACACTCATTTGTATGCATATCTTCTTGCAAGATAATATATTAAATTGCACGTGTGCACACACATGCACATGCACACATACGTACACACCCATTCGTATTCCCATAGAAAATTCCAAAAGCCAATAACACTAAAAAAAAACTGGTACTTTCTGGGGCATGTGAACGGCAATTTGAGGCAGGGGAGTGAGGGAGGTTTTACTTTATACACCCTGTTTATAATGCTTAACCGACTGAGCCATCCAGGGGCCCCTACACACTATTTATAATGATATGTCTGTATCTATCTATACACATTTGTTTTATTGTGAGAGTGTATTGCTTTTATAACAAGGGAGGGAGGGAAGAAGGAAGAAAGAAGGAAAGAACAAAGAAAGGAAGGAAACAAAAAATGAAAAAAATAAAATAGAAATGAGGAATAGAAGGGAGGGAAGGAGAGAGGAAGGGAAGAGAAAAGGAAAGCAGTCCTAATAGTTAATGCCCTATTGTCCGGTCTTTCATATTTTTAATGGCATTTTTTACTTTAAACGATTTTATGTGTCTTTTTGTCTCCGTGTTAAAATCGCATGTTGTAAAGACTCTGATGTGTATATAGGAAAGGAGTAATAGCGTTAAATTAGCAAATAATGTAAGCACTGTGGCAGCTGTTCCATTGAGTGAAGTGAGAATGCCCTGGCAAAGGAAAAAAGATCTGAAATCTGTTCAATGTTATCATGTTTTTATTGATCAAGCTGTGACCAATTAAAAAATAAACAACAAAAAATACCCTTATCTAAAAGCAAACTTCAGGATGAGAATTAAGGGATATCTGATATCCATGAGGGTAAGGGTCTGTAAAGTACTGATACCCCTGGTAACTTCAGGGTTTCCTCTAGAGGGGACTTCATGGCCTGATTTAAAAAACTGAGTCACATAAAAGTATGTTTTCAGTTTGTACTATATTTTCCATTGTACATTCCAATCTATTTGAAAGCAACAAAAAGAATGCTTTAAAAAAGTATCCATCCAAAAAATGCCATAAACACAAGATAAAGACAAATGAAAGTGTGGAATCTTGGCAGCATTTATGACAGACAAGGGACTAATTTTCTTAATGTTTGAGAGCGCTTCCAAATCAATAATAAAAAACCCAATAACCCAATAGAAATGTAAACAGCGAACAGAAAACTCAAAGAAAAAAATATATACAAGATATAAGATGTTCGACTTTTTTCACAATTAAACACCGACATGAGAAAATTTTTTTACCCATCATATTGAAAAAGATTAATGAGTCTGATAATATCTAGTGTTAATTGGAGGAACAAGCACTCTCAAGCACTGTCAATGGGAGTCTAAAATGGCCTAGCTATTGTATAGAGCAATGTAGCAATCAATACTTAGCAAAATCTAAAATGCACATTCCTTTTTACTCAACAATTTCCTGGGTTAGAATATAACCTACAGATGTATTTGTGCACTGTCTTGTGAATAGATATGGAGGAATGTTTATGCAGCATTGTCACAGGCACTGGAAAGAACTCGGAATTCCTCAGAAGGGCAATGTTTAAATACCTTTTGATACATTCACATGGAGTATTAGACAGCTGTTCAAAAGAATGTCAAAGATACTTATATGATGATACAGAAAGAATTTTAAAACATCACTGAGTAAAAAAAAAAAATCAAGGGACAAAAACAGTGTTTGGAACACACATTAACAGTGGTTGCTGTAAGGAGTAGGGGGTGAATACAGATTGGGGTACAAGTGAGAGGAAGACTTTAAAATTCCAACATATAGTCTTCAATGTTGTCTGAATCTTCTACCATATGTATTTTACTTTTTGACAGCCTTATTGATACACTTAACATACCATGTAAGTCACCTATTGAATGTGTATAATTCAACGGCTTTGAGTCTAGGCAGAGTTGTGCAATCATCATAATTGATTTTAAAGCATTTTCATTACCTCAAAAAGAAACTCTGTTCCCATCAGTGGTCACTCCCCATTTCCCACTCTTGCCCTAAGTCCCTGAGAGTTGCCAACCTACTTTCTGCTCTATGGATTTACTTATTCATGGTACTTCATATAAATGGAATCATATAGTATGTGACATTTTGTGAGTGTCTTGCTGCACTTAGTATAATGTTTTCAATGTTCATCATTACTGTAACATGAATCAGAACTCCATTCCCTTTTATGGCTGAATAACTCTCTACTGTATGTATATACCATATTTGGTTTATTCATTCACCAGCTGATAGACATCTGGGCTGACGAGTGCTGCTCTGAGCATTTACGTACCTGTACACTCATGTGTATGCATTACTTTGTGTGTGTGTGTGTGTACACATTTAGTTTTATTGTAACAAAGCAACTTGTATGCATTACTTTTTAATAAAAACGTCCAAATTTTAAAAATTAATATAGCCATTAGTTGTTCAGAGGAAACCTCAAGAAGATGAAGTTTCACCTCCAGAAGATGATAAGATGGTGGCAAAGTGGATAGGGTAGGTTTTCTATGAGAGTTACTGTTCCATCAGTTATTTACAGAGTGGAAATTCTGAGAAAGTTTTCAATAGGAAATAGATCTAAAAACATCATTTTCCTTTCTTGAAAGAATATTTCTTATGATGAGTTTGTTACAAATAATAGCATCTGCTTTCTCCATATATCATACCCATAACAAGGCTGAATTGTACCAAAGCTTCAGAGCTAAAGTTTCACCTTCCCAATTTACATAAACGTAAATTTATCCCCCAAAGATAATCTACTGTCTAGAGAAGTAGACCCTGAGTAGTACAAATTCTCTTGTTATGGTGACTTGTGATGGTTCATTTTAGGTGTAAACTTAGGTAAGCCATGGTACTCATGTATTGGTAAAACACCAGCTTAACTGTTGTTATAAAAGTAATTTTTTTGATATGATTAACATTTAAATCAGCAGGCTCTGAGTAAAGCAAATTACCTTCCATAATGTGAGTCGGCCTCATCCAGTCAGTAGAAAGCATTAAGAGAAAAATGAGCTTCCCTGGGAGACAAGGTATTCTCCTTTCAGACTCAAGTTGCAACACTACCTCTTCCCAGGGTCTCCAGGCTGCCAGGCTACGCTGCAGATTGGGGTTTGCCAGTCCCCCAAATCACATGAGCCCATTCCTTAAAACAAATCTCTCTCAACATATATAGACAGATAGACAGATAGATAGATATACATCCTATATATACAAATATGTGGATATATACACACACATATCCACCCACATCACAGATAGACAGATCCTCTTGGTTTTGCTTCCCTGAATAATCCAGACTAATACAAAACTTAGCAAGTGTTAGTGTTAGAAAACACTTTACAGATCACCCAAATGAAATCTTATCAGTTTATAGTTGAAATAATTGAAGACCAAAAAGTTTAAGTGATGCATAGGTATGTACAGATAGTCCTATAATCAAAGGAAAATAAACTAAGGACTTCCTAGGATGGTAATTTATTCTGAAAGTTGTGAAAAGTATATGGGAATAAGGTCACAAAAAGTGTCCCTATACCTGTGTGACTGGTAAAGGTAAGAGGTAAAGTAAAATTATCATATTATCATTTAAACATATACAATGTGTTGAAAAACATTCAGTTTTCTAGTTTGCCCAAACTACTTTATAATATAATTATATGGTTCCTGGAGGCTAGTTATAATTGAATTATAGGGTGTCTTGTTCACATTCTAGCTGGTGAAAAAAAATTGCTCAGCTCTGCTTCGCGGTTCTCTAAACACCGGCTAGAATACTCATGAGGCAGCTTATAATTCAATTATAACTCCCCTTTGGGAACCATATAATTATATATAAAAGACCTAAGCCATCATATGTTATCCATTTATTTTTTGTTATGAAAGGATTTGTCTAAAGTCTGATATTAAATTTGAATAGGTCTGAGTCAATTTGCACCTCAAGATTTACCCAGATACTAAGATAATAAACTGTATTCACCTAGGTGAAAGACACCAGGAGTTGATCTATTTACCCAAATAAAAAGCCATCAGATCCTTATCTCTCTTTGGAGATTACACACACACACGCGCATGCACACACACACACACACACACACCCTTCCCATACAGATCCACACACATGTTTTTAATTGAACTTGTAATGAAATAGTATTGTAAACTGCTGGCATAATTACTATGACTCAGATGTGAATGAAAGACCTTAGCACACTGCATCAATTAGTTAATGGTTCAAAAGGGCATGTATTTTGTAGAAATAAGAAATGGGAACAATTGATATTGATCTTTATCCAGGGAAACCCTGACTCATTCATTTATTCATTTAGTAGACAGTCACTGAGCTCTGCTATATGCCAGGTACTGTGTTTGCCTTCACTACTCATTGTTTATTTGGGAAAGCATTCGAGCTCCTGAATGCACATGTGCACACATACCTCTTCTAGAAGAACACAACTCATTATTCATAATGAATTCCAAAGTTTGGAATTCATTTATTTAATCCCACAAAGATTTCACATACACCCCAGGTTTAACAGTGTGCTTGACTACAGTATGTGGGTAATGAAGGACTTTAGCTGAAGAGCTTAGGAGAGCTTACAAGTAGAGGAAACCCAGAGGTTGGCAACATGAAAGAGTAAAGATAGTTAAATGTGCAGAAGAAGAGATGGGGCATGCCAAAAACAAATGTGGAATTAGTGTACAAAATAAGCCACAATTTTGCCTAGAAGATGTTCTGAGACTGCATAATGATTTCCCTAATGATTCAAACTTACAGTGTATAACCTATGTTCTCAAGCAATAAAATGAAGGTTTGGATCCCATGTTATGAAATCAAAATGTAAGGCTTTCAGTACTGAGACTTAACTCACCATGGGATTTGGAACGAACTAATTTTACCTCTCCATTCCTTCATATACTCATATGTGAAATGGAGATGTTGATCTACAGAATCTATCTCAAAGGGCTGGTATAAAAAGTTAGAGTTAACTCTAAGTTAAAAAGTTAAAAACTCTAAGTTAAAAATTCTAAGTTAAAAAGCTAAGAGTTAACATTGGAAAAGCACTTTAAGTATGTTATGGATGGAATGTGTTCTCCCAAAACTCTTATGTTGAAATCCTAACCTCCAGTGTGGCAACACTGGGAGGTGGGGTGTCTTTGGAAGGTGATTAGGTCCTGAGGATAGAGGCCTCCTGAACGGGACCAGGGTACACATAATAGAGATTCCACCACCACCCTTCCACCACCACATGAAGTAGGGTCTCACCAGAACCTGAATTTGCTGGCATCTTAATTTTGGACTTCCTGGGCACCAGAACTGTGCGAGATACATTTCTTGTTATTTAAAAGCCACTCAGTCTTTATTAATTTGTTTGAGTAGTCTGAATGGACGGAGATGGAAGAGTGCCTGGCACATAGTAAGCACTTAATAGCTATTAGCTCTTATAATACTGTTGTTGTTGTTGTTGTTGTTGTTGTCACGGACATCTTCATAACCTTCTATCATCATTATCCTGGTAATATTGGTGGAGACAAAGGGGAAATTTACGTAAGATTAAGATATGGCCACAGTTGGGAACTTTTTGACAGTCAGATGATTTTTTTAAAACCATAATGGTAAAAAATGGAAATAATAACATAGGATCAAGAATAGGGTCTGATTGAGCTAAAACTAATACAACTTGTGAAAGATGTAGAGACCAATAAACACAGCAGTAGAAGCTTTTGTAGGTACATCTAGGGCAAGATTAAAAATGAGCAGATGTGAACCCTCTAGAGTCAGTGGTATAATGATACTTGTCAAACACATCCTAAAATCAGTAAGTAGATAACCTCTATTTTGCATCTGTCTTTCCTGTCAAAGAGATTTATTTTTGGACTAGAAAGACTATCAGAATCATTAGTAAGAATAAATTGAAGCCCAGCATTCATGAGGAGGTAGTGTTAAAAAACATTTATGTTCCTTGGCCCCCGTGAAAGATTACTGAGAGTAAGGACTTGCCTCTGAGAGTAGAAAGCAACTAGTACTGTGGTCAGCATGGACATACTCTGAATTGTCTTGACAGACTAACTTCACTTTCCTTTTGAACAGGCTGACTAAACTGACAGGACAAGGAAATGGGTACATTTAAGTGTTTCATATTCAACAAAGCACTTTGCAAAGTCTGTCATGATAGACTATTGGATGAGTTTAAACACTATATGATGGTGCAATTAAGTTTACACATAAATGAATGAACAACAATACCAAGGTTTCATTTGGTTAGTTTGTCTTGACTTATCTCCTCTCCCTCATCTTATTTAATATTTTTATCCATTCCATGGGTGAAGAAGTCATTTTTAGAGGACATGGAACTAGTCAGGATAGCTAACCTGTTGAATAATACAAGTCGGATGCCCCAAATTCATTTCAGAATGTAACTATGAGCCAAATATAACATATTATAATTTTATAGACAGATATAAAACCCTATATTTGCATTAAAAATATCTCTACTACATTAAGTACATTGTGGGAGAATTGGTTTTAAGATAGCATATGTATTAGATTAAGAGATTTTAGTTTACTATAAGCACAATGAGTTGGCAGAATAATGTGGTTGACATGATCACAGGCTGTGTAAATGGAAATGTAGACCCTCAAAAGAAAAAAGATACCATTTTTGATGTAATTTGGGACTATACCTAGACTGTTGTATTACAACTATGGGCCCTTCCTCTTAAAAAGACCACAGACCAAATACGCTGTGTGGAGAAGAGGACTAGGATAGCTGAATGGCATGAAGATGTGTCATTCCTGCATGTGTTCAATGGCTACTTGTCAAGGAAATTTTGCAAAGGACACAAAACAGGAATAAATGACTTATATATAAGGACTCTTGCAAGCCTGAGTCTGTGCCTTAAAGAGGGCAAACTGGTAGGGAGCTGGGAATTAAGGAACACAGGGGTTGCTATAGGACTATGGGTATTTCATGGATAAATCTTTGAGGGGTCAACTTTTCTCTGAAACTCAGATGGTCTGGAACTACCTTCCCCAGTTCCATCTCCTATTGGCTTCTAGCCCAGGGTCCCTCCTTCAATAAACCTGATTCAGAGCCTAGCTACTTATGCTAATAAAGGGAAACAAAAATTAGTGGCAATTTTTATTGTCCTTCATTATTGTTCTCTTCAAGTTGCAATCCCCAATGAGCTGACTGCAGAGGGAACACTTTGTAGTATTGGAATGATCACTGAACTGAGAGTATACCAAGGAAATATAAAACCTGCATGAGTCTATTTTCTTGGATTTTTTTCCTCAATTCTATAATCTGAGAAAGAAGGCAGTCAGATTAAATGGTCTCTAAAATCACTTTCAGATTGAAATGTACTATGATTCTATCATAACTGTTAATTTTTAAAGAATACTTTATGGTTTTTATCAGTCAACAACAACAACAACAACAAAAAAAAAAAAACAGGAAAAGAAGTCATCATTTGACTCAGTGAATTAAACGAAATGAAATACTGCCATGCCACGTACATACTCATTCCAGACAAAGGAAGGAACTTTAAGTTCACTGATTCAGGAAAACATAGTTTTATTTCTAGTACCAAATGCTTTAGATGTTCTCTCATCTGATGTTTGGTTGGTTTGTTTAAACTTAGGTCCAATTTTATTTTATTTTTTTAAATTTTATTTATTTGACAGAGAGAGAGATCACAAGTAGGCAGAGAGAGAGAGAGAGAGAGAGAGAGAGAGGAGGAAGCAGGCTCCCTGATGAGCAGAGAGCCCAATCCGGGGCTTGATCCCAGGACCCTGAGATCATGACCTGAGCCGAAGATAGAGGCTTAACCCACTGAGCCACCCAGGTGCCCCATGAAAACACTAGTTCAATTTGATAGAATCTCACACAATCCTTTAAAGAGCTGCCTCCTAGCATGCAAATGCCAGATAAGTGAAAAAAGAACTCCGCCAAAATTCAATGCTTGGGAGAGAAGGTCAGAGGCCCTATCAGACCACCGAAGAGGAGTGAGCCTGGGACTCCCTACTATGAAATTTCATCAAGCAGAATTTCTTCAAATTAAAATAGCTTCTTCTAGCTTTTGATTCTAGTTACATATTTGAGTCTAGATATGTCATTTATTTAAAAGGCAGAAATACCTGGCATAGGAAAAAGTGAAAGGCCCAAATGTGTAGTATTTATAGATGTAGGATTTAAGGCATAAGTATTTCATTTTCAGTGACTTCTAAATATAATTTGTCTCAGAAATAGAAATGGCGGGTCAGAGAATCACGGTTCTCTTCTCACCATAATAGTACATTGGTTTGCAGAAATGCACAGCAAATGTTAACACATCATTGTTGCCTCAACACCCCCAAAGAAAGGGATAATTTTCCTTAGACTCCAACTCAAGGGGTCTGGGGAAAAATCCAATCTCATCAAAAATCCTGTGACATGAGTAGCTTCCCAAGAATTATAGAACACTTATTCCAAAAATAACATTGGTGTTCAAATAGATTTCAGTTTATTATGTTGGAGCCTTCCAAGTAAGGGGCATTTTTCCAGAGACTCTGGGAGAAAGAAATGCTATTTGTTCACAGGGAGGGGGAAATACATAGTTTATCTAATGAAAGTTTTCCCTATTGCTCCCCTCTGTTTTAGAAAGCATTTATCTCTGTTTCTCACTTTTGGGTTCCACTTGATCTACTATATCACTTTCCTAGGCTTTCATGAACTAAAGTTTGGTCAGTCATCAAAAGGAATGCTTATTCAAAGACTACTGGTGAGGCAGGCAAATTTCTATCATGTCTGAGGTACATAGCAGGCTACAGCTTTCTTAATACTGCTAGAGTTTGAAATGGCTTCTCTCATTTTGTGTGGTTTTTGTTTCAGATGGAGGTTGTTTTTGCTTTCCAATTTTTACCTAGAAGCAACTGACTTCATGCTCCCATTCAACACTTTATGCTTTTCCTCTTCATCTTTCCTCTCTATTTTTTTAAAAAATGAAAGTTGGTTTTGAAGTATCCTATACTTTTCTATGAAAAGTTGATTCAGAATTGACCTGCAGTGCTTTAGAAAATGTATGTGCAAGGGAAGAGTAAGAACGAACATTCTAGTACTATAAACTAAAGTGCACATCCTTTTAAAAGGACACTCTCTGATTTGTGTTATTGAGCAAAGAAAGATGAACTAATAATATGCTACAGACTTGGAAATGATCACAAATTCTATGTGATCCAGTAAGAATGAGGTGCTGTCCCTGGGGGAGGCAAGATAGAGTGAAAAGAATGGTAATGGTAGTCTGACAATATTCAGGATTTTCACCCAGAATGATTATCCTATCAATTGCCACAGTGCCTCCCCACCAACCCCAATTAGACTTGTTCAGTGTTCTGCTCCATGACAGATATGAAAAAGATCCAGAAAAAAAAATGAATGGAATAGGGAACAAAAAGTATTATTAAGCATCTTCAACCTGGAAAGACAAAGGTTAAGAATGGTACATAATGAAAAGCTAACAAACGAAGTTGTGGATTGAATGAATCACATTTTAGAAATGTAAAACTGGGTAACATCCCACGAAATTGATGAATGAAGCTTATATATCACTTATACATTAATTTTTTGCAAATATGTTAATCTAGGGGAAAGAAGTATGAACAAGACATGGTATTTAACCTCAAAGGTTCACATTCTGGCTGGGTAAATAATGAAATGATATAAAATATTTAAAAGAGGCATGGGCTAGGAGTATAAGAACATATTAGGGATCAGTTTTCTGAGGAAAGGAAGTGGGTATGAAGAGGACTATATGAAGATTTGACAAAAGAGAGGGCATTTGACCTGGGCTTTCCTTGATCAAGTTCTTATAAGTTCATTGGTCTCAGAAGGAAAGAATGCTATTTCAGAAGAGAGAAAGCCTTCATCAGCAAAGGCATAAGTGGAAACAAAATAACTTGTTCAAGAAACAGAGAAAGGCCCAGGGAGGTTGGAGTATAGCCTGCAGTGGCAGAAGTAGAAAGAATTAAAATCAAATTAGGCAGAGCCTTAAATGCCATGACAAGGAACTTGTACAGTATCTTGCAGGTAACAGCAAGCACCAGGTTTTAAGCAGGGAAGTGTTTTTGATGCTAGCTCCACCTTCTGGAGAGTGAAGTCTACTTGTTAAGATTCAGGGGAATAAAAATGAGACCCAGTCCAAGGACATGCTTAACTGTTTTTCAAATATCTGAGGGGTTATGGTGTGGAAAGGAATTAGGTACACTCTGTATGGCTCAAACCAGTGGCTATACGTACTTGAGCACAGTATGAAGAAGAGCTAAAGGGGGTAGTCATGGGTGGAATGGGCTGCTTCTGAAGTTCTCCAGATGTTCTCAGTCACCTAATGGAATGCTGTAGAAGGGATTAAAGCATTATATTATCCATATATATATACATATACCCATATATATCCATATATATTATATTATCCATTTATATAACCATCCACATATATATATAAAGACAGAGAGAGAGAGAAGGAGATAAGGTATTAAGTAGACACCTTTCAGATCCCTTCCAAAAGAGATTCTACTCTCTTCCACAAGAAAGCTCTTCATATAGACAGTAGATATATCTCCTGTTCTTTTCTCTTTACTTCACACACTTTAACTTCCTTTATCCATTTTGCATAATACACCTTAAACTTACACAATGTTATATGTCAATTATATCTCAATAAATGTAGGAAAAAAACAGTAACAACAAGCTTTACCTTCATCTTTCCAGTTGATTTCTTCAGGACACCATCGTGTTTTTCAGCCCATGTTCCTAACCAAATCTGGCACCGAAAACTGAGCATACTACTCCCCAAAAAAGCAACTGGATCCCTATGTTACTAATTAGAATTTTATGTACAGTAAAACCTTAATTAACTGAAGCCCAACAAATGAAACATTTTATTTCATGTCCTATACTCAACTTTTATGAGAAAAAGAAACATGGTAACTAGGCAAGCAGATATCTTAAAGAAAAACATACTCAACTCCCAAGAAGTGTTCTGGCCCAATATAAATTAATCACAGTCTCCTACTTGTCTCGTAAAATAAGAACTAATTTCAGAATGATGCACTTGAGGCCCTAAAAAAATATTCCAAATACTAAAGTAAAATTCAATTATGTTCACTAAACTGTACTTATTAAAGTAGTAAAATGGACTACAGTTTTATAAAATATTCCAACCACAAAGATTGAAATAAAAGATAGCTGTGCTACTTAATTTTTTAAAAGCCTCAATTAGCATCCCCTTCCCTAAGCATTTAATTAATTAAGGCTTTGTTTTATATTATAGAACCATGGCCTTTACTATTATATGTGCAAGGAAAGGGAATATATCTTTTTTACCTCTACACCTACCACCAACATGGCACCTAGGAGTTCAATGATTATTCATTGATTGAATTAATAATACTGAAGTTTTAGTTATTATTATTTCATTATTATATTGTTATTACCATCAGCAGCCACATTCTTTTTTTTTTTTAAGATTTTATTTATTTATTTATTTGAGTTAGAGAAAGAGCACAGGGGGTGGGGGGAGAGGCAGAGGGAGAGAGAGAAGCAGGCCCTCCACTGCGCAAGGAAACTGCCCGACCTCAATCCCAGGACCTTGGGATGAAGACCCAAGCCGAAGGCAGACACATAACTGACTGAGTCAGCCAGGTGCCCTGCATTCTTTCTTTTCATCTTCACAAAGTTACTAGTTCTGGGGAAACCTGGGTGGCTCAGTCCCGTAAGCATCCGACTCTTGGTTTCTGCTCAGGTCATGATCTCAGGGTCCTGAGATTAAACCCCACTGTTGTGTCTGTGCTCAGCAGAAAGTCTGCTTTCTCCTCTCCCTCTGCTCTTCCCTGTGCTCCTTCTCTCTCTCTCTCTCATAAATAAATAAAAAAAAATTTTTAAACATTGCTACCTCTGTAGTCATATATTGCCATCAGGCCTTACAAATAAGGTACATAATTATAAATATAGTACATGTGGTATTATGTGCATTCATCATCTTAGACTATAGGATATTAAAACCAAAAGGAATCTTGAAGGTCATCTAATTTAACTGTATAATTTTACAGAGGTGGAAACTAAGGTGCAGAGAACTTAAGTGACTTGTTAAAGGTCATACAGCTTGTTAGTGAGAAGCAGGACTAAACACTGGTATTTCTCTTTCCTGGTCCTGTGATTTTTCTTCTACAACAAACTGGCTCTGTATTTTTTAGAGTCAAGTAGGAGATGGATATACACTTCTTGCTGAAACAAGAAGTGGCTCAGAAATGTCATTCCATTTTGACACTAAAATTCTTGGGCACAAAGAAGGCTGGTTTCCTGCTCTTTTATTGGAAAGTTATCTTGTGTATTTATTTTATATCCTTGCTACTCTAAAATCAATCTGATGATGTTTTATAAGAGACAATAAAAGCAGGGATAACATGGCATACATTTATCTATCAGTGGAAACCATGCAGGAATTCCCATCTATTACTTGTCAGTAATTTATAAGAGTACTTGTTGGACACCAAAACATGAAGAGTTGCTTTGTATTACCAGACTAAGAACTTCTGACTACATTTTTAAGAAATCCTAATTTTTGGTAATGAACTGCCCAGACAGGGAATGTCATGAAGCAAGGTTTGGGGCTGTAGTATTCAAAGCTCTGAGGGGCTGTGACGAACAAAAGGCCTTTAGAAGTCCAGGAAAGAAACTGCGAGGCAACACCGGCAAACATTCCAGATCTGATGGAATCTTCCGTGCCACCTTGGTTTTGTAGCTCACTTGGTTTTGAACATTCTGAATGTTCTGTTACATTCATAGTGCTATGTAAAGTCTTTCCTTTTATGATAAAGTAGGAGGTTTTTGGTCATTCGCCTTATGATCACATTGACAGATACCTCTAAAAAGAAGCTCAAAGACTACAGTCTGGAATTACAAGCTAAAGTCTAACCTGGAAAACAAAAAAAAGTTAATAGGAATTCATGAGCTGCTAGTCTATATTAAGTATCAAATATTTCAAATCAAACCTCAGGCATCACACTGAGGCACAAGGCAGAGGGCAGGAAAATTAGTTTGCTGTATGCTGCCAATCCTCTAAGCACTCAATAATCTATGTGGACATGGAAGGAAATTTTAACAGAAAGAAAGATGATGGCTCACAAAAATATTAAGAAAAGCAACAAAGACAGAAATAACCCCATTTCTTCTGTTTGGGAACTATAGTGTCTATGGTCTCTGGGAAAAGGAGATACAATGATGAAGAAGAGATGAAAAGCATTCTAAAACTTAATAAATGATCAACTAAAAAAATCACATAATTACTCTGCTGTTATGGCCAATCATAAAACATACCTGAAAAAATAAAAATGCAATTTCAATTTCCTTGCTTTTTTATGTTTATATTATCGAAAATGATAGCATAGCTTTTTAATTTACACAGCAGAAAGGCCATTTGAAGAAAAATGGGCTTTCACAACTCTACTCCTTTACAGGTACATTTTTCCCCCATTTTTATAATGACAATTAAAACTCAAAATGAGCTACCTATAATATTTTTCACTTCTGTATCTTTTGACTGTCAACACTGGTTTTTCTGAGTCACTGTAGGTGTAAGAAAATGAGCAGTCATCATTTTCAAAATATATCACAGTATGGGTAGTGGACAGGAGGGACTAATGGTTGCCAAGGTTCCTGTTCAGTTTATCACTTCAAGGCCCCCCTGGTGAATTTTTACTTCATTAATCAACAGCCAAACACTTAATAAGTTCCTTCTAAGTCAAGGAACATCACTCACCAGGCCCCATCACTGCAGACCTGAGTTGTAGCAGATTATTGCCACAACAGATTACTGAAATGCTTGACAAACTGGCTTATAATGTTTCATTCTTACCCTGTCAAGTAAAATTTAGCAGAATTAGGATTGACATCAAAGGCATTTCTGAAAAGGTCATGATCTTATCACATCACTTAGATTAAGCACTGTAAGAATTTGCTTCAAGTTGGTTGGGAAATCTTTAAAATTCTAGACAACTTCAAGAAGACACTCAGAGTTCTCCCCCAGTGACCTCACTGAATTTGCTGGAAAGCTGGAGGGCATAATGTTGACAGGGCTGCTTACTTAAATAACTCATAAAACTGGAAGGCAGGTTAGCCAGTGCTTACGTGATTCCACGAGCAGCTAGAGAAAAGGTAGCCAGCTGCATCACCATTTTTTTTCTTTACCTACAGGTCTCCACAACACTAACTTTACCTCACAAGCTGCCAAGCCAGTCACTCTGGGCCTGGCCCATTGGGCTGGCCCTTCTAGCCTACTTATTCAGACACAAAACTGATCCCATATAAATTACTGCTTAGGCACCTGTCAGGCCACACCAATCACACCATCCTGTACCAATCACATCCTATCACTGACCTCTTCCGAACTCATCTTCTATAGGTTTTGGATCGGCAACTGCCAGCTGATAAAAATGTCTCTATCACCTGGGCCTCTATCACCCAAACCTCTTCATTTATACCCACTCATCATTGTTATGTGCCAGCCATGGGCCCGTCACCAGTCCTTATTCAGTGTCAGGTCTGATTCCAGCAGTTCCTTATCTACCAATATTGCCTCAAATAAACTCCATACTCCATACTCTAGTCAGCTCTAAAAGCAACCCTAATTACACCAGGCCCGTTTCTCACTCAGGTTCCTGCTCATTACTCTTTCCCTTCTTCCCTTCCCCATCCTCCAGCCAAACCCTACCTATCACCCACTACTAAAGGTCCCCTTCCTCCAGAAGGCCTTTCCTGAGAGCTTCAACAATGATAAAAGCTACCATTTATTGTATATTATATACCATTTATTATATATTACTTGACATTTTGACTCTGCTACAGTTTTGTTGAGGTATAATCTACACACCATAAAACGCACCCATTTAGAATGTATAATTCAGTGATTTCTAGTTAACTTACTGAGTTGTGCAACCACCACCACAAACCAGTTTTGGAATACTTATATCACCCCAAAAGTGATGGTCTTTGTGACCATCTGCAGCCGCTCCCCATCCCACTTCTAGTCCCTGGCAACCACTAATTTATTATCTGTCTCTATAGATTTGCCTTTTCAGAAAATTATGTATGAATGGATTCATACAATATGTATTCTTTTACCTCTGGATTTTCCTAATCCATTACCAGTTGATGGACGTTTGGGTTGTGTCTCTGCTTTTTGGCTACTAGGAATAAAATATTGTTACAAACATTCAAGTATAAGTTTTTCTGTGTATATATATATTCTTATTATTCTTATGGATATATCCAGGAGTAGATTGTTTAATCATATGGTAAATTTATATTTAACTTTTTTTGATAGCTTATACATGGGACACACATATCTTACAGTTATATATATGTGTGTGTGTGTGTGATATGTATGTGATATATATACTATATCTCGCATATATATATATATATGATATCTATATCTTACAATTCACCTAGTTCAGTATACAATTCAGTGGATTTTAGTATATTCAGTGTTGTACAACTATCGCCAGAATCAATCTTTTAACATTTTCACTACCCCGAAAAGAAACACTATATCCTTGCATCCATTATTGACAATCTTAATAGGATCCTTACAAGTTAGGTATTATATCCCTAGTTTTACAGATAAAGAAAACAGAGGCTTAGCAAAACCACACACCTGATAAGCATCAAAGCCTGCATAGGAACACAATCTATATGACTCCATATCTTACAGTATTTCCATATCACCATGTTGTCACTAATCCTCAGAGTCCCCCTTCTCTGGGAGCATTCTATAATGCTTACTTGATTTCCTGTTTATGTGTCTTCTTTAGTACTTAATCGATTATCAACCTCCTTATTTATGTATTACACCTCAAAAATACCTTGTATGTGGGGTCCCTGGCTGGCTCTGTTGGAGAAGTGTGTGACTCTTGATCTTAGGGTTGTGAGTCCCAGGCCCACATTGGATGTAGAGATTACTGAAATAAATAAACTTTAAAAAAATACTTTGTATCTAACACTAAACCATAAAGTCTGGAAGAGCAAGAAGCACATATTAGAATTCATTTGATTTCTCTGCCCCAAAAAGTACGTTTAAAAGTCCTCAATAATTTTTTAATTAATGAAAGTTATTCCTTGTTATTAACCTAAATATCTACTCTTATTAAGGCCCATTTTCCCTCTCTTCAATATATCATGTCCAGCTGAAGCTCCATATTTTAGAGTCACCTCACCCCAGAACTATCTACCTTTACCTAGAATTAACTACTCTAGCCAACATGTATATAGTTTGTACCATGCAGTCTTTTAGATTCTTATGTTTTACCTGAACTTGGACTTGTTCTTAGATCTTAATGTAAATATGTTAGATCTTGTCTTCCAAAATTGAAAAAAGCTTTTCCTGGACAAATACCATGTCTTTTTGGCTTGGATCCCATAAGTTAACCAACACAGTGATGAATAAAGAGTGTGTTTCAGGGTGGCTCAGTGGGTTAGGGCCTCTGCCTTCAGCTTGGGTCGTGGTCCCAGTGTCCTGGGATTGAGCCCCACATTGGGCTTTCTGCTCAGTGGGGAGCCTGCTTCCTCTCTCTTTCCTCTCTCTCTCTCTCTCTCTCTCTCTCTCTCTGCCTGCCTCTCTGCCTACTTGTGATATCTGTCTATCAAACAGATAAATAAAATCTTCAAAAAAATTAGAGTGTGTTTCAAATAAATGCTTCTTCCAGTGTTTGAATCCCATCATCATGAAGGATTCTCTCATACTGGAAGTTTTCTCTCTGGTGGGTGGAGCCAGGCATTTTTTGCTGTGCTGAGGCTGATACTATTGTGCTGTGTGCCATTGGGAAAATTGCTGCCTGGCCCTGGCCCGTTTTGCCATCTATAACATGGGCATTGTCTGACTAAGAAAATCCCAGCATAGCGTCCCACTCCTGATGTCCCACTCAATATGCTTACTGCAAGTTCTCAGTCATACATTCAGCAGTTTCAACATTCAATCATTTTTGCCTTGTTATTAATTATGTGCTTATTCTAAAAACTCCTGCCACCTTCCTACGCTCATTTTTATTAGTCTGGGCCGGTTTTCACCTTGTAGCAAGTAAGTATGTAATATCTTTTACTCAACTTGAGATACCTTTGTCACCCTTATCACACTTAAACATTTCACAAATATTTTCTCATGTCTAGAACTCTTTCTTTCAAAGGACAATCTGTTCTCCTAGATTCCCTCCTCAGGACACATTCTATAGTAGCTTTCCTACTTCATTAAGTTTGTGTTTGCATTTTCCTTTTCGGCTAGATTTTTCTTTAGAAAAAAAGCGAGACAGAAATATGACTCATAGACATTAAATGCTGTCGTATTTCAAAAGAAATGAGGCGTTTTCTCATTAACTGATAGAGAAATGAGCATAAAATTTGATAAGAAATAAAATAATTGCAACGAATTGGATGTTTTCCGTAATTTTCATCCAGAGAAACTATTTAAACAGACTATTTTATTTTTAAACAGCACCTTACCTTACATATAGTCCTGCAAGTACCTAAACTAGCATGTTAATTTTAAAATGTTATTAGATAACATTTATACAGTTAATAATAGATCTTGTTGCCATGGAACCTAAACTGAATTTTCTAGCTCTGAGATTTGATTTTTCAGCAATTAAGCCCTTAGCTCTAATGTTTCATTAACAGATTTTTTTATATGAATGTAATTATTTGGATGAGGATACTGCAAACATTTCCTAGTTTGCAAATGATACTCAAATTGGGAGAAAAGAAAATGAAGGATCTGTAATCAAAACTTTGAAGATACATATTATTCAGGTGACAGAATCAATATAAACTAAAATATATTCTCATATTAAGAACTTTTGGGAATAAAAAATACATTCATAGTTCCTCCTATTTTCTGATCTACCACTCTACTCTTACCAGTGACCAACTCCTCCACCCATCATTGGGCACTCCCATAAAAATAGCAAGGAACAGAAGTGATAGAGAGAAAGGAAAACCCCTTGAAACTATTGGCTGCAGGCAAAGCAGAGCTAGGAGATTATCACTGGTTTAATAATCTGCTGATACCAAGACTATAAATCAACCAAAGTAATCCTGTTTATGTTCAAGATGCTCATTATAGTACATCTAGAGTTGAACCAGAAATATTGATCATCCTCTTTCTGTTCTGCACCACTGCCTCAGAGTAGAATTTAACTAATTACAATGTGATAGCAAGCCCAAGTGTTAAAACAGATGGAGAAATACAATGTTTTCGTATTTGGATTATTCTCACTGAATGGAAAACCAGAAATGCATTATCATAACTTATACCTATGAAGAAAGGGAGGACAAATCCTGGGGCATGATAACAGACAATGTGCAGTCTTGAATTGGAATTAACTAGGAAATTTGGAAGACATGATCAACTCATGTGGTTCTACAGACAGGAGCCGGGCAGGGAGTGGCAGAGGATGAAGTCTTTCACAAAGGAGCTTTAGTTTCAGAGTCTTTCTTATAAGCACGGGTTCTGAATTCCAAGCTGTCACATGGTTCGTGAGAAGCAGAACTGTTCTGTAAACTCAGTTCAGCTGTTTTAGCCAAGAATCGTATTTCAGATTGTTAAAAAAGAGAAGAACCAACGAAGTATTTGCAATTAGAGAGTAATCAATTTGACTCCTAATTGAATAACTTGAAACTTGTTACTAATCCTCTACAAGTTTCGGTGTTCCAATTCATAGAATTATTGCGAGGAACAAAAGAGATGACATAAAGTGTCTAAACAGAGTAAAATGGGTACTTGATAAATAGTTTTGTTATAATTAGAATTAATTATTAGTGAGAAAATATGTGCTTTCCACTTACCCCACCTCATTACCCACTGCTTATGGATGGCAGTGTTTCCTAATTGGTCTTTCCATTTTTTAATTTATAATGCACTTCTTGGTAGCTGCATCTGCAAACCAAATCTATAGTGATGATGGCAAATGTACAGAAATAATAATGTACTGAAGGAAATAAACAGAAAATAAAAGATATTGCCTGCATACTTAAAATGTGTTTGTAGTCCAGCTGGGGAGATAAAACGTGAGCATTGCCATGAAATGGTTTATCATGTAACATCATTAGTAAGATCATCTGAAATATTCTAATATTGTAAGGGTTCACAAATACGCTGGTCATTAGTTTCGGCTCTTTTACGTATATTAACTCACGTGTTACACACAATTCCATAAACTAAGGGCTCTTATTATTATTCCCATTTTACAGATGGAAAAAACTAATACCAGGAGCTTAAGTTAGTTCTCCAAAGTCACATAAATAGTAAGTACCAGGCAGGATTCAAATCTTTCCTAAAGCCCATGCTCTTAAATGCCTCACTATTCTGCCTCTCATATCAATCAATCAGACACAGAAAAAATAAAAACTGTGAGTTAAAAATAAAAAACTAAATGATTGTAAATAACAAAGAATGACTGAACAATATACAAAGATAATAAATGCCTTTTAACAGAATAAAACTCAATGTTTCATTCCTTAAAAGAGTGGGTCACATTGAAAAGGCCAACAAACCAGGAACACTGTCATCATCAATTTCTGGTTTATTTGCTGAAAAGAAAGATATCTGAGGATATTCAATAGCATCTGAATACACTATTTCCACTTCTATTTTTCAGAGGTCTTTCTTGAGGAAGGACCATTTTTGCAATAAAATATGCTGGTCATATTGGAACAATGTATTTGAAAGACACATCTTTATCTCAATAATCATAATGAAAATCTTTCTGTATATTACAAGTATTTCTGATAAACGATATGCAATTTATATTGAATGATTTTTCATCTTGCCCAAATTTCATTTCTAATGGTTGCTTATGTTCTGACACAAACATTTCTCAGATAAACTCCTAGTTGTGGGAATGCTTTCTTGACATTATTTCTCCATTGTCCTATTCATTCAAACAGGCTACAATAAAATCCCATTATGTGATCTTTCATGGGATTGAGAAAAGAAAACATCATAAAGAGGAGAATGATAAAAGTAAGATATATTGCTCCATGGAGACTTCCTTCAGAAGCTCTCTTTGTAGTAGACAGCTGTGCACTCACATCTGTTTCAGGGCAACATGGAAGCTGTAAGGGATTGCGTGCAGCATTCATGTTTTTATAACCCCATTTGCCACCCCCAAATCCTCTCTTTACACTGGGTGTTAACATAACAGAAACACTTGAGACTGAGATAAGAAGCAGGTGTAATCACGGCTGGCATGCCTCACTTCTTTGAGACTCAGATCACTGATTGCCCCAGCTCTGCTTCATTGTCTAGAGCCCAGAAAAGTTTCCTAGCTCAGTCCTACTCCGAGTTTGGTTTATTGAAAGCAGCACCAGCAACAGCATTACCTGGAAGCTTGTAGAAGCCCAGACCTACTGAATAGGGATCTGAATCATTAGCAAGATCCCCTGGTGATTCCTGTGCACATTCAAGTTTGAGAAGCACTGCTCTAGAGAGGATGAGATGTAAAATTGAGAACAAAAAGTCACAAAAGTACAAAAACAGGCATTATTTACCAAGCATCAACATAGCTTACCCATGAGCCTCACGAACCCCATTTCTGTCCTCCATTTGTTGTGAGGAAATACCAGCTTGATGGAGATCAATATTAGCTCAGTTGTAGAAGACGGTCATACTTTATTATCATCAGAATCGGTATTATTATAAGCTAACATTTATTCAGTGTTTATTATATACAAGGCACCTTATTAGATATTTTCAATCCATCGTCACTTTAATCCTCACATCCAGCATATGAGTTCAGTACTTTTCTTCCCTGTTTTGCAGATGGGAAAACTGGGACTCAGAAAGAGTATGTTGCCTAAGTCACACAGCTAAAGGTGGCAAATAAAAAGTCACGGTTGTCTGACTTTGGAACCCAAGCTCATAACCACTTACTGTCTTTCTGCTCTTTTCTCTACTTGTGACTCCAGGGTGTCTTTTCTGCCACAATGTGAATGCCTTCCATTCCACATCTACTCTGTGTGAAAGACATTTTCCCAATAGGCTCAAAAATTTCTATCCAAGGATTCAGCTCTACCTGTATGTTCTCCAGAGATATTTAACCTAATTCCTGAGGGTGTCCCTGACTCTGATCCTCTCCTGCTCCCCGATCCCCCACCCATATCCTGAATACTTATTTTCTCTGCCTTCTGGCTTAACTAGAGCACTCTGACTTAGCAGTTGTTAGGTTTGTTTTATTCTTTGTACAGCTCAATGTTTTAATCTATCTTTCTGACCAACACGTTTGTCCTGATCCTCTTATTAGCCATGTAGCTTTTCATTTTAACATCTCAAAGGACTCTAGCTTTATCTGTCTGGTTCTTCCCTATATCCCCAGAGCTGAGAACAGTGCCTAACATATAAGAAGCATTCAGAAATATTTGTTGACTGAATAAATCTCAGTGAGGATACTTTCTATGGAACGAATATTTGTTGAACCTCTTCTTTGTTTACACTCATCCCCTAGATTATCTCATCTAGTTCCACAATTTAAACAGTACATATCCACTCTTCAGATTAAAACTTCAATCCTGGGGTGCCTGGGTGGCTCAGTGGGTTTAGCCTCTGCCTTCAGCTCAGGTCATGATCTCAGGGTTCTGGGATTGAGTCCCGCATCGGGCTCTCTGCTCAGCAGGGAGCCTGCTTACCCCTCTCACTCTGCCTGCCTCTCTGCCTACTTGTGATCTCTGTCTGTCAAATAAATAAATAAAATCTTCAAAAAAATCCTTTAAAACTTCAATCCTAATCAACTTTGCACATCATACTCATGAATCCAACTGCATACTCCTAATCGACACTTGGTTATAGTACATGCATCTCAAACTTAACATGTTCAAAATCTGTCCCTTCATTTCCCTCCCCAACTTTCCCTTCCCTTATAACCCCACCTCTATAAGTGGTATTACTACTTACCTAGTTACTCAGACCAAAAACATTGATGCCCTCCCTGGTTCCTCTTTCCAAACCATAATGGCCAAGATGGGCCATTTTGGCACAATGGTTATTGTGCTTTCATAAGCAATCAAACCCCAGCAGATTCAGGAAAAGCTCTTAACTCTTCCTCAACTGTCCAAACTTACATTGGAAAGCAGAGCCTGTACCAGGAGGAGAGCTATGGTCAAAGATTCCTCTTTCCCTGAGAAGCTTACCTGCATAACTCAGCAACCTTTGTTTTCCGAACATCTCTTCTCACCTTTCTGCTAATGGTCTTCCTCCCCTTTGTATCGTTAGACCCCTATTCCTCTCGTCAGTTCAGAATGTCATAGAAGTTTCATGTTGCCTGTCTTAAAATTTCCTGTTTGTATGGATTCCCTTTATGTACAAAATGAACATTGATTCTCTCCTGTTGATCTCTCTCATGTTAATTTAGTTCTTAGTCCAACTAGAAGCTTGGACCAAGGAAAATTTCTTCCTCCTATCCCACCACCAGGTGGGATATTGTCAAGTTATACCAGGTCTACTTTCAAAGTATCTTCTGAATCTAGTCATGCGTCACCACCTTCACCATTCCCATTGTTGGCCACACCACCATCAGCCTGCACCCAGATATGACAAAACTTGAATTAGTCTCATTGTTTCAATTCTCACCTTCCTAAAATTTCTACCCAGCAACCAGTGTAATCTTTCTAAAACATAAATCAGATCACCTAACTCCTCTGCTCAAAAGCCTCCAATGGCTTTCAGTCAAACTCAAAATAAAATGAATTCTCCATCACATTGTACAGGGCCCTATAACAAACTGCCCCTGCCTCCCTCATATCACTAAACTCTAACCTTACTGGCTTGCTTTCAGCTCACCAAGGTTAATACTACCTCAGGACATATTCACTTATTAACCAATCTGTTTGGAATGTCACTCCACTCCCCCTCTAGGTTTTGTAGGTCTAGCTCCAGCACTTCCTTTCTGTCTCTGGTCAAGTGTCACTTCCTCAGAGAGAAGAACCTTGGCCATCATAGCTAAAATAACACTCCAGCTGCACTACACCCTTCTTTAGTCCCTTGTCTTGGTTTCTTTTCCCTATAAATTTATCCCCACTTAACACATTATATGTGTATTTGTTCTCTTAACTGTTTGTCTTCCCACTAGAAGGTAAGTTCCATGAAAGCAGGAAACTGGTAGATCTGTTATATCCCTGGTGCCTACAACACTATCTGGCACAGGAGAGGTTTGCCAAGAGTATTTGTTGACTGAATGAATGATAGTCAACACCACCTTTGTCTTTGAAACCTTCCTCATTCTGTTCTCTTTTCAAACCAACAGCGTATGTGTACTTTTCCTCTTTCATAAAGCACAACATCTTTTGGGGTCTTTTCACAAAGATTCAGTTTCCTAGTGAACAAATGCATCTACTTCTTGGTCTACTTACAAAGCATAAATAATTATACACCAATCCCAGTAAATGCTTAATCCTCCCTTGCAGTCCCATTGTTATTCCTGAATTCCGGTGTTCTGGAGTCTACTTTGTTATCCTCACTGGTCAAGTTTGATTAACACCATGTCTGTTGGTCCCTACACCTCTACAACCTGAAACTGAACATGTCCTACCTGGGCTTCTCTAGCCTGGTCATGACTGTGTGTGTGTGTGTGTGTGTGTGTGTGTGTGTAATCCATGACAGTACCATCCTTTCTGAAAGCCCCCCCAAACCCTTGTATTTTAGAAGATACAAAATCCTTGTATTTTAGAAAATACCAAAAGGCACTGAGAAGTATCTTTTCATACCCCTCTATCTCCCTTTGTATCAAGCTTCCCTTCACTTCCTCCCTACCTCTCCTTACCAGATACACATGCACTAGGTTCCTTGACATTACTCCCTGGATACCAGAGGCTTTGATTTGTCACACCTCTGCCAGCCAGCCAGCCAGCCATCCTTCCATCCATCTATTCAACAAATCCTTACTGAGCACTACTACCTACTGGGAACTGTGCTAGGTGCTGGCGATAGAGAGGTAGATAAAGCATGGTCTCTAAGTGCCACTTGCTTAGAACATTTCCTGAGAGCTACTTCTTTCCTTTATAACTCAGAATGGCAGTTTAGCTGATACTGCCCTTTTGGTAGCATTAGCTGCTAATAATAATAAAGTTTTCCTAAAACATCAGTATTTTCTTTTGAAATTCAATGGTCTCCTGCAGTCCCTAATGCAAAATAGTTATAACAATAACTACCAATTTAATTGCCTATTGTATCTCAATGAACCAATGCATTTTATGTACATTTTATCTTTTAATCCATAACAACTAAGCTTTAGAGAGGTAAAGTCATTCACCCAAAGTCCACTAACTTGTAGCAGAGCTGGGGTCTGTGTGACCCCAAATCCCATGCTTATCATTCTGTTTCATGATGGAGTAAGTGCCTTAACCCTAAACACAGTCATTTTGAAAGGTAGAGGGTTGTTTGAGGGACCTACATGGTATATTCCCCCATCATAGTAGGGAGATAGCACTGGAACAAGTAGAAATATGGGTGAATAAGGAGAGAGAAATGACCTAGCAGTAAAGAGAAGACAGTTGCAGGAAAGTGAATGGTCAAAATTTTGACATGCCTACTGGGGAAGAGAAGCTGGGTTCTTTACTGGGACACAAGTTCTGAGGTCTTTTCAGGGTTATGACATCTAAGCAAATCACAAGTGTAATTTGATACCCATGAAAGAGCAAAAGAGCTTCATCCTGACCCAGGCCAAAACACCCAACATATAAACCAGTGAATAGCAACTTTCTGGAGATTTGGAAATGCTGCAAAAATTTCCCTGATTCAAATACCAATCTTTTAATTTGATCAAGCTCAGGGATGAAATGTGCAAGATAAAAAAGTTACCTACTGAAATAACTTAAACCATGTACATAACATGGTTGTAAATGCCTATACATTATTCTAATACATGTACCATAATTTAATGTTTCCTTCCATCTTGTAGGCATTTAATTTGTTTCAGTCACTCATTATTAATAACAACGATAAAATGATTGTCCCTGCATATATCCAGATTATTATCTCTTGGTTGTTTTCTAGAAACAAGATTCCTGGGCTAAAACTTGAATTGTTTTTTTTTTTTTTAAGATTTTATTTATTTATTTATTTTTGAGAGAGAGAGGGAGAGAGAGGGATGGAGAGCACACACGAGGGTGGGGAGGGGCAGGGGGAGAAGCAGACTCCCCACTGATCAGGGAGCCCAATGTGGGACTTGAACCCAGGACCCTGAGGTCCTGACCTGAGCCAAAACCAGGAGTCCACTGCTCAACTAACTGCACCACCCATGTGCCCCTTTCTTATTGATTTATAAGAGATATTTACATATTACAGATATTAGGACATCATTATATATATTGCACATATTATTTTCTAAGATTTTGATTTGCCTTTTCACTCTGTTAATGATTTTTTTAAAAAAAATACAGGCTGTTATAGATTTAAATCCATAATTTTTTCTTCTGTGATTTCTTCTCATCATAAAATAAGCTGAACAGTCAACTTTGTTATTTTAAAACTTTAAAAAACATTTAACTCTTAAATGTTTCAAAAATGTATTTAGGCATATATTGTGAAGTGAAATTCTAACTTGAGATTTAATGGATGGCCTAATATCTATTTTTTCAAGGCTATCTAGTTCATTTTATCACCTCTCCATTCTTACAACCTTATCACATTAGTAATTACTATAATTGACACATTTTAGTATCTCTTGCTGATGTTTTTAAAACATTTAACTATTAGTCTGATTATTCTTCAAAAATAAACTTCAGAATATTGTCTAAAAAGTGAAGAGAAACTTGTGTTGAATTTATATGAAACCTATAAGCTAATTTTGAATTTCTTCTACCTGTAAGCTTATATATCAATTGGGAAAACTTATATATTTTAAATATTCACACATCCTAGCCAAGAACATGGTATATCTCTCCATGTATTTAAATCTTAATTTGTTCCTCCAGAAACTTGGTAGTTTTGAAGAAAATATAAGCCTCATATTTTTCTTGTTAAACTTGTTCTTAGAATTTGAAGATATTTAAGTATTGCCAATAAACTTTTTCATAATTTCTAACTGGCTATTATTAATACATCAACAGAGAAGTACAGCACAACCCATAGAGACTACATTAATAGGCCATTATAAAAAAGAAGAAACACTTACTGCCATTTAGAAAACATATTCTCTGCTGGAAGTTGCCTGCTGTAGAATCAAAGAGTTATGATATTATGCACCACCCATCAAACTCAGAGAATTTAAGGCAATGTTCTCATTCAACAGTCATCATTCTCAGATGAGAGAGAAACCATTTATCAAGAGTACAAGAAGGAAGAAAGTAGCTATCACACAAGTCAAAGCACTGGGGCAAAAACAATGATTCTGATTAAATTTTTCAAAAAAAATTCATAGTCTGCAATTGTGTTTGGCAAGTTTAAATCCTAAATGAAATTTTAGAGGAGATGTTATATGCCCTTGAAAAGTAGGTTTATTATGAAAATGCTGACAAGCCTTACAAAAGAAGATTGTAGTATCATGAGCACCTGTAATGTCACTCATGTATAAGTGACAATATCTGTATACAGAGACACTAAATGTAAGCCGATATGGTTATTTTCTTAAAATCATTGTCTTATTTATCATGTTTAATGTCCATTGTCTCCCTTTAAGTTACTATCAGGACATAATCTACATGGTTTTTCAATTATTTAAATAATATAACATACTTTTAATATTTTATATAGAATTGTAACTAATGTCTATGATACCTGGGTACAAACATATCAACTACTTTCATCTAAAGACAAAGGCTGATTCAGTGAATTTAAAATCCCCCCAAGGTTATACAAACCTATGAAAGTCATCACTCACAATTCCAGTTTTCTAATATAGAGATCAGTTAAATTTGGGGAGGAATCAATATAAAGCATAAGAAGAGTTCTTGTTAACTACAATCTGAAGTCATAATAAAAGACTAAAAAAAGGCATGAAGTCACACCACTTTTCTAAGACATTAACCAGCTTTTTCTGGTCATCTGTGGTCTTCTAACAGTGTCTACAATGACCACGGATATTAAAAGCAAAGAAGCAAATATGAAAAATTGAATTGAAATAAAGAAACAGAGCATCTTGTTGTTCCAAAAACTAAGTAAATGCTAGAAAAAATACCCTACAGCAGTGGAGATATGTTAGAGGGACACAAGAACCAAGTAAAAGATATCTTAATGGCCAAAATTGGAACAATATGAGCAATGAACTATAGTACTCTATTATAACCCAAAGTATAAAATAAATATCCATGAGTCCATATGTATATAAATGAATGACTGAATAAACATAAATGGGGAAGAACAGACAAATACCCTATGCAGTATTCTAAATAATGTAATGTAGATATTCTGCCTTCAAGGAAGTAGAGTCTAATTCACACTCATTAAGTGTGGGCTGCACATAACGATCTCCTTCCAAAGAATACATTATAGAAAAGAGAGAAAAAAGGATAAAATTTACAGTGAAGAAGCCTAACAAACACTATCTCAGCCAGGCAATCCAAGGCCAACAGCAACAGTAAGTCTTATAGATAATATGTATCCTTGATATTTTGTGAACAAAGTGGCATTTTATTTGCTTCTGGCCTTCCTCCCAATAACCCATAACCCCAGTCTGATCATGAAAAAAAGCATTAAGACACATTCCAGAAGAAGGTCATTTTACATAGTACCTGACCTGTACTCCTTAGAACTGCCAAAGTCACTCCCCACAAAAAAGTCTGAGAAACTGTCACAGCTAAGAAGAGTCTAGAGAGACATGTTGATTCACTGTAATGTGGTAACCTGGATGGGTTCCTGGAACAGAAAAAAGCCCATTGGGTACGTAAGGAAATCTAAATAAACTATGGACTGCAGTAAGTAATAATGAATCAGTATCAGCTTATTAATTGTAACAAATTTACCATAATAATGCAATATGTTAATAAGGAAAATCTGTGCTAGAGGGAGTTTGGGGGGGTATAGTAATAGCAAATCTCTATTATCTGCTTAATTACTCTGTAAACTTAAAAATGTTCTAAAAATAGTTTACTAATTTTTAAAGGTTATTTTTTAAAAAACAGCAAAGGTCAGAAAAATTGCAGGATTATAATGAAGAAAGAGGAGAAACTTACCTTTTGAAGGAAAATGGGTATAGTAATGACACTAGTCAAGATTTTCCTAATATCAAATCCACTTAATCTAAATGTCAATGTCACAAGTCATTACAATAGGAAATTATATATCACATGCCAAATCATAACTTCAAAAATACCAATATAGAGGAAAATCTTGATAGAATAGTTTCCTCCATCACCAGCGATGTAAAGAGTATAGACTATATTTGAAATTAGCCCAAAGACTGCTTAAATTTACTACATTTTTCTAAATGGGATGTTAAAAAAGAGATCAGAGAGATGAAGAGGGGTTTGTACTACAATGTATGATATCAAGCATGGATTCTAATCACAGGATTTTAGGGCTCAAAGGACCTCAGAAAGATCAACAGGTCTAAGTTTATGATTGTCTATAACATTTTAGCGGGATATTCATCTCTCCTAAGGATCTTTTAATGAATCAGAGAAGGTTCATTAATTTTCAAGGTCATCCTCACAATTAAAGAACCCTCTATTATGGTTTTACCAAACTGAATGGTAAAACCATTATCTTTAAAACATGTTTTGTCAAAATTTTCCTGGTATCATCTGCAATGAGATTGTTTTAAGATTGTTGGGTATAAGATTCATCCTTATGCATGACTGGTCATAAAACTCCAAAAAACTACTTAAAAATTAAAAAGCAGAGGGTGCACCTGGGTGGCTCAATAGCTTGAGCCAGGGACACTTGGTTTCAGATCAGGTCATGATCTCGGGGTCAACAAACAGCCACATGCAGGACTCTGCACCAAGTGCAAAGCAGGATTATGTTTGAGAGATTCTGTTTCCCTTTCCCTCTCTCTTAAATGAATAAAAATCTTTAAAAAGCAGGAGGAGTACACCATTCCAATTAGTATAAGAGAATATGCCATCCCTGGAAGGCACAATGAACATTTTTCTTAGAACTCTGTGGTTTGGCACACAGTAGGAACTCATAATCTCATGGTTGAATTAATGAATAAATGGGGGCAATCTTTCAACAAATTTGGTTTAGAAGCTAATAATTTAAACTTATGTCATAACTCTTAATGTGCAAATAAGTCTATTTAGAGCCTTTGAAACAGAACTACATAAAAATATTTGGCATGCTGTCTGGGATAAAGCCAAATGGGAGGAGTGTGAAGATGGTAGTAATTTGAAGAAGGGAGTGAGCTGAATCATCCTCCCTTTGGTGTTTCTGCCATGGAGGAGCATTGGGAAAAACATCCAGGAACACAGTCAAAGGCCCTTTGAGAAAGTGCTGGAGAAAAATAGAAAATACTGACTTCTCATATTTACATAAGAGGATCATAAGAGGATCCAGATAAAATACATAAGGGTACATGTGTCAAGGCTATTGGATGGAGAAGGGACCTATCATTGTCAACCGCTCATTTGCCTCCCTACTTCTCCTTGGTCTATTCCTGCCTCCCCTAAGTTCCCACCACCACACAAGAGTTTTGGCAAGTGTATGGCTTTAGATCTAGTAATGCTCTCTGCCGACACTATCCATGTCATCGTCCTTTTTGAAATGTTCAAATTTTGTTGGAATGTTGGTATCTTTTCAAGTGTCTGGAGTTTGAAGCTTCAAGTTATGCTTAACTATCCAAAATGAAACCTGTGCTACCTGTCATTCTTTCTTTCACTCATTCAACAATCTGTGGAGTGTCCATTACATGTCAGGCACTATATTAGAAGGTTGAATTAAAAAAGACATAATTAATAATAATTAATTAATAATAATATTAATTAATTATATAATTAATAATAATAATTAAGACACAAAGCTCATCAGGCAAGTCAGGATAGAAAGGCACATAAACAAATAGTGCAAGGCTATGGGGAGACACTGTAATAAAGTGTGCAAAGAGGACCATGGAAATATACAGGAATTAACATTGCCTTGCTGGTGAACTGGGAAAGACTTCACATGGACATTCTAGGTAAACAGAACAAAGACAGTTGCCTGGGAAAGCACAAAGATATAAAATTACATGGTATGTTCAGGAGGCAGTGATCATAACTGCAGCAAAAGGAATGGTGGAAAGTGGGAATATAATGAGACAGATTAGGAAGGACTTTGCTCACTATGTTAAGTATTTTAGATTTTAACTTAAGGCAATGAAGAATTGGAAATGGGAGTGATGTGATTAGAATAGAAATTCACTTTGGCTATACTGTGGAGACTGGATTGGCAGGTTGGGGGAGAGGACTGGAGACAATGATAGTTAGAAGATGACAAATGATGACAGCCTGAATTACAGGATTTGCAGCAAGAAAGTAGAAAGTGAAAGGACAGATGAAAAAATATTGGCAAAGCAGGCTTGTTACTCAAAAACAAGAAGGGAAGAGAAAAAAATGCTTGACAATATTTTGAAGACAGAGATGAGGAAAGCTGAGGGAGTTTATGTTTGGTAACTTCTATTTTCTTCATGAAATTGGGTCTAATCATCTAATGGGAGGGAGGAAGACATGGCTAGAGACAGCTATCGAGTGGAATGGAAAAAGAAGCTTACTGTGGAGGAATAAAGATTGTCTTATAAAAGAAATGCTGAGGGCTCAATGAAGTTAGGAATCTTTAAACCATAGTATAGTCAACTAAGAGGAGACCAGGTAGGTTGAGTGGGTCAAGCAAATGATCCCAGGGGTCAGAGAATTGATCCATGGGGACTTGTAATGACAGGTAGCCAGAAACCTGCCCTCAAGAAGACCATTTAGGGATCAGGAGGGGTAGCCCAATGTTCATTCACAATAGAGTTTCATGAGATCCAAATCTATCAGCTAGGGAACCGAACACCTAAACCAAAATAATACAAAAGAGAAAGTGTTTCGTTTGCATCTACTGTGGAGCTATAATTAAAACCATGAAGAATATTTTTAGAGGATAAGTGAATGATTTTGTGGTAATGAGGACAATGGATGGTTAAAACTTCTTTTTTTTTTTTTTTTTTTTTTTTTTTAGCTAGGAATAGATTTACACCAATATCTGTCAATGTAATATTTTGAATAGAAAGATATCCACATGAAAATAGAAAAAAAATTCCCAGTAGTCCCTACCAACTGCTGAAATTATGCCCCACTCTCTTGTATATAAATTTCTTTTTATCAAAGCACACATCAAAGCAAAACTCTCTAGAATGTGACAACTCAAACAATCTACCAAACACATTTCCTGCTTAACAAGCTTGTCAATCTAAGGATCCCAACAGAAGGAAGCTATTCAATCAAGAAAAGGAAAAGGAAAGGTCATATTAAACTTGATTAAGTGTTTTATGCATTATAAGATTATTATTTTTCCCGATACCACTCTGCAGTTAAAGCTTTATAGACTTTATAGAAGCCAAAAAGAGTTGTAGAACTAATCTAACATTTCTCCCAAAAATGTAGTCAATGAAAGCAACAATAAAAAACCAAAGACACACTAAAAGGAGTCAAATGAAAGACAATATTGTTCAGGAAAGTGAAATCCAACAGCAGATGTGATGGAACACAGACGCTAGAAAATTCAAATTTTAGATAGAGCTTAGCTCTATGTCTAGTATTTTCATATTAGATATTTTCATGTTAGTAAATATTTTCATATTAGTAAATATTAGTAAATATTTTCATATTAGTAAAGTACTCTAAAGAAGTAGTAATTTGTGAACCTGAGAAACCACAAAGTAATGTGGATTCTGACCCAAGGAAAATAACATGTATAACAAGAAATAACAAGGTATAGATATGGAACAGAAAATAACAAGGTATAGATATGGAACAGAATTATAAATGTGAACCACAGATCAAATTATAAAAGTGACTAGTAAACAATACACAGAATATTCTCTATGATTCAGTGTTGTTTACTGATAGTATTTACATGAAAGGAAATCATTTTCTGGAGGACTTCTTCCCATACTCCTGGGACTAGTAAGAGTTATAAGGGTATTACCAGAGTTTAATTTTGTACTTATGTATTTCTTGGGTTACACTTCAGGATTCCTGCTAAACAACTTAATGCCTGACTAGCAACTAGAGAATCTATACACACAGCATATTCTATCAATGAAAGCTACCTAGAGCCTCCAATTGGCTTTCCCGACTCCTATACAAATAAAAACTCTGGAATATTATGGCTGATAAGTGTATTCTATATGCAATGAGCCCTTCCCCACAGGACTTTCTACTTCGGAAATTAAAGAAAAAAACTTTCATTGGCAGAATAGGATTCTTGTAAGCCACATAGCAATTTCTGAAGTACACTTGTAAGCCTGGCAAAGTGGATATTACAATGACTGAATTCTGTGATCTGGTTTGCTGCTCTCAAATTTCAAGCTATTCAAAATGTACTGGTGTGGGGCATTTCCCCTCTACAGCTCAAACCTCAGTGGGCCAGATTATAGCAAGAAGAGTCACTTCCTCTAAATCCCAGAGGCATTCATTAGAGTAGAGTTGGTTCTCTGATTTTAAGAATTCACACAATTTTAAGAATCCATACATATATTCTATCAGTCTCCATGGACCAGAGGAGATTTTTACCTAGGGTAAATAATGTAGGCAGGATGACTATTTTGCTTTATAATAGGGAGGAGTCATTTCTTTGTCTCAAAAGTCATTTATTTCTTTCTGCTCATAAGCCAAGTTTCATTCAAATGTAAGAAAATCCACAGCATATGTGACCATTTAAAATATTACAGAATCAATCTGATGATGTATATCCCATATTTTTCATTAACTTTATGAAGATAACAAAGCCAGTGAGTGTTAAAATTAGGATCGAAATACTGGGCTTTCCCCAGAAATAGACCCTCAACTCTGTGGTCAGCTAATCTTTGACAAAAGAGGAAAGAATATCCAATGTAAAAAAGATAGTCTCTTCAACAAATGGTGTTGGGAAAATTGGACAGCCACATGCAGAAAAATGAAACTGGACCATTTCCTTACACCACACACAAAAATAGACTCAAAATGGATGAAGGACCTCAATGTGCGAAAGGAATCCATCAAAATCCTTGAGGAGAACACAGGCAGCAACCTCTTGGACCTCAGCCACAGCAACATCTTCCTAGGAACAACGCCAAAGGCAAGGGAAGCAAGGGCAAAAATGAACTATTGGGATTTCATCAAGATCAAAAGCTTTTGCACAGCAAAGGAAACAGTTAACAAAATCAAAAGACAACTGACAGAATGGGAGAAGATATTTGCAAACGACATATCAGATAAAGGACTAGTGTTCAGAATCTATAAAGAACTTAGCAAACTCAACACCCAAAGAACAAATAATCCAATCAAGAAATGGGCAGAGGACATGAACAGACATTTCTGCAAAGAAGACATCCAGATGGCCAACAGACACATGAAAAAGTGCTCCATATCACTCAGCATCAGGGAAATACAAATCAAAACCACAATGAGATATGACCTCACACCAGTCAGAATGGCTAAAATCAACAAGTCAGGAAATGACAGATGCTGGCGAGGATGCAGAGAAAGGGGAACCCTCCTCCACTGTTGGTGGGAATGCAAGCTGGTGCAGCCACTCTGGAAAACAGCATGGAGGTTCCTCAAAATGTTGAAAATAGAACTGCCCTACGACCCAGCAATTGCACTATTGGGTATTTACCCTAAAGATACAAACGTAGTGATCCAAAGGGGCACGTGTACCCGAATGTTTATAGCAGCAATGTCCACAATAGCCAAAATATGGAAAGAACCTAGATGTCCATCAACAGATGAATGGATCAAGAAGATGTGGTATATATACACAATGGAATACTATGCAGCCATCAAAAGAAATGAAATCTTGCCATTTGCAATGATGTGGATGGAACTAGAGGGTATTATGCTGAGAGAAATAAATCAATCAGAGAAAGACAATTATCATATGCTCTCACTGATATGAGAAAGTTGAGAGGCAACACAGGAGGTTTGGGGGGTAGGAAAGGAATAAATGAAACGAGATGGGATCAGGAGGGAGACAAATCATAAGAGACTCTTAATCTCACAAAACAAACCGAGGGTTGTGGGAGGGGCCTAGGGAGAGGGTGGTTGGGTTATGGACATTGGGGAGGGTGTATGCTATGGTAAGTGCTGTGAAGTGTGTAAACCTGGCAATTCACAAACCTGTACCCCTGGGGCTAATAATACATTATATGTTAATAATAAAAAAAAAGAAATCCTGGGATTTCTTATTTCTTACTACAAAGTCTCAGTTCTTTCCATCCTATCACTAAGTGGGTCCTTATACTGTTCCTAGAGATATTGCAGAACTCTTCTGGTATTGTGAGATTCAGTTCCCAACATGGGGCAAGGAGGGGGCGTCTGCACACCAACAAGCAATCCTAGGGACACCACCAGCTCAATGTCCTATAATTCAGCTCAATCCTGACACTATCTATCCAGAGACAGCATCAGATTCTCCCGGTTGAGGACTCAGTCCCATAGGACTGTCTGCCCCTACGCAGACACCAGTCACAAGCCCAGGTTGCTACCTGTGCTTCTGACCAACTGGTTATAAATTAGAGGTTCCCAAGACCTCTTCCTCAGGTTCAGTTAATTTGCTAGAGTGGCTCACAGAACTCAAGGGAAAGATTTTATTTACTAGTTCATTGGTTTACCATAAAAGGATGTACCTCAGGAACAGCCAGATGGAAGAGATACCGGGTCAGGAGAATGGAAAAAGGTTAGGGGCTTCCTAGTCCTCCAGGCATACTACTCTCCTAGAACCTTCTCTTGTTCACCAACCTGGAAGCTCTCTGAACCCTGTCCTTTTGGATTTTTACTGAGGACTCCCTACACAGTCAGGACTGATTAAATCCTTGGCCACTGGCAATTAATTCAACCTTAAGCCCCTTCCCCCGCCCTGGAGGTTGTGGGTGGGCGTACTGAAAGTTCCAACCCTCTAATCACAAGGTTGGTTACCTTGGCAAGCAGCCACCACCTTTAGGGTTTTCTGAAGGTCATGTCATTATCATACAAAAGATACCATTACTACTCTGAATACTGAGGAAATTCCAAGAGTTTTGGGAGCTGTGAGCTAGGAAGCCAAGAATGAAAACCAGATATATGAGAAATATATTTTTGGTTATCTGAAAAGTTATAAGATTCAATTTAGTGAATATATAGTTGGGGCTAAACTTTTGCAAATATACTCACATAAACATAAATAAGCTACATTTAAAGTAGGATGTTTGGGATAAGTTTGTGAAATACATCAGATTTTTTTTTTTTTTTTGCTTTGTGTGGAGATTAATTAACAAGAGATCACCCCAAGCATGCAGTTATAAGAAAAATTAATGAATACATGTCTTTTAAATGAAATGATGTTTAAAAGACATTTACATTAAAATGCTGCATTTGAAAGCCTTGGTCAACTGAATGACTATATATATATATAATCACAATATTGTAGGAACCAAGAGTATCTTTCTAAGAGGGACTAGGTGATGCCTTCTCAGTCCCTACCATATGACAATTCTGACAATTCTGTATGAAAGGGCTCTGTCCCTTCAAAGTATAGTCAGAAGGCATACAGGGGTAGAAACAAAGGCTGAGTGGAGACTGATTGTCAGGTCTGCAGTCTTTGTAAGGTACCTCTATGCAAAATAGAATAAAACACCCCCTCTGGTAGGAAAAATTCCAACAAGATGCCATCTTTAGTCAGAACAACTACAAAGGGCCCACAGTGAGTGGAGTGCAGGCTATGATTTCAAGCCTAAACTCATGTCCCCTCATTAGGGCATCCTCATGCAAATAACCAAATTGCACAAGCAACCTTGAGATCCTGCTGACAGCCTGATAATCATCTACTAGATTTGTTCTCTGGGTCGTCTCTCCAGAGAACTTGGGCAGCTGACTGGTCTCTTCTTCTGGGTCCTTACATGGGATTGGTAGTCACTAAATTTCATTGCCCTTTTAATATTACATAGGGGTGTACTCCATCCAAAGACATTTTACTCCAAGCCACAGTACCACTTGCCATATTTTTGTAACTTAGGCTGTTCCTAAGAAATGAAAAATAGAATTTTAACCAAATTAGCTGGCTTTGATAGAGAAATAAAATATCCAGAACCACATCCTAAACCTAAATGATCTTAAAGAGACCTATTTCCACTTTAACAATTCAGAACAGTCAGATGTGCGCTGTAAAGGCACTGTTTTGTTTTGTTCTTCCTCCAGACTGACTGCCAGGGCGGTGTCTGATCCATGCAAGGGCAGCAGACCCTTTTACCCTACTTACAATCTACATTTCAGTGCATTCTGCTAAGCGCCATGACGGAGATACGTCTTGGGTACTACTGGATGGTGGTTATATTAAACAGATTGTCTGGAACAGTCTGAATTCCAAAATACTGCTATATTGTATGACTATGAGGCAGATAATGTAACCAAAAGTCATCATCAGATTTGATAACCGTTTTGATTGCCAGTCTATGCAAATAGAAGTTTTATTTACAATATGCCAACTTTTCCTGGACATTTTAAGGGTTTTGCTTATAGATAAAACTTAAGAGATTGATAATCATTTATCCATCTCTCCATGTGTGTGAGGCAATGTAATAAGTGCTTTATCTGAATGCTCTTCATGTAATCTTCAAAACAATCCTGTGAGGTACATAATCCATCATCATCCTCATCTCAATTTTACAAATGAGGGATTGAGGTGTAGACACACTAAATAATTTATTTAGGGTATCTCAGCTAGAAAGTGGCATGCTATCAATTATGAACTCCTGTCTTTTCAGTCTCAGAACTTGAGGTTTCTATGACTCTGACATACTCCTTTCTTAAATTGACCTTAATGATGAAAATCTAATGATGTTCTGATATAAAAAAGCAAATTCAAACTCAGTAATACTACCCTAGTGATTTGCAAACAAAGTAAAAATTTTCTCCAGAATTCTATTTAGTGGAAATAAATAGTAGGCGCTAAACCTTTGCAAATACATGCACATAAGTCTAAATAAACAACGTTAAAAATAGGATGTGTGGGGGGAAAATAGGATGTTTGGGGCAAGTTTAGGAAATACACTGGACTTTTTTCTGCTTTCTGTGGAGATTAATTAACAACAGGCCACCCCAAACATCCAGTTATAAGAAAAATTAATGAATACATGTCTTTTAAGTGAAATGATGTTTAAACAGCAATTATATTAAAATGTTGCATTTGAAAGCCTAACCTCCCACACATTGAAAAGTATCTATTATTTTATAAACCACACTAATTAGTGTATAAAATTTCAAGAGACTATTCCTCCAGATAGGAAATTACAATACAAATACAGTAAACACACACACACACACACAAACCAAATTATACAGACACCAGAAAAACACCACGGGTGTTCTAAGGCATCCCAAAAATATTTTCTGCAAAATATAAAGTGGGATTTTGATCAAAATTACTTCTTCAAAAGAGGTTTCATCAGTTTTATGAAGAGATGATGAACAACTATATTTAGAAACAACATTATTACCAGTTTTGCTTTAGAAAAAACTTAGGGAGAAAATAGGTTTACAAACCGCAAAGCCTAGAGGCACCAGCTATTAGGAATCTCTCTTTTGAAGGATTTGTTACTAATTAGGGAGATTACTGATCTGAACCACAGGATGGTGGTTTATGGAATGATCTCAACCTTGCCCAGTCCTGTTGATCATTTCTTATCAACAAACTGAATAAAGATGTAGAGAGAATGCTCCCTCTACATCAGTAGATGCCACTGTGAACGTGCAGGGTGACATAACCAGGATCCAAAAAGGCAAGCTGGAGTAGTGAGCTGGATCCAATAAGATGAATGTAAAAAAAAAAAAAATGTAGAGCAACACTTGAGTCCAAAAACCAAGTACAGTAAAACATGAAGAAGATGTGGCTAAAGAGCAAGTTGTACTAAAGAATAAGACTCATGGAGTCAAAGATCAGCTTGATAGGAGTCCAAATAGCCAATGCTATTTTAAGTTGTTTTAATAAATATGTGTTATCTGAAAAAACATATACTGAAGCATTTTCTGTGGAATAAGATATTAAAATGTGTTATGTGGGAGGAGGAGGTTTATGACAAAATCACCTGAAGGAAACTCCAGGTTAATTTAATCAAGCCTGTTTTCTGAAGGAATATGCTCAGAGCCTACATGGTAATTAACCATTGCTTCTCAAATTTATCTGACCATGGACCACTTCTTTTTGAAAAGTACCTTTTAGGACTGGCATTAAAGAAAACACCCCTGTGGAAATACTGAATAAAGGCTATCTCAGGAGGCAGTTACTTGTGAGACTCTTTAAAAACAGAGGCGATCCAAACATCAGATGAATGCTGGCCTCAGTGACCATAAGGATTCCTCCTACTCTTGGGAGTCTATGCTACTTGATTAACTGAAACTAATAAATAGCCCTAATTGCCTATGACATCTGGAGCAGAGCATCTAGTGAGGGAAACTTCTCTAGAGAATTCCCACAATAGCAGAGTGTTGGGAAAAACAGTCCCTCCAACAAGCACATGCTTTGGGGGGACTGTCTTTACAACTATTTTAATGATAAACTATTGGAAGAAGGATGATTGAATCTTTGGTGAAAAGATGTTAGAGATAGCAGTGTGAAAATGAGAGGCTGGTAGGACACAGAGAAGCTGGTCAAAGAGTGGCATCCTGTTTTGTGTGCTCAGCCACCACAGAAAAGTGCAGTCCTGAGCTCCAGGCCTGGCTAGCCTCGGCACTCACCAACCACCACCACCCTCATACCCTCATGTTAGAAAGCTGGCTATGCATCTGGACCTACCAACTGAGGACTGGGCTTCTGGTACTGAGAGTTGTGATCTGATGTCTGAGAACACCTCTCAGTGAGAGGCTGTTTTCTGCTCTTAATTTACCCCTTTCTGGATCATTTGCTGGTCTATCCCCTACCAATCAGGAAGGTATACTTTGAATTAGACAAATGGATTCATTAACTATGCTGTGTCTACTAGTTCTGACTAAAACCAAACTTCTTTTTTTTCTAAAAGAGTTTATTTTTTTTTTAAGATTTTATTTATTTGAGAGAGAGAGAGAGACAGTGAGATCAGGAACACAAGCAGTGGGAGTGGGAGAGGGAGAAGCAGGCTTCTGGGCAAGCAGGGAGCCCAATGCAGGGCTCCATCCCAGGACCCTGGGATCATGATCTGAGAGGAAGGCAGACGCCCAATGGACTGAACCACCCATGCACCCCTAAAACAGTTCACTTTTAAGTAATCTCTGCATCCAATATGGGGCTTGAACTCACAACCTCGAGGTTAAGAGTCACATCTCCAACTACTGAGGCAGCCAGGGGCCCCTAGACCCAACCTTCTTTTTTCAACTGTGGTATTAATTGGTGTGTGTGTGTGTGTGTGTGTGTGTGTTCACGTGTATGTGTGTGTGTTTGTAGAAACAATCAGAAAACCTCATTTCTACAAATTCAAGCAATGTTGAACAGCAACACTAGCATTTTAAAAACTTTCATCTAAGATGTTACCAAAAAGTCTAAATAACCTTTGGCAACCAAAAAGCCCCACCGATTTTTAATTCATTCAATTGAATTTACTAAATGTGTTAAAATTTGAGGTCTGTAACAGAAACATAGTACAGTATTTTTTATTTTGATCCTGAGGTAACATACCTTCCCAGGAAAAAAAGCTTATCGATGGGGAATCACATGATTGCACAGACCATTACAGAAAATTCTTTCAGTGTTTTCTTAAAGGGCTATTAGTCAAGCAATTTAAATTTCCAAAAAAGTCACTAATTCAGCAAATACGTTGCTCTTTACACAATTGGGTACTAAGTATTAAAGTCCTGAAGATGCAATATGCTTCCTGATAAATACTGTCACCAATTTGGTCTCATTCTGCTAAAAATCTGATATTTTAAAATTTTAATTTGACTAACATCAGATTTTAAACTTAAACTGTCTTATGTTTGCAAAAAAAAAAAAAAAAAACATAGGGTCTATTTAAGCAGAATACCTTGAACAGTGTAGTCACACATAAATATTTGTTGAGTGACAGAATAAATGGAGTGAATGGATAAGCTTCAATGCTAAAATTTACCTTTCAGTAGCGTTGGCTACGAACTGATGAATCGATTGCACTTGTACCTGGCATTTACGAAGGAAGAACAAAATAAATGAATGTTGGCTTAAATTGTAGCAAAAAATAGCTTTATTTTTTCAAGTTCATAAGGCAGGTATTATCAAGCATATAGACAACATCAAGGAAATGAAAAATACATACTCAAAACAAAACGGAGCATCTTTATCCCCATACCTTTAAAACAGGGCATAAACAACTTTTGCTTATTAGCAAGCTCAAGTCAAAGATTTGTCCTGCAGCTCTGTGGATCAGAGACTCTGATTAGACACTATCTTTTGCCCAGGAAAACAAGCTGATGAAATTTACCATCCAATTCATGTATAGAGTAACAGCAATTGCTGATTAGGGACTAAAAACTAGTTGCAACAACATTTTAATTACATTTCAATGCAAGACTACAAATTAATTTATCCAGATGAAATACTGTACTATATTGGTTTACAAAATGGCTAATTAGCCCATCCAGAACTTGAAGGAGACCAAAGGACTTCCTATTTAATATCTAAAGAAAATAATGAACAAACAACCACCAGCAAATTATACCAAGGACATGAACATTTATTTCAGACCAGAATCGATGTTTAAAAAAAAAAAAAAGAAAGAAAAAAAAAACCTAACTTCAGCCTTAGTCCTTCCTAAGTCACTACTTCGCAGCAGAAGCCTCACTATTTAAAAAAGTGTTAATAAGTACTTCTGATACTTGCTTCATCTTTTGAGCTACATAAAGACCAGAGGGTTTAGAAAGAAGTAGAAGAGGTTTCTGTTTTTATGTCTGTCCATTTGTTTTTTATTGTCCATCCCATTCAGTCCCATAAGCTCTATTGAGCAGACCACAGATAGTAGCATTAATTTACCCATGGAGTTGCTTCAGAGCAATGCTTTTATCAGAATACAAACTCGTTAAGGCTATGCACAGATTCCATGGTAATTACCCTTTTTTATATTTTGAAATCATTCTTTAAAGAGTGGTATTATTTCTCTCCTATTCTTTGCAGTAAAGATATGGATGCGCACCATTCAAGAAATCACAGTTCTCAGAGAAAGAAGCTTGTAATTTGGGGCTCTAACAAAGGAACTGTAATGTCATCACATCAAAGGCAGTTTTGCCCTCTCCAGTACATCCATCCTACACCTCAGAGACCAAGTGGCCAAAGAAAGCAGATTCCAGTGAATCTGAATGCTGTCAGTTCCACCTCCCCTTTTTAGGATGCATTCTGTGTGTCTAGAAACCAAAGGTGACAATAGCACCTAACCATATCAGAAACTTTTTAAAGGTTAATGAATTCTGGCATAAAATAATGTCAGAGCCATAAACAACTCATAAATACAAAATGTAGGAAAACCATGGAAACACTCCTCACACTTTTGAGAATGGTAGAACCCTGGATGATAAAACCACTATGGACTTCTAAATTATTCTTTTAATAATCTTGGTGGAGTATTATACTATATATCAATATTTATGATATCAGCTAATGATAGTTGAGGGAGGCAGAATGCAAAATGAAGTCTGCCCCAGTTCAGTTGTGCACTGCCTTGGTAATTACTTCTAGATTGAAAACGGGATTCAGTTCAACTTAGGTAACGAGAAAATCAGTTTCCAATTTGGCAAGGTAGACGTCTAATTAGTAGTCCTTTTCCTTGTTGTCATAGACCCATCACCACATTCAGGTTAGTATGTAGAGTAAGTTTAGAGAGAAAAGGAACTGTGTATTACATTAAATACTGTGTTGTTTGTTTATTTGTGGAATTTACAGGTAGAACAATGTTATATAAAGACAAAAATCAAGGGGAAAAGGTATCTGCATCAAAATCACGCAAAACTCAGCTTGCAAGGGGCAAAAATAAATGGGTTTGCCTCATATGGTAAATCTGACAAGTTGAGACAATGGTGTCCTAAGAATCAGATAACATATGGTGGAACTGGTGGGGTGAAAAGGCAGAGCCACAAGTGGTTTATGTAATGCCTATTTAATGAATGACACAAAAATAAATTGAAAGAAGCTCAGCTTCTGGCTTATAGCCATAGAAGCAAGGAAAGTTGCAGTTAAGGACCAAAGTTGCAGTATCTAGTCATAATGTATTTCTAGTCTTAACATTTCCCAACAGGACTGCTGGGGGCCTTAATGCCATACTACCCAATTTGATCAACCCATGAGTCTGAGAGTCTGACTAAGCCCAAAATACACATACTTACAAATGACAATGTATGTGTTCTGGTGATCATTCGGGGCAGCTACTATTTTTTGGTTTGCTTTTGCTTTAAAAATCTAGCACTTAGCATTATACATTATGAGCGAACATGTTATTTCCTGGGACTAATTGTTGCCCTCTTCCTCCTCTTTCTATTTTTGTAAGGTACAAATGCTACTTGTGTCATAATTTTTTTTTCTTCAAAATATAGTAATGTAAATTCAACTCCTTTCATCTTCAAACCAACATTATTATTTTAATGGGACTCACAGATAAGGAAATTAAGATTGACATACTTATTCAAAATTGGTGACAGGGTCAATGTAAGAACTCACCGTACAAAAATCTGTCACTGTATGGCATGGAACAAACCCCTTAACATAGTGGAACCTGGGCACCTGGGTGGTTCAGTCGGTTTAAGCGCCTGCCTTCAGCTCAGCTCCTTCTGAGATAGAGTCCTGCATTAGGCTCCTGCTCAGCAGGGAGCCTGCTTCTCCCTCTGCCCCTCTCCCCTACTCATGATCTCTGTCTCTCTCTCTCTCTCTCAATCTCTCAAATAAATAAATAAAATCTTTCTAAAAAATGTAGTTGAACCTAAGTTCCTCATCTCTAAATATACATAATAACACCCAATTTAGAATCTTACTGCAAAAATTTGGTGACCTAATGTATACCTGGCATAGAATAGTCATTAAATATTATTCCTATTCTTAAGGTCAAATATGTTTGCTAAATGTCAAGTTAAACAAATTAAACAAATCTTTTTGCTGCAGGACTCCTTGGGGCCTTTAATATGCTATATGAAGCTCCAAAAGACAAATAGAGAATGTAACATTTCTCTTAACAACCAAACAACCAATTTGTTTTCAAGAAGCATTTATTAATAACTCATGGAATACTAATATTCCACAGGACACACTTCAAGAACTCTGCTGCACACCATAAAATATTTTGGAAAATATGTGAAATGGGTCATTTGAATATTTAATAAATTACTGGTTTAAGTAGCCTGATCTGAATAGCCTATTGACATTAAGGGAGATCACACAAAACAACAAATACATAGGAAGCAACAATCACTTGGAAATGCAACAGTCACTTGGAAATGGCACCCCAAACTCACTGAGAAAGACACTTGAATGGGTCAATTTTATTGCAGGTCTATGTGAAGGCTAGATACATTATATGGTTATTTGTGCTTCCAAAGTTAAAATACAGAAAGCTTTCAAAAGAAAAAAGTTTCTTAGTGATTCTGCGTATTTTCCCCTAATGTGCTTCATCAACTTTTCTGTGGTTTGCTGCTATATGGGTCAAATCTTCTAGACAGTAAAGAGAAAAGGAAGAGCGGGGGAGGCTTTTCATTTTCTTTATCACTTTTAAGAAACTAGAATACTTTGTGCCATTATGAACAAACTCTGTTCCCTGAATGGGGTACTAACCATTAAAACTGTGTTCCAATGTGTGGGAGCTGTGACCCACACACGTGTTATCAAGTCAACAACACTTATTAAATGCCCAATTCTGTCTTAAGTAGTTCAGATTGTAAGAAAATAGATTTGAGCTTAGAATCCTGTAGGTAAGACAAGACTTACATCCAAAGGCAGAGATGCAGGGCAAGTATTATACCAAATAGCATATAATAAAGAGCTAGATCTTGAGGTAAAAACCGTAACTGTCATATAAACTCAGAAAAAGAGGAAAGATCACTGAGCATGATGGGCTGAAGTTGGCACTTGAGCTGGACCTTGAAAGCCTGCAAGGGGTTGCCACAGAGCTTCTGTAAGCAAAGCCAGTTCCATCACCCCCTAATGTGCACCAACTGTCAAGGGAGTTTTGGGGCCACACTTCCCTTTTAGGAATGATAGAGGGAGTAGAGATTTTGCTTCTTTATCTCTCCTCCTCTGTGCCATAGATGGATATGTGAGCTAAAGAGCATCAAATTCAGTGGCCTTTCCCTGTGGGACACAGTGAAGATTTGGCTGCTTGCTTGCCCAATAAAGAAACAGGAAAAAACAAAAAAAACCACCAACCATAACAACAATTTAAGGTTAGAGCTGCATAAGAACGATTCAGCAATAAGAGAATCTACATGGGCTTATGTGGAAAGAGAAGTGCTATTTTCTGCTTGAGTCTGTGACTGGTAGAGAATCACTCAACCCTATGATTGTATTATTTATACAGAACTCACTAGGGCACCATCTGGTGCTAAGCTAACCGCAAAAAAAACAGGAAAATCAAACCCAAAGCCAATTGTCTTCATTGGAGTTTTCGCTAATGACCTGTTCCTCACCAATATTCCAACTGATCACAGTTTGAAACAGGAAAAGACATTTAATGCTTTAAAGGGAAGTCTTAAATGGAATTTAGTTAGACATATCCTTGAAAAGATTCTGTGCCTATCTAGAACTTCTCAGTTGAGAGGGCACTGCCCCTATTTCAGGTCTTATTACATCTTATTAAGTTGTCAGATCAAGTTCATAATGTTCTGTCTCAGTATCCAGTCACCAAGAGATAAGGGTGAGAGGTGATCTTGCAAGATTATGTCCTGGAGATGGAAACTTAAGCCAAAATAGTAAGGAAAATTCTGCTGAAATAAATTCTCCTTAAGTATAAGAAACAAATTAACAAATGTCCATGATAAAAATAATTGTAATTTGAAATTATTTTTAAATCTACATTTTGACTCTCAATAAATTATTCTTACTGAGGTGGCAGACTCGACATTAAAATATATTTTCCTTTGTAATAAAAAATTTTACAACTCTGATGCAAAAAGTAGGTATTTATGTTGAATTTATATACTCTGAATTTTACAAATCCAATTATAAAGATTTCTTTTTCAGTGCTTATTGGCTTTTCCCAGATTCAGTGCTTATTGGCTTTTCCCAGATTCTCCTAGCCCTAATAATTTTCTTTTTGACATAGATACTATAAAATGGTACCCTGAGTTGATTTGATTTCAATATTAGAAATTCATCATGAAAGCTGTAAACATTTCTAGTCCCATTTTGTCCTCATTTGGAGCTAACACTGCAGGACTTAATGGTACCATGGTACATAATCACGTGCCATGGTTCCCAAGCTAGGTAGTGTTTGGAGTTCTCTTTGACCCAACATATGATTTCTTTCACATTTTTAGGGCTCTGCTTTCATTATAACCCTTTAGATTCTGATAGAAAACAGAAGCCCCAAACCATGATTATTAATTAGGGGGGATTTCTCTCCTAAGCCTGACAGCAAAATGAGGTACCATATAATGTGACCATAACCATAACCATCAGATTTCCCCAGTTAAGGAGGTCAGTCATGCTTAATGTAAAATTAAAAATTAACCACAGTCAGAAGCTTGGTTATGACATACATTTTACAAATGCAAGTAAATTGGAAGTTTTAACTAAGTCAGTTCTTTCATGTCACCATTAAGTCTGTAGTACAAAGAGAAGGTAGGCTATGGAGTCACCTGAGTTTGAATCTTGAATCTACCTCTTACCAGCTTTGTCCCTTGAGTAAGTTACTTAACCTTTTTAAGGTTCAGTGGCATCCTTTCACCTGTGAAAAGGGCTTAATACTTCTTCCCAATGTTTTTGTGGAAAGTGGATGACATAACATCCAGAAAAATCTTGCCACAATTCCTGGCTCACAGTAAGAGGTGTACAAATCTGAGTTCAATTCCTCTTCCCCAGTTATTTCCAAAATTTTCCTTAAGAAGAACAACTTCGTGAAAAGCAAGTGATTCACATGTAGCATATCACTGATTACAAAAGTCTAGGAAAAATGAGATCTCTAACTCCATCCTTCCATTTAATATATTGTCAAATGTCCTTCACAAAGTTTTGAACCTCCTTGGATCCATCTGTTACTGTATAGCTGGAATCTACTTTTCATTAGTAAAAGTGTCTTCTCCCATTTTGAAGATCCAACTCCCTCAATTCCCAACCAAATCTCCTGACCCTCTAAAGGAAACAACCAACTTCCTCACATTAAAAATGTTTTACATTAGTAAACCTCGTACCTAATATCAACAAACAGAATATTCATAATTAGATGACTTAATCTACAGCTACCTCAAGGATAAAATAACTAGAAAGAAAAAAAAAGAAAAGGAAAAGCCTTTCTAAAAGTTTTTATTTTAGTTGCTGGAGACCTAAATACAGCAATGTGTTTGAAGAATTAATAGTTGCTTTTTAGCAACACCTATAGACTAACCTTAATTAATTCAATTTCTGTCACTAGTAATGATAAAGAAGCTATATTATTTATCTTCCACACCAAATCTATAAAAATAATCCTGTTGGCTCCATTTCTAAGATATACACCACATTTGTTCATTTCCTTACATTTTTTGTGAAGATTGATATTTTCCTGAGGGCATCTCCAATAGTTCTTAGTTTTATAATCTTTGGCAGAATAAAGCCTACCTTGTAGGTTTGGTTGATGACTGAATTAGATTGCACATGTGACCACATTTGTCAGCATAGGACAAATAGATGAAGTTACTTTTGGCAATATGAAGGCAATTTGGGGCACACAGACTCTAAGAATGGGGAACTAGAGAGTTCTTTCTATACATAGTTTTACCCTCACTCAGGTGGAATCCAAAACATTATCCACATTGCACTACAAAGACTGCCTTCCTAAGGACTCAACACCCCCAACACATAGTCTCTGTCCCTTGGACATGTGTAAAAACCAGAGAACTCAAACTCCTCTATTTCAAAATTATTTCAGACAGGAAAAGCTTCCATCATCATGACATCTCCTGAAGCACAGGCTGAAATTAGTGATACTATAGGGTATCTCCCATGAGAGATATCTCATGATACTATAGGGTATCTCCCATCCTTTTGAGATGGATGCCTTCTCAAAAGGCATTTTTTGTATGTCTTCTATTCAGACATACCCGCACCTCAACAGCTGCACCTTCATGCAACTGTCACTGGGCTTCTACTGCAAAAAATTGTGCTTCTACTCTAGGAAGATTCGTGTTGTCTTTCATTTCAGGAGGAATCCTTTTCCAACCTGATCCCCTGGTTCTGGTGATATACAGACTGGGGCCTTGAGAGTTTTCCTCACCACGATAGCTCCAAGGCCTGGTACGCTACTATACTACCTGACACAGAGCAGGTATGAAATGCGTAATTGTTAAATTTTGAATGATTTAAAGAATAATTAGAAATACAAGAAATGACAATTTGTAAAACTATTTGGAATATGAACAAAAGAAACAACCTGTACTACGATGAAAAAGTACCACTGTGGGTAGAAGATCTCATTCATGAGCTGTGTTATAAAATGGGGAGTAAAGACAGGGGAAAGGGGAAGGGTCACAGAAATGCCAGTTAAAATTTTGCTTTCTATAATTTTGCAACTATTTTAGACAGAACGATAGTCACAAAACTAGCTTGGGCATCAGTGCGACTCCACGCTTTATAAATAAGCTTTGCATCAGTTAATTCTCTATTTCTAAATGTTATGTTGTAGATTGGGTCACGGTCCTACATTTAGTTAATCTGAGGTTAAAGATTTGCATGGCTGGATATACTAATTCAGAGTAATCAAGTATCGATTTTGTCTTTTAGCAACAATGAAATAATAATTGTAGTCTTTATTTGGTGCCTGTGTCTTCTCTATTCCCAGAATAATCAAAGAATAGTTCATTTAAACAGTTGCATTGTGATACATTATTAAAATATTTTTCCTAAATTTGAAAACAAATAAAAAACTGGGTTTGTCATTTACTACAATTGGGAAGTTTTCTTTAGAACATGAAAGCTCTAGTGGAAGGACTTCTCTCTGCCTCCACTAAGTTCTAACAAATGCCACGCCGGAGAATACTTACTTCCACCTTTAAATGAGGAAAATAGCCCATGCCTTGGTAAGACAAGAGCCATAAAGAACTTCTTGGCACTACTGCTCCTGCTGCATGACTCTCTCTGGCTCCTAGTTGACAGCTCCAAAAAGCACCTCTTTCATAGTTTCTCAGAGGCCTATCCATAACACAATTCCATGTTCTAGGACAATCCAATAGAATGAATTCACAGTTAGGCACAAGGCTCTGCTAAATGCTGGTTAGCAGTTAGCTTGTCAAAATTAACTACAGAGGTCTCCATTCTCAAGTAGATGATAGTCCAAAAAATATCAGAGAGGTTAAAACAAAATAAAACCACACAACAAAAACAACATCCCCTACATAACACTAGGAAGCTTCTGCTATTTTAACATGGAAATGTTAAAAAAAAAAATCTAAAAGAAAGGAGGCATTCCATCCTTGGTGCTCTTCTTTTTTAACCATTAGACATTCCCCCTGAGCAATTTTATCCATGATTAAACCTCCTATTACTGCCATTATCCTGATGGTTCCAGATCTATTATGTCCAGTCCTGATCCCCTGAGGTGTATATATAACTGTCTAGTGACTACCTTCAGTCTACTGGAAGATCTTGAAGTTTGGTCATAATGCCCTCCATCACTCCTCTCCCTCCTAAAATCCCCATCTCTGCAAATGGGTTTACCATATCCTCCAAACAATATGTTCCCAGTTAGAAACCTTAGAGTTATTCTCCACGCCTCACTCTACTTCATCCCTAAACACCAAAACTGTCATCAAGCCACACTAACACTTTCTACCTAAGAGGATGCCTGAGAGTCTACACCCTCTGCTCTATATAGACCTCATTACCATCATTACCTCATTCATTCCTGTTTGTGGATTCTGTGGTCACACAGACATAGGTTTGAGTCCTGGCTCTACTTTCTCCAACTGGTAACCTTGGGCAATTACTTAATCTCTGCCTCAGTTTCCTTATCTATAAAATGGGGATAATAATATTTCTTATGCATCATGGGTTGATAGAAATCTTTTAAAAGGCTGGGGCACCTGGGTGGCTCAGTGGGTTAAAGCCTCTGCTTTCGGCTCAGGTCATGGTCTCAGGGTCCTGGGATCGAGCCCCACATTGGGCTCTCTACTCAGCGGGGAGCCTGCTTCCTCCTCTCTCTCTCTCTCTCTCTGCCTGCCTCTCTGCCTACTTGTGATCTCTGTCTGTCAAATAAATAAATAAAATCTTTTAAAAAAAAGAAATATTTTAAAAGGCAATTAATACACAGGATTTTACAGTGTGCCTAGCATATAATAGGTGTTCAATAAATTATAATTTGGTTATTGTTGTAATATAATATAATCCACAAGCTGGCTCAAAGTTAACTCCAGAACCTATTTCTTATTGTTTTCTACTTCTCCCCATGCCAGTCCTTTGCTGAAGTCTCATTAGACTTTGTGTGATTCCCTAAACACATCAAACGCTTTCATATCTCTATCCTTCTGCATCTTCTGTTCCCTATGTCTCAAATGTCTTGCCTGTCTTACCATTACTCAATGCTCTTTTTCACCTTGAAATTTTACACAGCTCAAGTTCACACTCAAATGTTACCTTCATAATGAATGATTGGTTACCTATATCAATTTGTCACTCTTCCCTTTATGTTTTTACAGAAAATACATATATACACATATACATACGCCCAGAAAGGCAGTATCACATCATTACAATTTTAAAAATTATTTGTTTTCATGTCTACTTTTTCTATTTGTGATAAATTCATTGAGAAGGTCAGTATAGTCTTCATTCCTAGGGTAATATTTTGCAAGAGTTGTGGGTCTTTTAAAGAAATACTCCTAACTAAGATAATCTGGGCCTATTTCATGGAAGGCTATTTTAATGGAAGGGGAATAGAGGAAAAAAGAAATGTTTTCTCTGATCATGTCCTCCTCTGAAACACTATCAGCACCACCATCATCTCCCCATCAGCCTTCCCCACAATACCAAAACTTCTTATCCTTAAACAACAAGCCCTCCAACCTCTTAGAGAAACAATGGTGTCTACTAATTGAGCTTGAGTAAAAAGTTCATGTAGAACGATAGGGAGGAAATAGCTAGGGTCAGATTGTGGAAGGCCTTGAATATTAGGCTAAGAAGTTAAAACTTTAGCCAGGAGGTAACACGGTGCCATTGGAGACTGGCAGAGCACAGCAAGATCCAAAAGTATTTTTAGGAGAGTGCTATGATTGTAGTACATAGGATAGTTTGGATTGGGGAAGGACAGGAGGTATAAAAGTTTACTTGAGAATTAAGCTAACTGATAGAAGGACCAAAGAGAATAAGAAAAGGACCAACATTTGTGGTAACCTTCTATGTGGCAGTCACTGCAGAACCCTCCTACACTGCTGGTAGGAATGCAAGCCACTCTGGAAAATAGTATGGAGGTTCCTCAAAAAGTTGAAAATCGAACTACCCTACGACCCAGTAATCACACTACTGAGTATTTACCCTAAAGATACAAATGTAGTAATCTGAAGGGGCACGTGCACCCAAATGTTTATAGCAGACATGTCCACAATAGCCAAACTATGGAAAGAACCTAGGTGTCCATCAACAGATGAATAAAGAAGATGTGGTAGATATATACAATGGAACACTATGCAGCCATCAAAAGAAATGAAATCTTGCCATTTGTAATGACTTGGATGGAACTAGAGGGTATTATGCTGAGCAAAATAAGTAATCAGAGAAAGACAATTATCATATGATCTCTCTGATATAAGGAATTTGAGAGGCGGGGGGTCATGGGGGAGAAGGAGGGAAAAATGTAACAGGATGGGACTGGGGAGGGAGACAAACCATAGGAGACCCTTAATTGCAGGAAACAAACTGAGGGTTGCTGGGGTGGGGGAAATTGGATGGCTGGGTGATGGACATTGGGGAGGGTATGTGCTATGGTGAGTTCTGTGAATTGTGTAAGACTGATGATTCACAGACCTGTATCCCTGAAACAAATAATACATTATATGTTAATTTAAAAAAAAAGGTTTACTCACCCACACTGGGAGATTCCAGAAGACATGCCCTCCAAAAAAAGCACTTTATGCACATTATCTCATTCAATCCTAGCAATAATCATATCCACAAAGTACACTCATTAACTCTGAATTGAAGAAACAATGATTTAGGGTGGTTAAATAACTTGCCAAAAGTAAAATGATAGTCAGTGGAAGAGTTGGGATTCAAACACAGGTCTGCTTAAAGTCTAGATTGAATATTCTCAACTTTCTTATATATCCTGGAGGCATATGAGGACTGGAGTACAACAAAATGAAAAGAAAACCTACAGAATGGAAGAAAATATTTGCAAACCATCTATCCAACAAAGAGTTAATATTCAAAATATATGAGGAGTTAACAAAACTCAATAGCAAAACAACAAAACCAAAACCATAACCAAACCAAACACCACCTCATTGAAAAATGAGGAAAGGACCTAAATGTATTCAAAGACATAAAAATGGCCAGCAGATATATGAAAAGGTGCTCAACATCACCAGTCATCAGGAAAATGTAAATCAAAATTATGAGATATCATCTCACACCTGTTAGTATGGCTGTTATCAAAAAGACAGGAGCTAACGAGTGTTGTTGAAGATGTGGAGAAAATGGAACACCTGTGCTCTGTTGGTGGGGATGTAAATTGGTGCAGCCCCTATGGAAAACAGTATGGGGGCTCCTCAAAATATTAAAAACAGAACTACCCTATGATCCAGTATGCCCACATCTGGGTATAAAACCAAAGAAAAGAAATCAGAATCACAAAGAGATATCTGCACTCCCATGTTCAGTGCAGCATTATTAACATTATTTCAAGATATGGAAACAATCTGTGGATAGATGAATGGATAAAGAAAATGAGTATATATGTATGCATACGTACACACATGCATAATGGAATGTCATTCTGCCTTTAAAAAAAGCAGAAATTACCTGGCGATTCACAGACCTGTACTCCTGGGGATAAAAATATATGTTTATAAAAAATAAAAAATTTTTTAAAAAGGCAGAAATTCCTGCCATTTGCAACAAGACTGATGAATCTGGAGGAGATTCAGCTAGGTGAAATAAGCCAGACATGGATAGAAAAATACTACAAAATCTCACTTTTATATGTGGAATCTCAAATAGTCAAACTCATGGAAGCAGAAGGTAGAATGGTAGTTGACAGAAGCTGGAGGGAAAAAAATAAAGAAGCTAGGGGAAAGAGGAAATGGGTAATACTGGTCAAAGGGTACAATCAGTTATACACAATGAATAAATTCCGGAGGCCTGATGGACAGTTATGTGGGTAGAGTTAAAAATACTGTATTGTATACTTGAAATTTGCTTAGACGGTAGATCTTAAGTGTTCTCACCACAATAAAATAAAATAACATAAAATGGTCACTATGTGAGGTGATGAATATGATAAACATCTTGTGGCAATTATTTCACAATGTATCCATACATCAAAATATCAAGTTGCATACCTTAAATGTAAACAATTTTTATTTGTCAATTATATCTTAATAAAGATGGTTTAAAAAAAAAAACAAACAACAAACCCTCCTTCTGAGTGGAAATAAGTCATAAACAAAAGAGTAGTATATGATATGACTAATATGAAATTCTGGAAAAGACAAATCTAATTTATAGTGACAGAAAGCATATCAGTGGTTCTCTGAGACTGGGGACAGGGAGAATTGACTAGAAAGGAGCAAAAGAGGATCAATCTTAAGTGGT